>NC_080458.1:1002764-1337018 GCF_028018845.1 Melospiza georgiana | reverse complement strand
GACCTGACATAAATCTGTGTGGCAAAGGAATTTAGAGCAGCCCTTGCCTATGTAGTTAATTGCTGTGGCCATCTTGCTCCATGCAAAACAACATGTGGAAAGAGGCATCATTGACAGCTGGGTTTATACCTGTTTGTTCTAAAGACATTAGCTTCTTGTATCATAAGTTCCCCTCTGAAAATAGAAGACAAAGAAGAAAAGTGGAAAATAGGCAGCTAATGCAGAGCTAATGTAAAGCCTTGCAGGTGGCTGCTCTGCAGAAGCTCTGATGGGTGAGTGTCCCTTCATGCCAACAGCAAGGTTGTTCATTTGGGAAGTCAGACGGGGCCCAAGCAAACTCCAAACCCCCTTTGCCTCTGAACTGTAGCAAAGCTGCAGGACTTGCTCTTCAGACAAGCAGCACAGAGCCAAGGGCTCCTGAGACTGTTGGGAAATGCTGATCCCATTCCAGCCTGTTGGGGATGGTGCATAAGGACTGCACCTGCACAGCCTCTGGTGGGTGTCAGCTGGAGGGTTCCACAGACAAAAGCAGCTGTCAAGGCACTCAGCGCTCTCTTGTGCAGAAGAGACAGAGACGAAGTTGAGGAGAGTCCCTGCTAGGGCTCAGCCTTACCCAAATGAGCAATGGATTCTTCCAGCGCTTTCACAGCTGCCCCACGAACACTGAGATCCTTTGAGTTCAGGTTATTTTGTTATTCCTTCCACCAAACCAATGATCACCGGGTTCAAGGCATCTTTCAGGGCTCCTGTGATTTCAGCCAGCACGTCCAGTGCCCTCTGCTTCACTTTCTTGTGGCTGTCAGATATGCTCAGGACAAAATAATCAAAAATCTGTGAAGAGAACAAGCAATGTGAAAGCTGGATTCAAATGTCCTTGTTTGAAGAGTGGATGTAGCAGTCAGCAATGTCAAAGATGAAAGTGATCCTTTCTGTCAGGTCAGCCCTTGCTTGCACAATTTCACTGTTTTCCTGTGGGCCACTCACTGGAATGGTGGCACAACCTCATGCTAGTTGAAAGATTTTCTTCTGTTTTCTGGAGGTTTGGCTGGGGACAGAATAGTTCCTATGGTATTTCTCTCCATCTATAAATCATTAAATCAATTCCATTTATTAATGCTAAAGACTGCCTTTGCTTTGAATGCAAGCAGATGTTTACAATGCCTGGTTTTCTATACACTTGCCTCAAGTACTGAGGGCAATAATGATTTAGCCATGGCTGGAGGAGATCTAAGTTTTCTTTTGTTCATCTCAGAGCCAGTGTCTGGAGAAGTGCAGGGCTCTGATCAACTCTTCCAGGATCCAGAGCATTTCTCTAAGTAACAGGTGGACTTCTGAAATGTATTGCGCTGTTCAGCGCTCATTAGAGCAGGTTCAGTCCCTTGACAGCCACATTATCAGGCGCCTTTCCCTGGAAAAAGGGGAAAAGCAGCTACTGGGAAGAGAAGGCAGAGATGAGCCCTTAGCTGTTGTCCTCCTTTTCCAAAGAGAAAAAAAGACCCCCCAAGAAGGGTGAGCACTGTCTTTACCAAGAGGAATAGGAACAAGGATGGAAATGAGTAGCCAGAGCTGTGCCTGTGTAAGACAAGATGAAGTATATAGAAGTATTCTTTAAAAAACAACTGGGTCTAAACCAACCCAGCCTGATACTTCTCTTCCCTATGCAAACCCATTTTTGGTCTAGAGAATAACTGCCTTGCTTTCAGGGGCTGGATTCCCTTCACTTAACCCAGCAGGTAGTAGGAGAGAGCAGCAGTTACACCAGCAGAAAGTTCTGCAATCATCAGAGGAACAGCAGCAATAGGCACCTGCCAGACAAATTCAGCTGAAATAACTGAAATAACTTGTCCTGAAGCCTGGACCTGAAATACATTTGTCTGGGTAAGAGGGACCAGCATGTCCCAAACAGCCAGCACAGAGTGCCAAGACACACTGAATTAACTTTGCTGCTACAGGCTTAGGAAAGGAGCTAAAGGAAAGGAGCAGTGAAGATACCCCACATACTTGGGCAATGTTAGTGGAGATGAGCTGGGGGCTGGTTTTGCACAGGTCTTGGAGGAGTTCCACTCCTTCCATCCTTTCCTGAAACCCCTTGGCTTCCAGGAGATTGTAAAGCTTCTGGAGCAGCTCCGTTTCTTCCACAGCTGGAGGTGATGTGACCTGGGCTTGTGCACAGTGTAGGAGGTGTCCATCAGAGGGAGATTTCACCCTGGGAAATTAAACCAAATGAGGACCTGGTGGTGATAATTATCGTAGCATGGCATCCCTGTGGAGGAAATAATTAGCATTGACTCCATGACTCCAGAAGGCTGATCAATCACTTTACTATACTATACTATACTATACTATACTATACTATACTATACTATACTATACTATACTATACTATACTATACTATACTATACTGAAACTCCTTGGCCTTAAAGACAGTCTGATACAGACAGACCAGATTGGTCAATTGAATCCAAAACACCATCATCAGTGGCCAGTTAAGAAATCACCCTTTGGTAAACAAGTCTCCATGACACATTCCACATGTTCACAACAACAGGTGCAGCAAGTGAAGATAAGAATTATTTCTCACTCTTTTCTCTGATCTTCTCACAGCCTTCCCCAGGACAATGCCTGGGAAAGTTGTGCCTGCTGCTGTCTATGGAGAGAGCTGCAGCCACAGACAATACTTTCAGTTAATTGTGAGCAAAACATCTTGAGCAGCTTTCCTAATTATGTGATTTCAAGCTGGAAAGTTATGAGGGTCTGAAGAACAACCTCATGGACCTCATGGCAATCATTACAGGAGACAATCTGCCAGTGACATTCTCACCAGTGCTCACTTAGGAAAACCAAGGATGAGATACATCTGATCTATTTTCAGATGGCTGCCAAGGAACACAGGTCACATTGCTTTGTGGAGAAAGAGAGACACTACTGCCAAGTTTAAATGCCTCCTCATATGGGACGTGTGTTTCTTAGAATAAGGAAACTCATCACTCTGGAGAAGTTCCTCTACAACCAGGCATGGCAATCTGGAAAAGTAGCTCAGATGCATCTGAACAGATGAACAGGGCCATATTTGAAGGATTCAGAAAATCAGTAAGAGAGATAAAAACAGAAGCCAGACATCCCAGAAGTAAACTCACATTTCATTTGCTACCCTAGAGACTAAATGCACAGCTTAAAAACCCCACTGGGAACAATTCTCCTGGATCAACCTGTCTCTTCCATGAGCTTGCTGTGCTACTGAGGCATGTGGTCACTTTCCTGCCATTGCTGAGCAGGACAGAGCTAAATAAATCCCTCTGCTATCAGAGGAGAACAGGTACAAGTGGCTCTGCAGCTGCCATGAAGAGACAGCAAGGAGCAATTCCTGTCTTAAATGCTGATTGCAGCACAGGGGGAAATAAACCAAACATGCTGTCCATCAAGCAAATTACATGAAGGACAGGAATATCAAGACAAAAAGTCCACATTCAGACACCGGTTGACTGAAGTTGTTCAGGAATTGCCTTGCTACTTACTACTCAAACTAGATACTGTTTGAGGGCAAGAAAAGTATGATTCAGCCAGGACAAAGCACATGGGTGAGAACTCCATCTTTGTGGAATGGCATCTTGCTTCCAGACTGAGATTTCTCTTCAAAACACCCATCTGAAAAAGACTCCACTCAGATGAAAAAAAGCCCTGGTCAAATTTACGTGTCCTAAGTCAGGCAGCAGAAACTTGGCCCTTTCCCAGCCACTCCCTTGCCACTTCACTGGATTGTCTGAGCTGCAACCAATGGGTGTCTTTTTGTCTCTCCATTTTTGTGGAAACCCCTCCCGAGAAGTTGTGGTCAGCACAATGCAGAAGTAGACATTTTTTATCCTAGAGCATTTGTAGGGAAAGGAAACAATTTGTGGCATTGGTCATCTCTGCCAGACAGTTTTTCCTGAGGAAGAGGCATGAAAAGCTTGTCATGTGCTTTGTCACATCTGACAAAAGTGATCAGTACCATTTGCTAGCAGACAATGTGGCCTGGGGCTCCTTTGAGCCATCATTCCTCTCCTTCACCGGCTTCTTGAAAGATGGGCCTTCAGCCTTCTGGTTTTCCATCCCCTACAAAGACATAGAGAAACCCCATCAATCTTTAGAATATAAACCAGGAAATTCCCTGTTGAAAACACAAGTTAGAACCAGGATCACTGCTACCAAGGCTTAGGGAAACACTTCCTAACTTACAGATGGAAACAGAGCAGAGATTCAGTGATGCCAACTCTTTGTTTTCAATAGCCCAAGGCAGGTTATGGGTGTTACCAGTCTGAGCAGCAATCTAAAATCCCAAATTCCGCAGTCTTGAGCATAAGTGGGAGGAATGCAAACTGGCAGGCAATGAGTGTTCGTGAAGGAAGCAGCAGAAATCACTGGACTCTCTGGGGGTTGGCTCTCTGTGTTGGAAATCAATTTGGTTCAACACTCACTCTCCCTGTGCCTACACAAAGGCAGGCTCCCTTCTGTAATGTCAATTAAAAAAAATAAAATCCTCCCCATCAAACAAACAAAGGATTTTCCAGTGGATGCTGCTGAATTCAACAAGCTTCTTCCAGCTCCACAGGGCTGCACAACAGGGCAGTATTCCCAAAAGACAGACAGTAATTGTAGTAACTAGGATTGACCTGGACATCTGCTGTAAATTTGGGAATTTTCTTGGCACTACTACTTCCAGTGTCCTTTGCAAAGACTCTGTTATCTTCAGAAGCACAATTCTCACTTAATTTCTTTACAGGGAGCAGAGTAGGGAGAGCATGGTGGGGGCCTACGCTTAAATGTAAACCCATTTTATCCTCTTTCCCTTTCCTCTTTGTGACCAATATTGAAAATATTCAAAACGCTACTTTTTCCCTAATAATATCAGTTCCTTTGTAGTCTGCAGATGAAAAGGCTGAGGATTAACAGCTCATTCCCAGGAGCAAAATGATTCAGCAGAAGAAGAATGAGCTAAAGACAGATTGCGTATGTTTGATCTCATATTAGCAGTGGCAATACTTGCACAAAGGAGACATTTCTCCTGCCAAGCACTTACTTTCTTCTTAATTCTTGTCAGAATATCTTCCAGGTCACGGGGGGAAAGAGATTGTTCCAAAAGCATTTTAAATTGTTGATGACTGAGCAACATCTTCACCATCTCGTTTCCACAATTCCTGAGGAAGGTAGGAAGGAAGGAAACAAAAGAAAAGTGAAAAAAAACAGGAAGAGTGTCAACAGAAGAGGCTGATGCCTTAAACACATCAGGTGCAATCCCTGCATGAGAAGGCATTACCTACTCAGCAAAGAGGGAGATTTACCTCACTTGACACTGCACAGTGAGGTACAGAGCTGAACACAAGAGGCAAGAGGAGAATGTGGGGCAACAGAAAAATATCATTTCACTCTGAAACTGAGGGTGTGCTTCTGTGGCACCAAAGGATCCCAGGGAGCAAGCAAAACACAACTGCTTTGTTGTCAGAGCCTATTAGCAGTGTCTTGCTTGCTGCCATTGCACAATAATTTGCCTTTCTTTAACTGGCAGGGAAGCCAGGAGAAAACACCTCATGCATCCTCCTGATTATTCTATACTATGTGTATGCACAGGGACAGCTAGTTGCTCTGATGTTCTTGGCAGTTATTAATGGCAATTTTATCATCAAGGAAGGGTATTTTGGTGGTTTGGGTTGATTTTGCCAGTAGGAAACCACAGTTTTCTTCAAGAAGAAATGTGGAGCTCACTGAGCCACAGATAACATCATTCTAGAAATCTACAGAACAGGTTTAGAAAGACTGAATATGTTGGCTAAAGACCCCTGAAATATTTCTAGGATAGTCTGAAGTTAATGAGAAATGCATGTTTGGGATCCTTCAGTGATGAACATTAGCCAACACTTTGGCTTTCTCTTGTGCGCCTAAGGCAAATCAAAACTGTTGGACTGGCTGATCTGAGCTCTTTTGATCTCAGTAAAGAATCCTTCAAGCCACAGGAAAAAGTTGGCAATGCTCCTTTTTTGCTGGCCAACCTCAGGTTTCCCAGTACAGCCATTTGCCCAGGCAATCCAGACCAAGCAGTGGTCACAGTGCCAAGGCTGACAGATCTCAAGAAGAGTTTGGACAATGCTCTCAAGCACATGGAGTGACTCTTGGGGTCACTGCACATGGCCAGGAGATGGACTCCATGACCCTGATGGGTCCCTTCCAACTCAGCATATTCCATGCTTCTGTGACCTTTATTCACACTGTTAGGTAACTTCATATTCCCTTTAGTTTCCACTCTTGTGTAGTTTCAACTTTATAGCCAGACACAAAACGGTTTTCCTGTTTTGGGAGGTGAAATGAAGATCATTACCTTGTGTCCTTGTGACAGTCCTGAGCAAGCTTCCCTGCCACGTGTGGCAGCCTCTCAGCCCTGGGTGTGCCTGCGAGCTGGGTGACTCCAATTCTCTCCATCAGGGACAGGAGAAGTTGGGCCGCACACTCGCGCACCGGGGCGTGGCGGCTGCTAGGGAGTAGAGAGCAAACCCTGGGCACAGGGACAAGGAGCAGCGGCAGCGCCGACCTTGGCCAGAGCCTGCTCCCTGCCCTTGCTGGGGGAAGGAGCCTGGGCTCTCCCTGCACCTTCAGATACCTGCAGAAGGTTCTGTCCTCAGCTAAACACAAAGTTAGCACTGTACAGAAGGCCTGCCTGCATGGAAGAGGGAGGAATTCTGTCTCCCTGCACTGTCTGATACTCAATTTCTTTCACAGTATTTACTCTGAGAAAGATTAAAGAAATAGATGACATATGAATAATTTAGAAATTAGAGACAATTGATGCTGACCCATCAGAAGGTACCAGGTAAACAGAACTGCAGCAGGATTGAGGCTCTTTCCACCCATTTATCCCCAAATCTGCAGACCTTTGGAAAACAACAAATGCAGGGAAAACACGTTGATGGGCTGTGAAGCTTCAGAATATCCAGCAATGCAGCCTATTTCTTCTGTGGGGCTTGGCAATGGATCCATCTGAATATTTTACCCTATTGCAAAGCTGAGGAAAGGGTGCCAGGCAGTTTAGCCAGGCTGTCCTGTTCTAGAGAGTGTCTCTTGGGAACTATCAGGCCCAGCACCAACATTTAAGGCAGCATTTGCTCCAACTGTCGCATGGCAGTCAGCCTGTGAAGGTGCCTGTGAAGTGATTCATCATCTCAAGGCTAACATGAAACATCAGTTTGAATAGAAAGTTGTCATTGTTTGGGCCTGGCAGAGCCAGAGCCCCCATGAGTATACCTTCTCCCTGGTGTCTGCTGTGAGATGTGACCAGGAATAAGCAAAGCAGGCTCCAGCTTAAACATAAAGAAAACTTTATTACCTAAACTACAAGAAAAGAAAGAAGGAAAAAAAAAACTATAAGAGAACGAAATTGAAAACCTTACAAAAAACACTTTCCTCCTCCCCACCACCAAAATTTCCCAATCCGATACATTTCCCCCAAAATCACCAACTGCCCAGTCTGGCACCACCCTTTAGGATATTCAAACTTCAGTCCATGAAGAGGAGAGGAGTCTTTCTTGCACCATAGGCTTCCCCTGGAAACACGCTGAAATCTCATGTTCTTCCCTGTCACTCAGCACAGCCCGGAAAGTCCTTTTGCCGCTTGTGACATCTTCCTTCCATGCTCAGTGCTCTCACCACTGGCATGGACCAGAGCTGCTTTTAGGGTTGTCTTTTAAGGATGCCTTGTCTCACTCCAAAAAAGGCACAGTCTCTGCTTTGGGACATCTGTCCCCCCCATTTTTATCCAAACCCCTGGGGCCAAGGGGTCCCCACAATGAACCCTCCTGGTTCTGAGGCACCGAGGGGTCCCCACAATGAACCCTCCTGGTTCTGAGGCACTGCCTCCCCCTAAATGCAGTCTCTGTGTCACAGGAATAAAATTGGTTCAGTCTATGGCTACACAAGAAAAGTCCAGCCAAAAGGCCACTCCAATCATCTCTCTCTCCACTCAGCAAGCCTTCTCCATGTCCTTTGGGCCAGGTCCTTGTCTCATCTCATCTCTTATCTCCCGTCTTATTCAGCTCCGAGGAGGATCAGCATTTTTGCAAGGTCCCAATCATGAAAGAAAGGGGTTAAAAATTTCAGTCTCTGTCTGTCCCAGAACTCCAGCACTCTCACACTTGCTGCTGCTCCGGCCGGGCACCTCCTCCCTCGCTGCATTCCCCCCCCTTTTCTCCTCCTGAGCCGGCTGCTATCACATTCGTCGTCGCCGGCTCTCCTCTTTCTCCTGGGAGCGGGATGGCTGCCCGATGGCTGTCTCTTGGGGCTCCTCCACCCTTCCATCCTCCAGGGCCTCCTCACCTCCCATCTCTGTCCAGGCCCAGGCCTACCACATGGCTGCCCCCCCCCCTGCCCAGCAGCAGCGGCTGGACGGGGGAGAGATCCGACCTGCGTCCCTCGAAGTCCCAAGAGAGCCTCCCAGGGCCGAAGCTCTGCTTTTAACCCCTGTGTCTTCTTGGAGATGTGTCCAGATCCCACTGGCCACATCAGGTGCCAATATCAAAATCCGAGCACCCATTGGTTTGACCACAGCATCCCAGAAATGCCATTTCTTCCTGGTCAAACCACCACAAAAGTAGAGCTCTAAGGCCAGCACAGTCATACAAGACTCCTTTGGCAGGAGCTGCACCTGCTGTGCAGGCTGTGCCACACCCAGCAGATTGTCCCCCATGTGCTCCACGCCCCAGCAAGGACCCTCCTCATTTCTCAAGTTAATGGCATCATGAGGACACATGGTTTTCCCAGGGCCTCTGTGCTTAGCACTGTGAAATACCAAACACTGCTCACAGCTGCAATTGCAATTGTCCCTCTCCCCATAAAAGCACAAGGCTCTATCCTTGGCCTTTGCAGGCACTTTCCCTTCCCCGTCAGTCACCACATCTAGGAAACTCTGACAGACTGGGAGAACTCCAGGAAGCAGCAGGAAGCTGAGTCAGAGGAGCTTTAGTTTGGATATCAGGAAAAAGGGTTTTTCACCCAGAGGGTGGTTGGGCACTGGAACAGGCTCCCCAGGGCAGTGGTCACAGCACCAAGCCTGACAGGGTTGAAGGAGCATTTGGACAACAATCTCAGGCACTTGGTGTGACCCTTGGGCTGTTCTGGGCAAGGCCAGGAGCTGGACTCGATGGTCCTGATGGGGCCCTTCCAACTCCCCATATTCTACACTTCTGTGATTCTGAGAACTAATGGGCTGCAGGAGGGCAGAAATAGGTGACAAGAGGAAAGAAGTGAGGTTGGTTGGAGAATCAAGTCACTGAGTTCACAGAAGATGCAGGATACAGGACCCTTCCCTCCCAGCATTCCCATTCTCTGTCTCATCCCTTCTCCCTCCCACACACACAAAGGTGAAGAATATCACTAAAAGAAGAAGAACCTACTTGACTCCCATGTCCATGAGAGCAGTCATTGCTCGTGCAGGAGTCACATGCTCCACCATGATCCCCAGGGCCTGACTGGCTGCTTTCTGAACAAACTCTGGAGAGTTGGGCACCATCTGGAGAAGGATCCGAGCAACCTCATCCACCTCAGAGTCCATATCCTTCTTCAAGGTCAGAAAGAGCTCTCCCAGAGTGACAACTGCAGAGTAGGCCACCTTGGACCGGAGGTTGGTCATCTGGGGAAGTCATGAGGGGAAACATAGGAATCACCTTGAAAAGAAAACCAGTTGCCTTCAACAGAAGTCCCAGGAAATGACAACATATCCCACTGTGTCCAGAGAAACATACAAGAACAAGAAGAGCAGGAGAGTACAAGCACAGAAAGGCACTTTCTGACCTCAGACCTGCTTACTGCAGGCCTAAAATAAGAATTTCATTAAGTGTTCTACTTAACACTTCTAAAATGTCCAGAGCTTTGATTATAGGCCCTTTTACTAGAAAATTAAATTAAGAGCTGCTTTCAAATCATGAATCCACAAGTCATAAAGATAAAAGAGTCAGGTGCTCCTGTTCAAAAAAGCAACACCAGCAGTTGAAGCACTCAGCAGGAAACAGAAAACACAGACTTGGTCTACAGAATAATTTGCAGTGTTGAATTACAGCTTGGGCAGAGACTGTGACGGGCAAATAACATCATCAGTGTTTCAGTTTCTGCATTTGCACATTGCATTATAAAGGCACCACACTCAAAGATGAGTGTCAGATACCCGACCTGCCAGTAAATACAGCTGCATGTACCCACAGATCCTACAGATAGCTGACAGACATTAGAAATATCAGGTCTAAAACCAGAAATGAAGGCAGACCATGAGCACACATGGAGATGAACAAGCACATACCTACTCTACACACCGTGTATGAAGTATGGGGGCAATTCAGAACAATGTTCTCACCTCGCTGGTAACTGCCAAGCAATCCTCACGAAGTCGACAAAGCAGGATCTCTGAATGGGACCCAGCCAGGTGTTTGATGGTGAAGAGTCCCTTCTCCTTCAGCTCCCTGAAAGGCAGAAGATTGATTTTTCTCTCCACCAAGGCAGCACCCTCTGAAATGACCAGGCTGGCTGCTCATGTGAACAATGGGAGGTGCTTTTCAAGGAGTGCTTAATGAAATCGGGGAACGCGTTGCCCCAGGATGCTGTGGCTGTCAAAAGCATACACAAATCCAAGAGGCAAAGAGAGGGGTTTCAGAGTGGCCATTTAAGAGGACAGCCTTTCTGAAATCTCTGGCACATGAGGCCCCTCTGTCACTGCTTCCAAGAAGCTGTGAGACCAGGCCATGCTGCTGTTTGTTGTCACCTCCCTGTACCTGTCCCTGAGACATAGTGCCACCAGGCTGTTATTGGGGCATTTTCCTTCTTTGTCAGCCCTAGCAGGCATTCAGCAGGGAGAGTCTGCATTGGCTCTCTGGAGCTGAGTTTCCACTCTATGATCTCGGCCTCTCTGTCACCCCCTCCACTCCCCCTCACACATTCCTCAAAAATGTGGAAGGGGCTAGCAGCGGGCCTGTTAGCTAAAGGAGCGAGAAGTAAGAAGAAGAAGAAGCTGATAAGGAGCTTTCTCCAAGGCCGTAACCAAGGAGATCGAGAGAAGGAAGATAAGAACATTCTGCAGCTGGATGAAGCATTTTTAGAAAGTTAGGTGGAGTCAGAGTAACTTTTCACCAATGGCATGGTATTGAATTATTGTGGCCAATAGCTAAGGTAGAGGAAGGGTAAACAACTGGAAAGTGTATAAAAGATCAGCCATTTTCATTAATAAACTGTTGCCAAGTGTTACCAACTGAGACTGCTTGTGGTCTCTGTTTTATGTCGTGACCGCCTCGACTGCGACATTTTGGAGACGCCGACGTGATAAGAACATAGTCGGTGGGGGCCCATACGGGGTCCTAGCAATTGGCAACCGTGACCCACTGGGACGTAGTGGGGGAGGCGGCGTTGGTGCAGCTGAGAGTGGCGGGTGGAAGTCACAGGGAGGTCCGGACCTGATTCCCTCCAATCAAGACACCTGGAAGTAGGTGAGCCACCAACTAGTAATAATGGGACAAAATTTATCTAAAGAGGAAGGAAGTGTTCTGTCTACATGGAAAGTTTTGTTAAGAAATAAGGGAATTAATACGTCAGACTATGAGCTTCGTAATATATTGCTGTGGGCTAAATCACAGAATTTTGGCACTGATCCCAACACAGCATTTAGTGTTAAGGCATGGAAGAAAGTCGGGGACAGACTTTGGCAAGTTATTCGAGCGGGAGATAAAACAGCTGTTGATTTAGCAGTAACCTGGAACTCGCTCTTTGAGACTTTAAAAGAATGGAGAATAGAGAGAGAAACGGAGCAAGATGCGGACGAAGAGTCGGGGCTGATACCTGACGGGGGGGGGCTGAGGTAGAAGGGGGCTCTGATGGGGAACTTGGTGAAGAAAGTTCGGATGCCATGGGAGTTACCTGGCACGCTGCCAGAGCTTCTGGGAAAGCTGCCAAAGCTTCCGGGAAGGCTGCCAAAACTTCTGGGCAACCTGCCCTAGCCTCTTCTTATCAGACTCCTAAGCCTCCTTATCTCACACCTGCGCAGCAGCTCGAGATGGTGCCTGTATATACTACACCGCTACGCCAGGTAGCTGAAATGTCTTTAGCAGAGAGAAAGGTCCAGCCATCTGCCCCCCCGCTTCCCTCCTCTCTGGTCCAGCCGTCTGCCCCCCCCCCTCCCCTCTGAGATGCTTGAACAACCTGCAAGGCCATATCCTCCTTTACCTGACAGTGACAACAACAGTGAGTCAAGTGATGAGTCGCCCGCAGTAACACCTGAGTTGGGGCAAGGAGCTCTGGTCTCTTCATCTCCTAAGAGCTCTAGCCTTACTGCCCCATGGACTTTGCCTCCATGCCAAGTCACTGTGCTTCCTCGACACCCTCAGGAGTTTTGGGAATTTGTTAGGAGGAAAGCAGTTGAAGAAAAGAACTGGGACATCATAGAAAGGTTAGGTGCTCCAAGAGTACCTCAGGAGAACAGTGCCATTGCAAATGTTGCTTGTGATAACCCTATGGCTTTTCCAGTTTTCAAAGCAGCTCCTGGAACAGGACAGAACGACAGTCATCATGTCTTCGCCTGGAGGGTTGTGCAAGACCTCCAATTGAAAGTAGCTCAATATGGTATTAATTCCTCAGAGGTAATGCAAGTAATACGTGTGATTAATGCAGATTTGCTTGCACCTTATGACATCACTCATCTTGCTACAATTCTATTTCAGCCAGTACAATATGGTGTATTTCAAGAAACTTGGCTGAGCGCACAGCTTTAACAAATATGCAGTTGCCTCAACACGACCCTCGTCATGCTGTGGGTGTTGATGCCCTAATGGACTCTGGGCCTTTTGCTAATCCAGATTTACAGGCAAGGTGGGATCCTTCGATTTTGGCACAAGCTCAGCAAATTGGCATGAGTGCCTTAACTAAAACAATGGAAATGGCAGCTCCAAAACAGAAATATGTTACTATACAACAAGGAATGAGAGAACCATTTTTGCAGTTTGCAGAAAAACTTGCTGCCGCTATTGAGAAACAAGTAGATGATGAAACTTTGCGAGACAAATTTTGTGTACAATTGGCTAAAGAAAATGCAAACCCAGACTGCAGAAAGATTATTGATACTTTGCCTGGGGAACCCACCTTGTCTGAAATGGTTACTGCTTGCTCGAAAGTTGGTTCAGTCGAGCATAAAATGGCAGCTCTTGCTGCAGTGTTAAGACCTTCAGTGAAGTGTTATAATTGTGGACAACAAGGGCACGTAAAGTCACAGTGCTAGAAGAAGTTGAATTAGCCCTAGCACACAAATTTGTTAACAGGATAGATCCCTCTGTGGGTGTTCAATTGTTTATTTTGAAAGACCATGAAATACCATGTGGAATACTGTGTCAATGGAATGATAATTGGGAAGATCAGGTGCATATTCTGGAATGGATATTTTTATCTTTCAGATCTCGGAAAACAGCTCCAGGACTTTATGAGCTCTTTGCAGATATTATCATCAAGGGTCGCAGGCGTTGTCATGAGATTTTGGGACAGGACCCTGTGACCATTGTGATACCTGTGCAACAGTGGTATTTTGAATGGTGCTTTCAAAATAATCATGAATTGCAATCTGCCTTATCTTGTTTTACAGGCCAAATCTCGTATCACTTGCCTTCTCATCCTGTTCTAACACTGACTAAAGAGATTCCTTTTGAAGGCAAGCAAATTTGTTCTCCTGTTCCAGTGGAAGGTATAACGGTTTTTACAGATGGGTCCGGGAAAACCGGAAAAGCAGCTGTGGCTTGGAGAAAGGATGATCACTGGGAATATCAGACAGTAATTCAGCAGGGATCTCCTCAACTGGTTGAACTTTCTGCTGTTCTTTTGGCTTTTACTTTGTTTCCTGGTTCTGTAAACATAGTTACTGATTCAGTTTATGTTGCAAATTTGGTTAAGCATTTAGATCAAGCAGTGTTGTATAATATTCAAGAGAAACCATTGTTTACCATATTAGTGAAGTTGTGGACAGTTATTGGTGCTCGAAAACATTCTTACTTTATCATGCACATTCCCAGCCATACATCATTACCGGGATTTTTTGCTGAAGGCAATGCCTATGTAGACTCTTTAGTAGCTGCTACTGCAATCAAAACTGTACCCAATGTGTTGCAGCAGGCAATTTTATCCCATCAATTTTTTCATCAGAGTGCTCAAGCTTTACAGCAGCAATTGAAATTGTCTACTGCCGAAGCAAAATCTATTCTTTCCTCTGCAAGTGTCCACAGGGCATTGGGGAAGAGGAGAAAAAGAGTGTTTTGCAGCAAGCAACCTGGCTACTCAGGCAGGATGATAGGAAGTGTCTGGAAGCTGCTTTTTAGGACTTTGGTTTGTTCTGCTGAAGCTTCTGACAGAGCTGATGGGCAGATCCCAGAGCTGTGGAGAGTTCCTGGGAAATTTGTCCTTGGATCTGTCTACAAATGCTCTCCCAGCCATGAACTGCCATCTGTGTCCTGTCCATATGTTACTGCCTTGACTGTTGAGTGTCTGAGGTGCCTCTTGAGGCTGCTATGGACCTCCTTCACCAAGGAATGGATTGTGATACAACATCCCTTTCTGCTTATATTTGGGCACTGACAGAGCCTGGACCACTCTGGCTGGAGCTTGGGCTCTGGCCAAGCAAGATTGCTGATGAGAGCAGCTCATGGTCCTCAGCTCTTCCCTCCTGCTGGGACAGACAGACATGGCCATGGGGACAGAATGGAGCTGCCCCATCTGCCAGGTCACTAAGAAGGATGTGAATTTTTCTCTGCCCTGTCACCACCAGTTCTGCCTGGGCTACATCCTGCAGTGGGCAGAGAGAAATCCAGCGTGCCCACTCTGCAGAAGAATGATAGAAGCTGTCAGGTTTTCTGAGCAGGATGAACAGGACTACATACAATTTGCCATCAGCTCCCCCAAACAATTGCTAGAGTCCAGCAGAAGACAGCCTGGCCACCTTGCTGTAAACAGCCCCCAAGACCCTGTGATGGCTGCTCCATCTTCCCCACAGGGAACACTGTCCCCAGCTGAGCAGGGGCTGCAGGACCCGAGCCTGTGGATGGACTCCTGTCCAAGGAGTGGGCCAAATTTTTCAAATAACAATGTCATCTACTGGACCAAAGGCGGCCCTGGCTGCACCAGAAGCTGGAGGGAATATGCCAGCACCAGAGATGGCTGGTAAAGGAATTGATAGAGCAGCATCCTGCACGCCCTCTGTGCCTATGGTCAAGTTGCCAAAATCTTGGTGCCAATACTGCAGCTTCTCCTCTGTAGCAATCTGAATTGCTGCTAGCATAGTCCAGGGTAAAGAAGCAAAAAGGACCTTTGCAAAATCTCCACAGATGTTTTATTTAGCTGTGCAGGGAGATGTTCAGGTCCCAGCACCACACACAGAGGGTCTCACTTTGTCTCCACAGGGGCCTGGGGGCTGACCCTGATCTTGGGGCAGTACAAAGATAAGGGGGCCAATCAGGGAATAGGGAAGGTGTGGCTGGGAGCACAGGAACAGACATAGGAAGAGGGGAAGGATCCAATGGGGTCTAACAGCTTTTTGAGGGAACCTTCTTGTGTCTCCCTAGACCAGGGAATGCCCCCCCAGGGTCTCCACAATTCCCCGTGTTTTATATATTAGGAAAGCTTCTCTGAAGGATCAACTGAATCAACACAAAATGACAAAAACAATCAAAAGCACTCATAAGACAATTGTTCAAAATGCAAACAATTCTGAGTTCCCAATGTGCCAACAGATTTCTTGGAGTGTCTTAGATCTGGCAAGAGGGATGCAGGGTTTTCTTAGCACAGTTTATCAGGAAACTGAGTCACACATACTGAACCTCTGGTCCATGGCCTCCTCACTGCCATCGTGCAGCAAGGAGGCCCAGAGGCTGCTGTGCTCTGGGCCTGTCAGGGATGAACACAGCGGCTCTGTGGCCAGTGCCAGCTCCAGCAGCTCACAAGAGGAGACTCCTTCCAGAAGCTCTGCTGGCTCCAGCGTGGCAGACCAGCAGAGCCCACTGGAAGCCACCCTCCATTGCAGCCACCCCCAGCTGTGCCCATCATCACTGCAGAGCAGGAGCTGCCCCAGAGGAGCCGCGGCAGGAGCTCGTGGCAGTGGCAGGTCCCTGTGCCCATGGCAGAGCCACAGAACCTCTGCTCCTGCCTGGGACAGGGGCTGCTCACCCTGGTGTCCCACCAAGAGGAGGGATCCTGGGCCCCAAACTCTGCCCAGCCCTGCCAAAGGCCACCCCGCCAGCAGTGCCAGCAAGGTTCCTGCAGCCATTCAGCCAAATCAGAGGAACAAATGTCTCTGTAGCTGACACAGTCTCTGCACACAGCTTTCTCCCCCTTCTCCTGGTGCCTTTCCCTGTCTCCAGCAAGAGCTGCAGGAAATGTTGTGTGAGCCATGATGATGGAAGAGTTACTGCTAAAAACACTGAGTGATGCTTTCAGAGGAGTCATGAATGGAAGACTGACCAACCTTCCAGCCAATGGTATGCCAAAAGTTTCCATGCTTTAAATAATAGACTGCAATAAATTAGTAAAAAGAAAGATACAGAAACAAATTAAATCTCCCACAACTGCTGGCTTTCCTCAGGCTCCATGGTCTATGTATTGCTAGACTTACTTCGTTTAGGCAGAATATTAACTGCCCTGACTTTTGGAGAATGACCACAAGGTCTCATCTGTGGTGAGCAGTCACTAAAATTAGCTCAGCAGAGGCATCTTCAGCTGTCCAAGTGTAGCAGAAATATATATTCTCTGCTTCATGACTGTGTGGCAATAGCTGCTGGTGTGGATTTGTCAGCGTTGCTTCATGGATTACTCCTGGGAAGGAATTGTGTGCACAGGCACAGTATGGTGGCTTTGATCTCCTCTAATTACTCCAGTTGGATGATGGCCAGAACTTTTAGGCAAAAAGCATCACGACAGAATAATTTACAATATTCTCCAAACTACTCCTGTGGTTTTGATTTTCTTACTGATTAGGTTCAGTGTCTGGCCTCAAGAAATCAGTCCAGAAAGAACAGGCAAACCTCAGCTTGCAAGTTAGAGTGCAAGTCTTTAATCTGCCGTTTTTGCAGTATCTACAAAGAACTTTTCAACATATTTGCAAAAACATCTCTTAGTTCTTCTTATACCTATCCAGAATCTGACTCTCTCCTTGTTTTATTTTGATTTGAGATCCAGGCATGATTTTATTCTGGACAGGGAAGTAAGAACCAGCTGCAAATACAGACTACAAGTGTGAATCTATACTGCAAGAACTCAGCTGTAGCTTGGAATTAAAGGCAAGAAGTGATGCCATGGTAAATGTGAACATTTAGTGCTGGCATAGGAGCCTTCTGCAATGCTCCACCAACCCATGGTTCACATTGCTACAAACTCTCTTTCTGGTGTTACAAACAGTGTTGAAGAGCTGACTGTAAGTAAAAAAAAAATAGCCAGAATGTTAATTTTTGTTAATATGGCGAATAATGACTATCTAATAATTCAGAGCTCATAGAAATGAGTATTCAGATTTCCACTTAGTACATGCTGGCAGTTTTAATTGGAAATCAACAGGTTTATCCAAATCAAGTTATCCATAGGAATTAATTTGCTCTATGATCTAACTAAAAATGCCTCATTGTCTGATAAGTTTAGTAGAAATTTGCAAAGTCAACAGCCCACAGATTTTTATTTCTTGTTTAGTGGCTATTCTGCAGGAAAGCTTTTATAGACTAATCAGTTTGGATGTAATTAAAACACCAGTACATTTTCACCCTGTGAATAATTAATTCCTTCACCACTTATCCCCAAGTGATCCTCTTGTCCTCATACAGGTGGCACATCCTGTGCAAGGTCAAAATCCAACCACCAAGCACTTCTGGCAACATTCCAGGATTTCCAAGCCCTCCAAGGGTTATCTCGGCAACTCTGGACATCAGGAGTGATGTGCTGAGTTCCCACACAATGCTGTGGGCCATGATTTTTGGTCTGGTTTCCTTTGCTTGTGTCCCATCTGAGTGCTCAGTTGGGGTACAGGCTGTAGGTGCTTGGGGCACCCTTTGAGTTCTTCTTGGATCCCTGAACAACAGGGTTTGGCCCATGCGGGGAATTTGTGCTGCTTTGTGACAGAGAAGAAGTATCCAGGCTCTTTTGTGTTTGCTGTAGGGAAGGTTGGTTATTGCTTGGCATAAATTCACAGACTAACATCCTTTGTGATACTTTGCTTTGTGATATCAGGGCATGGTTGCCACATCGTCGTGGTGAAATCAGAAGGTTGCCTTGGTGCACGGAAGGCCTGAGTGTCAGAGCAGACCTAGGCCTTGCTCACATGAGGAGAATCCTCCTGGTTGGAGCATTGCTCAATGGGCAGCTGCACTCTGACAGGCCATTTGTTTTTCTAGTGTTGGAGAAACCTTGCAGAGCACTAGGACAATGATCCACCACCTGGCCACAGCAGCTTTTGCTGCTTATGGTGTTTATTTATCCATGTATTATGTTACACACTTTGTTCATAAGAAGAGGTTTCCATTCTACTTAGGTTAGGGTGTATCCTAACCTGGCTTTTGTATGTCTTCCTACTCTTTCTTGATGGCTGTGTTTCTGATTTTGAAAGAGAAAGAGCATGGGGTTTGGTATGCCAGGGGATGCCAGGGGTTTGGTAAAGCTCCTGTCAAGATGTTCAGGCTAAAGAGGGGGTGTATGTAGCCACAGGGGCAGCATTTGCAGGGGAACCTGCAGGGCTTCCGTTCCCTCCACAGGAGAGTCTGTGGCAGCAGAGTCTGTCATTTCCTCAGTTTGCTGGGACATGCAAGACACCTTTGAAAAGGCAGACTGACAGAGCTTCTTGGAAGGCCTTCTAAAATCTCTGCAGTTGTTCCCAGAATTCAGAGCAAGCTTATTTCTTTTTAAATTTTGTCCTGAAAGGATTTGACTGTCTAAGTTAATAACCCTTTACTGAGTGCTAAAATAGTTATTCCCTTTGAAAGGAAGTGAAAACTCTAAAGCAGTGAGTGTCTGCTCCTGAACCCTAGAGATGCTGCCTGTGCTCTTCCACAACAGAACTGCCACAGCTCAGGAGAGTTTTGAGAAGCTTTTCGGGGCGTTTCCTGCAAGTTAATGAGAATTAATGCATGTAACTGATTGAAAAAAAAAAAGAAAAAAAAAGGAGTACTGTTTTGCAGAGAAAAGAAGAAACCTCACAACTTTATAAAAGTTGTAAAGCCCGGTATGCTTTTATTATGACACGCACCGGATGCAAGCCTCCCCAAAAGGCATGCGTACCCCTGAAGACCTCAGGTCTCATTTTATCCCCCTTCCAAATGCATATGCATGCAGTTTCACAATAGGTTCATACATATTCATTCCGCGTGACATTTATCGCCAGTTTTTCTTTATCAAAAGAATTCCTAGGTCGGGGGCAAATTGACCTTGTGGTCATTTCTGTTTTTCTTTCTCTGTCTCCTTGCTGTCTCCGGCATGCGACTTTTCCTTCAGCTTTGGCCTCACAGACTTTTCACCTCTCCTAGACACTTCACCTAATTCACAATAGATCTCTACTCTGTCTCATTTCCCCCTTTCCTAGGAAATAAGTAAATTCTTTTACTTAATGAAAATCCTCACGACAATAAGTGTCTTTTAATGCTTCACCATGTACGTTTGCAAAGAGGTTAGTACAGCTATTCGTTGTAGCATTCTCCAGTTCCAAATTAACAATATAATATATAATCCTAAGCTTATCCCAACTAATATTAGTAAAACTACAACGGGGTGGCACAACTTATTAAAGATTCCATTCTCAGTTGGTGACCACCCAAAGATCCCATCCCATCAGTGATGATCCATATTTTGTTTTATTCTTTGTAAAACTCTGGTTATCTCCTTTGTATCATGTTGGACAGTAATTAAGGTTTTCTTTCCACTTTCTTGGATTTCCTTCAAGATCTCCAATAGGTCTTGGTGCTTAATTAATTGTTTTATTAATGTAAGGTTCATCCCAATAGGGGTAGGTGGTAGTCTGTAATACATCGTATAATTGGCTTTAATCAGCTGGTGGGATGTCACTGGGGCCAAGTACGAAAAATCACACCCGATAATCTTAACAAAATTACAAATACAGAACTTAGAATGATTTCTACTAGTCAGAATAACATCATTGCTATCAATTTTTACTGCAGCACAGGCAGTCCTCAGACACACACACCCTTTTCCAGTATATAAAAGCACAGTTTTCTGGTCAGTGCCTGGATGAATTTCAAAGTGACAAATACTCTCTTCAGTGTCCAAACACACATCCTGAGCATTAATAGTATTGCTTTCACAAATGAATCCCATCTGTTCTCTAGTAATGCAGGATTCTAAGTTTACTGTCTGCCACTTTCCATTCATCTTTCGTGCCCACACTCTATGTTCTGAAGGATAGAGTATTGTTTTTTCATGGTTTAATACTAGGGCAATGATGGGATGGATAACATAAACAGTGGCATTACGTATGGTAAGCACAAAGGCAGTTGCCACATTAGAAACAGGATCATAGGTGAAATTCACCATAGTCCGCCAGGATTGAAACTTCCTTTCAAAATCAATTGCATTATCCCACACAATCTTCCGAATTTCAGCTGGAAAATGACTTTCACCCCCTTCCTGTATGATCAGAGCTGCTGTTGCCTGCATCCTTAACTGTACTTGTATACAACTGAAAGCTAAAGACACATTATCTTGAACTGTACTAAGTGCTTCTATTAACTTGTGGTCTTGGTCCCTGGCCATTTCCCACTTTGGCAGTACTTTTGAAATCTGCCACTGGCTAGTTCCTAATGCCAATAGAGATGACTGTAAACGTTGCTTCAATTTTGTTAGGCTACCTGCTGCAGTGGCCAGTTTATTCATTAGTATTTCTGAATCAATTCCATTTAAAACTCCTAATCCTGTCCCTAATATGCCAGTTAGATCCTTTCTTGTTCTGCTCCTGAGGTATGCCTGTTTTTGTAACCATGTTGTCCAGCCCTCAAAAGAAGTTTTTAGGAAGGGGGAGCAGGCTGGTTGGATTTTTGAGATGTTAATTTGCATCATCAACTCCACATGTTTGAGAGACCATTCTGGATTGAATAATAGTTGTTGTTCACTCACATTCCTTACTACATAGGGGCCTATTTCATACACCTCAGGTTCAAGTTTGGGTTGAGTCTGAACTATTTGAGTCTTGGTATGGGTTGTAGAACGTCCTGCTGTGGTAAAAAGTGTAGCGTCTACTTTGAATTTAAATGAAAGCCCGATATCATCCTGTGCGCAAAGGCAAGTTATTTCTACAGGCTGTATTAAGGTGAAATTACACCAACAGTCTGATTCATTTAGGCCATCACAGATTTCCTGGTGTTAATATACACCAGGACAGGTTGAGACACCAATTTCATTTGGTCTCTCATAAGCCATCCCATTTATCATCCGGCACCCTACTTTGATTTCTTCTCCTCTGATCCCTTGAAGCATCCACAGTTTCTGTTCCTGCCATTCCTGTTCCTCATATACCTGATCTCCGTGAATTACTACAGTGGATAGGTTTAAATCCTTTATCTCAGAAGGTTTTCCTATGGATCCTGTATTGGAATATGGCTCCCAATATTACCAGTTAGATTGTGCCTGGGCCAGTCTGACCCTCGCTGCCGGGCCAAAGGCAGCAACTGCGGTGTATCACCCCAGAGATACCTTGGCTTGCTGGAGATTGCAGCTGGGCACTGAACAAGTCCAGGCTTGTTAGGAACCCCGTTTACCTCAGGAGGAATAGCTTCAAGCAATGGTGAAGACAAAAAGGAGATGATTCTGCTGGAGGGTTTAATGTCGAGAGGTTTATTCCATGGTTACAGAGGTCTGAACATGAGCAACTGCTCCAACAGAATCTCCGGCCGCATGGTCTCATTTACCTTTTAAGCTCAGGGACAGGGGGAGGGGAGGTACAGGTGAGCCACCAACCAGGTGAGAGGGGCAGGGTCTCAGGGGAAGATGACACCCAGACAGGCCAATGACCTCTGGGCATAGGGGCATGCTTTGAACTTGACCAACCACACGACACCTTGCTGGAATGTTAAGCCTGATCGACAGGACTCACTCAGCATGGGGGCAAGGGGGAAGGGAGAAAGGTATAGGCACACCTGGGGAAGTGACCTGGAAGTCCAAAATGGGACATTACAGCACACCACAACATCTCCCCCGAGTTTTGTTTAAAAAGAAGAGGACTGTGTTTGTGGTGCAGAATAATTGCCAAACCATGGTTGGTAAATCAGTTCATCCTCTACAGGAGGGTCAGTGTTTTCCACTGAGGCTTCCAGGTCATCCATTGGAGCACTGAGGGCTTCCAAATAGTAGACTTCAGGAGGGGGAGGTGAGCTTGAAATTAACTTGAGCACCATGCGTTTGATTAGTCCAAAAACAATGCTAAAAACTACAATAACTATAACTAAAATAAACAGCACTAAATACACAGTTTTCAGAATAGATCCCAACCAGCCCGAGAGTCCCCAGCCAAGTCCATTCAGCCACTTGTCAGTTTCTCTGTAGATGTCTAAGAGCCTTTGTCAAGGTAGTCCATATGTGGTTTGGGCTGAGGGATTATGCAGGAGATCGCAGGTGGGATGATCACGAGTAGGACGAGAAGCAGGCTCGGTCTCATGGCGTCTCGAGGCTACACACGAACAGTGGGATCTAAACTGGTACAAAAACTTGAAACAAACATATATTACAAACTATTCCAGATAGGAGGCTTAAATGGAATTTCCTCCAGAGAACGCGTGCGGTGTTTTCTTCTCCAGGCAGCATGAGCAACCTGGGGTGCTTCTGTAGATTTCTCTGAGACCTTGGGAACATAAGGCTTTACCAATTTGGAAGGAACCCACCTTAAACCAGAGGGGGTGGGCACACAGGCGTATCCATGTCCCCAAGTAACCAATTTGTAAGGTCCCACCATTTTCCAAGTCTCAGGGTCCTTTACTAAAACTGGAGGTTTCTCTTTCATTAACTTATGATTGCTCCCCCCATAGTGGCGTAGGATGGGTGGGTTCAGGCTGTCAAAAGAACAATTCCGAAAACTGATTGTGAATAGCGCCCTGGATAACCGGATGTGGGGAGGTTCTACCTTCAGAACCTGTTGTTGCTGGTCCAGGACCCTTTTTATATCACGGTGAGTTCTTTCTACAATGGCTTGACCTATAAGGGAGTAGGGGATGCCAGTTTTGTGCTCTACTCCCCATTGCTGCAGGAAGCTCCCAAATTCCTTGGATTTATAAGCAGGCCCATTATCAGTTTTCAGGTCCTTGGGGATGCCCATGAAAGAAAAAGCCTGTAAGAGGTGCTTAATAGCATCAATAGATGATTCTCCTGTGAGGGCAGAAGCATAGACCGCTCCAGAAAAGGTATCTACACTAACATGAACATATTTCTGCCGTCCAAAAGACTGTATGTGTGTTACTTCTGTTTGCCACAGTTCACAACTGTTCAATCCCCTTGGGTTTGCTCCCGTACTCACTGTAGGGAGTGCATGTTGTTGGCAATTTGGGCATGTGGCCACAATCGCTTTGGCCTGTTCTCGAGTGATGTTAAACTGACAAACCAGGCCAGGTGCATTTTGGTGGAAAAGCTGGTGGCTGATTTTTGCCTGTTCAAAAACATTTGGGAGAGTGGCCATCACTGCAGGTGCAGCAACAGCATCTGCCCTTCTGTTGCCTTCAGCAATAAACCCTGGCAAGTCAGTGTGTGACCTGACATGCATCACATAAAAGGGTTGCTCTTGGTGAGTGACTAACTTTACCAGTTTTGAGAGCAATTCGAAAAGTGCGATGTTAGACACATCTTGCAGTATTGCTTGATCTGCCCTGGATACTACTCCTGCCACGTATGCAGAGTCTGTAATCAGATTAAATGGTTCTGAGAACCTTTCAAAGGCCCTAACAACCGCAGCCAATTCAGCAACCTGAGGTGAACCTTCCACCTCAGCAATGTCTGTCTCCCACTGCTGGGTTTGAGGATCCTTCCAAGTCATAACAGACTTGTGGGACCTCCCGGATGCATCTGTGAAGACAGTCAGAGCCCTTTTTAAAGGTCTCTTACTTAGAGCACTTCTCAATTTTAAGGTAAATTGAACATCTTGTTCGAACAATTTGTGAGCGGGCCGCGCTACTGAAATTTGTCCTGAGTAGGAATCCAGAGCAAACTGCAACACTTCATTTTCTTGAAACAATTGTTCCAGCATTTTCATAGTATTTTGACCTGATTTTAACTCAACTGGAATGTGAATGAACTTAAAAGCACATCCTGCTAACTCCCTGATCTGGGTCCTTGCTTTCCGGATCAGTTCTGCTACCAGCTCCTGAGGCTTTGTCAGTCTCTTTGACCTTTTGTGACTGAGGAAAACCCATTCTATGATCAAGAGAGGGTCCCTCTGGTCCCGGTCCTTTTTTGGTGTGTCCTTTGCCTTAGGTGTTTGTTTTTCCTCCCACTGGAAAATAATTCCATGGAGGTGTGGCAACTTACCTAGGATGATAAATTTGAATGGCAGGTCAGGCCGGCATCGGTTGGCCTGTCTTCTGGACATTGCAATCTGAATCCTTTCTAGAGCTTTCCGTGCCTCTGGGGTAATAGACCTAGGAGCACCTGGGTCCTCTCCCCCTTTCAATAAATTGAAAAGAGGGGCAAGGTCTTCGTTAGTCAGACCGAGCCATGGTCTTACCCAATTCAAAGACCCACACAACTTGTGGACATCCGCAAGGGTCTTGATCCTTGGATTGATTTCTAGTTTTTGAGGAACAATCGTCCTACTTCCAATTTCTAAGCCCAAATACTTCCAAGGTGGCATCTTTTGAATTTTCTTTTCCTGGAGCTCAAACCCTGCAACAATCAATGCATCGATCGTTAGGTCAAGCGCATGTGTGAGTAAATCATCACTGGGGGCACACACAAGGCTATCATCCATATAATGATAGATGATGGCCTTCTCTGCGGCTGCATATACTGGGGAAAGCAGGGAAGTGACATACCACTGGCAGATAGCTGGAGATACCTTTAATCCCTGAGGAAGAACAGGCCAATGGTACCTTTTCATGGGTGCTTCTAAATTAATGGAAGGGACAGAGAATGCAAAACGCGGTGCATCGTCAGGGTGCAAGGGGATTTGGAAAAAACAATCTTTAATGCCAATAACCGCTAATTTCCAATCTTGGGGAAGCATTGTTGGGGATGGCATACCAGGTTGGGGAGAACCCATATCTTCAATTACATTATTAATATGTCAGAGGTCGTGAAGAAGTCGCCATCTCTTTTTGTCAGCGTTTTGGATGACAAACACTGGAGAGTTCCATGGGGACATGGTCTGCACAATGTGGCCCTTTTTTAGTTGCTCTTCCACTAGTTCCTCAAGCACCTTTATTTTTTTTTACTGAGCGGCCACTGTTTTACATCAGCTGGTTTGTCTGTTTTCCACTTCAGTTTTTGGGTGGGGCGCTGTTGTTCAATGACTGCTGCACAAAAATGCTGTGGAGAGTCTGGAATATCAATTGTGACACCCCACTGGGCCATTAAATCTCTCCCTAACAAAGGTTCCGAGTAATCCAACACAAATGGACAGATATTTGCCGATTGTCCGTTTCGTCCCTCAAATTGAATAGTGCTTTTGGATTGTCTTGCCAATTGCAGGCCTCCTACACCTCGAAGATGACTGGCAACATTTTGCAAAGGCCAATGTGCTGGCCAGTCTTGTACTGGAATCACTGTGCAGTCTGCACCTGTTCTACAAGCATCTCAATGCGTTTAGACTCCCCACCCCCACTGACATTACACCATAATTTGGGTTTGTCTTTCCCAATAACTTGGACCCGGGCAACTGTGGGCCCTTGTTTTTCGATATTTTCAGGTAAAGATGGCACAGGGATAGCTTGTGCAACAATTTGTTCCTTGGGAAGAAACAGTTGTGGGTGGAAACAGTGCAGGCCGAGAACGAATTGCTCAGGATCTGATGTTGTCATTCCTGGAGCAATTTTGATCTCTTGTGGTGTGTGTTTGGTGTCCCCAATGATGATGTACTTACAACGAATTCAGTTCCAAGTACCCTTCTGTTCAGGATTTACAGAGACAAAATGCAAGTCAGTGTCCTTCAGGTGGAGTGACTCAGTCAGCTGCAACCTGTAAGGCTCACTGACAGAAGACATGGTTAACACAGGATCACTTAAATCATACACAGTCTTTGAAGCACCTGCTTCACTTACACAAACATTAATATTATCGCGTGCTTGATTTGTTTTGGTACCCTTCTTCCCTTGGCCTGCTCTTTTTGTGTCTGCACACCTGGCAGGCCGGCGCTCCCTTTTCAGTTTTTTTGTTGTTGTTGACCCCCAGGGAGGGCTTGTAGTTCTCCTCCCCTGCCATTTCTAAATTCATCAAATTCCCTTTTCAGGGGGCACTGGTTACTCCAGTGCCCTAGGTTGTTACAAAGCAGGCATGGTTTTGTGGGCTCAGCCATTGCTGGTCTCCGCTGCTGCCCAGGGTACTGATGTGCTGAGGGGAAAGGCGCAGGGCTGGCAACGGCGACACGCTGGCGTGGTCTTGGCAGCAGCCTTGGTCTGGTGTCTTCAGCTACACTCATCCGAGGCACTTTCCTGTTACAGACTAGAAGCATATCTTTTAGGGTAGGAGAAGGTTCTATATGAAGGCTCAGGAACGCCTCTTGACACTGTTCATTTGCATTTGTAAATGCCATTTCCTCTAAAATTGCTTCCCTAGCATTCTGTTTTTTAACTTGTATTTCAATGGCTCTAGTTAACCTTTCTACAAATTTCAAAAAAGGCTCTGATGATAGCTGTTTAATTTTACTATAGGGCTCAAAAGGCCCCTCAGGTTGTAGGGAAAAGTATGCTTTTTCAGCTGCTTCTTTTACTTTCTCGAGTGTTTCTGCAGGAATTGCAGTAGCTTGGATTGAGGGAGAAGACCATTGGCCCTCACCACAGAGGTGCTCAATGGTGATAGGGTTACCACTGTTGTCTTTGGCTGTGTTTGGATCAGCATGCAAGCCTGGGAGAGCATCATTCAGCATTTGTTTCCATGCTATTTCCCATAATTTGAATTCTGTGGAGGTCATGAGACAGGAAAAAAGCTGTTTTAAATCATGTGGAATCACTACAGTCCTACTCAGTTCAGAATTTAAAAGGCCACGGAAATATGGACTGTGTGGACTATATTCTTTATGAGACTTACAGACCTCTTTAATCAATTGTCGTCCAAAAGAACTCCAATTAGCAGTTGGGTTTGCTCCTCCCTGAGCTGCAGGCTGAAAGGTAACAGGAGCTAGTGACAACATGGGACTATGCATTGAATCTGCTGTTCCCTGCTCTGTATCCCTTGAAACAGAAGCATTGGGATCACAGATACAGGTTTCAGGATAGGCAGTGGGTGTGTCCCCACCGTGGGAACCCGGGGAGGGGGCGGGGACAGGGGGCCTGTGGGGGGCGGGGAAACCGTGGGAACAGGGGACGGGGTCAGGGGCCGAGCAGGAGGCAGGGGCACCTGGTGACATCACGTCAGCAGACGCCCCCTGGGAGGAGTAGAGGGGTGGAGCTGAGGGTATTGCAGGAAAGGGAGGGGGAGGGGGGAAGGTATCACGAAGAACAGGAGGAGAGGGGGATGGGGCTGGAGTGTTGGGATGGTTAAGAGGATTTTGGGAAGAAGAAGACCAGGTTTGAGAAGATGCCACGTGGCATCCACCATCTTGTGGACTCCCTAGGGACTGGGGGCCATTTTAGGCATCACTGCTCTCTGGAAAGCTAACACGTGCTGTCGGTTTCAGAGGAGGGGACACAGGGAATTGGGAAAGGTTCCACACAGCCTGGTCAGGGCCTTGTGGACAGGGCAACTCAGGCATTTCAACAGACTCTGGGAGTCGACTTCCCAATGAGTGTGCTCTCTTTAAAATACCAAGTTTTGGGGTAAGAGCTTTAGGGGTTTTAGAGCTAGGAGAAGGAGAAACAGGGAGAGCAGAGGTACATGGCTTTACATTTGGCTTTTTCTCCATTTCCTTTTGTTTGAGCAATGCTGTTCGAATTTGTAAACTCCAAAACACAAATTTAGCTGAGGGTGCGTTGCCAGACTGTCCTAAGGTTATCAATTCATTCCCAGCTTTATCCCAGAATTGAATATTGTGGATTTCTTCAGGGGAGATTTGTGGGAAGTGGAGGAAAAGCCATCTTATAAACTGTTTCAATTTTCCTTTAGAGAACTTAACATTACCACTGTCTAAAATGCTAACAATATTATAATACATCCCTTTTTGTACAATGCTGAGTTTCGAACCCATGTTAGATGTAAAAAGGCAAAGTACTAAATCCCGCCTGACCAAAAACAAAGCCAAAATCAGCTACCGATTTCTATAAAAACCCCACAGATTGGAAAGCGATAACGAGCAGACAAAAGCTTCACAATGCAGCTGTATATACTGCTTTTAAAAGTCCCAGGCAGCAGCAGCAGCACACGCCCTGCCGAGCTGAGGCAGAAACAAAGCCTCCCCCGCCGTGGAATGCAGCACCCCCGCGGAGCAGAGAGAGCAGCCACGCCACATGGCAAGCTGAAACCGGGGCCCCCCGCGCCGCGTGTGCAGAGAACCCCCCCCCTCTGCACAGAGAGAGAGAGAGAGAGTCCCCCGCGGCGAGAGAGCTGAGAGTCCCCCCTCCCCCGCACAGAGAGAGAGAGAGAGAGAGAGAGAGAGAGAGAGAGAGGGATCCCCCGACCACGTGGAGAGAGCCGAGCACGCTGCGCTGCAGAGCCGGGGGGAAGGGCAGAGAGCTCCCGCTCCGGCGCGAATTCCAAAAGAGAGTAACACACGCAGCAGAAAGCTAAAAGCTAGAACGCAATGAATTCCCGTCTGTGGGGCTGCGCAGCCAAAAATGCAAAGGCAAAAAGGAACAGAACTCACGGCAGAGTCTGTTTTGGAGCTCCTGCTCTACCGAGAGCAGAGATACTCACCCGAAATGGAAGCTGTAGCTGGCTGGGTACAGGCAGGTCTCTTCACTGGAACAGGACCTCTCTGTGGGCGAGAGAGGCTACACTGTCCTCCCTCTGGAAAATCTGCTCATCAGAAAGGAGCTGGGCTTTCCAGAGGCGCTGAACAGTCCACGAAACTTCTTCTGGGAATATTCCCAAAGTCTCTAGCTGAGGGCGATGCAACCAAAGCCCCTTTCAGCTGGATGCACGGCTGCTAGAAGCTTCTCTGAGGTACTGAGAGTCCGTTCTCGGGCCGCAGAGTCGCTTAGCCCACCTCAGGGACGTCAAATATTGGAATAAGGCTCCCAATATTACCAGTTAGGTAGTGCCTGGGCCAATCTGACCCTCGCTGCTGGGCCAAAGGCAGCAACTGCGGTGTATCACCCTAGAGATACCTTGGCTTGCTGGTGGTTGCAGCTGGGCACTGAACAAGTCCAGGCTTGTTAGGAACCCCGTTTACCTCAGGAGGAATAGCTTCAAGCGATGGTGAAGACAAAAAGGATGGATTCTGCTGGAGGGTTTAATGTCGAGAGGTTTATTCCATGGTTACAGAGGTCTGAACGTGAGCAACTGCTCCAACAGAATCTCCGGCCGCATGGTCTCATTTACCTTTTAAGCTCAGGGACAGGGGGAGGGGAGGTACAGGTGAGCCACCAACCAGGTGAGAGGGGCAGGGTCTCAGGGGAAGATGACACCCAGACAGGCCAATGACCTCTGGGCATAGGGGCATCCTTTGAACTTGACCAACCACATGACGCCTTGCTGGAATGTTAAGCCTGATCGACAGGACTCACTCAGCATGGGGGCAAGGGGGAAGGGAGAAAGGTATAGGCACACCTGGGGAAGTGACCTGGAAGTCCAAAATGGGACATTACAGCACACCACAACAATCCCGTATACTGATTAAACGCCTGGGACCAAGGCCATTCAGCATTGCTTTGGATAGAGGTACTCTCAAGTTCTAAAACTTCAGTTATGATTACACACAAAGCAATTCTACAAACTAAAGTATGAACTACTCCCGACTGCAATATACTCATTTTGCCCGAGTAAGTTTTAGTCTCAGTTAATTTTCTCCTGGCGTCACTCCTCAAGGGGTTTCTGGGCCTTCTTCACTCGAGAGTGATGAATCCAGGCGTTCTGCTCCTTGATTTTGATTGCAGTGAAGGTGGTGAAAAGCACTTGGAACGGTCCCTCCCACTGTGGTTCCAAGGTCTTTTCTGTAAGAGACTTAACATATACATAATCTCCAGGCTGCATGTTATGTACTGGCCCATCTAACTCCTGGCTCCGAGTTCCAGCCACATGTTTCTCAATTTCTCTGAGCTATTTAAGGCCACCATGTAGGTGGCTAGTGTTACCTCTCCAATGTGGGTGGACATTCCCTTTTGTATTCCATATGGTCTTCCACAGAGTATTTCAAATGGGCTCAACTTTTCTTCAGCTTGAGGTTTAGTTCAAATTTGCAATAGTGCTAGTGAAAGAGCTTGGGGCCAGGGTAGATTAGCTTCCTGCCCCAGTCTTATGATTTGCTGTTTAATCAAATGATTCATTTTCTCCACTTGGCCGTTTAACTGGGGGCGGTATGGGGTGTGAAGTTCCCAGTCTATGCCCAGGTGGCTACTAATCTTTTGCACTATTTTAGAAATGAAATGTGATCCTCTATCCGAGGATATTGTGGCTGGAACTCCGAAGCGTGGTACTATTTCTTATAATATTACTCTGGTCACTTCTCTAGCTTTGACAGTTCTGGTGGGGAATGCTTCTGGCCACCCTGAAAATGTATCTGTCAATACCAGCAAATACCGATACCCCCCTTTCCTTGGGAGTTCTAAAAAGTCAATTTGCCACTGCTGTCCAGGCCCATGGCCTCTCCCAGTCTGACCGAGTTTCGGTCTGGGGGTATTTTTGGGGTTAGTCTGGAGGCAAAGATCACACTGTCGGGTCACCTAAGTAATAGTGGCATATAAATTCCTAGCAACAATTCTTTCAATCAGGTATGTGTATAGGGCATTTATTCCCCAGTGCATTTTCTGGTGTTCTTCCCTTACTAGTGACCACAATAAATGGGAAGGGATTACCAGTTTCTTTTCAATGGTAGCCCACCCTTCTTGGTAATACGTCCCTTTTTGATCTTCAAATAATTTCCTATCTCTCTTGTTGTATTCTGGCTTACCTTCAAGGGAGATTTGTCCATCTGGAATAAGGACTCCTTCAGTAGCTACCTCACCTTTTGCTGCTTCTTTTGCCTCTCTATCTGCCAGCTCATTTCCTTTTTCCAATTCTGAGCTCACTTTTTGGTGTGCCTTAATGTGCATAATTGCTACCTTTTCAGGCAGCTGAACTGCTTCCAGCAGCTGGACTATCTCTTGTGCATGTTTGATGTTCTTTCCCTGTGAGGTCAGCAGTCCCCTCTCTTTCCAGATGGCCCCATGTGCATGTACGATTCCAAATGCATACCTCAAGTCTGTGTAGATGTTTATTCTCCTCCCTTTTGCCCTTTCCAGGGCACGGGTCAGGGCAATTATCTCAGTCTTCTGCGCAGAGGTCCCTGTTGGTAGGGGTCCAGCCTCGATTACCTCTCTGCAGGTGGTCACTGCATACCCAGCATGTTGCTTCCCATTGGTAATGTAGCTGCTCCCGTCAGTGAACCAGGTCTCTGCATTGTCCAAAGGAGTGTCCTTTAAGTCTGGGAGGCTGGAGTAGGTAGCTTCAATGGTCTCCAGGCAATCATGGTGTACTGCTTCTCCTTGATTTCCACAGAGAAAGGAAGCTGGGTTGACAATATTAGTCACCACGATCTCTACATCATCTTGCTCTACCATGATGGCCTGGTATTTCAGAAACCTCTGTGGTGAAAGCCAGTGGCCACTCTTTACTTCCAGTACTGTGGACACTGTGTGGGACACTAGCACAGTCATTTTTTGTCCCAGGGTAAACTTGCGTGCCTCTTGAATATTCAGCACAACTGCTGCTACAGCTCTGAGGCAACCTGGCCAGCCTTTGGCTGTTGCATCTAGCTGCTTAAAGAGGTAAGCAACTGCCCTCCGGTATGGACCCAAGTCCTGAGCCAGTATTTCCAGGGCAATTCCCTGTTTTTCATGGGAAAATAGGAAGAATGGTTTACTCACATCTGGAAGTCCCAAAGCTGGAGCTGACATGAGAGCATTCTTTAGCTGGTGAAAGGCCCGTGAGGCTTCTTTTGTTCACTGGAGATCTCTGCTTCCATCGGCAATAAGAGCATAGAGGGGTCTGACAAGCAGTCCATAATTATAAACCCACAGCCAGCACCATCCTGCCATGCCTAAGAAGGTTCAGAGTTCTTTTATTGTCTGGGGTTTCGGGGTTTGGCATATGGCCTCCTTGTGAGCCTGCCCTGAAGTCCATTGCCCAGCATTCACCTCGTAGCCCAGGTAGATTACTTTCTGTTTCACTACCTGTGCCTTTTTCTTTGATACTCTGTATCCTTGGAGTCCTAGGAAATTCAAAAGGCTTACCGTCCAGGCCACACATGCTTCCCTCATCCGAGTGGCCACTAGAAGATCATCCACATACTGCAAAAGCCTCCCTTCTTCCTGTGGAGCTTGCCAGGACTCCAGATCTTTTGCAAGTTGCTCCCCAAACAAAGTAGGGGAATTTTTCCAGCCTTGGGGTAGTCTGGTCCATGTGAGCTGGGTTTTGCGCCGACTTTTAGGGCTTTCCCATTTGAATGCAAAGATTTTCTGGCTGGCTTCATGGATGGGGAGGCAAAAGAAGGCATCCTTTAGATCTAAAACAGTAAACCAGGTTAGCTCAGGTGTTAGGCAAGTTAATAAAGTGTATGGATTGGCTACCACCAGATACAGATCTGTTATTTTATTGACAGCCCTCAAATCCTGTGCTATCCGGTATGACCCATCAGATTTCCGAACAGGTAAAATAGGAGTATTGAAATCAGATTGGCATTCTTTCAGTAATCCTAACCGCAGAAAATTTTCAATTATTGGGCTGATTCCTTCCCTATCCTCTTTCTTTAGGGGCACTGCTTGATTCTCACTGGTTGCGTTCCCTCCTTGAGCTTGATTACTATGCGGGAGGCATTTTTCGCCCTCCCTGGCACATCAGAGGCCCACACCCCAGGAAATACCTGACCTAGTATTTCTTCATCAATTTCTTCTTTAATGCCAATAGCTGTTAGGGTTAAACTTAATACCTCTATGTACTTTTGATCATTCACCTCCAGAGTAATTTCCCCATTTTTGAATGTAATGGTTGCTTGTAATTGTTCCAATAAATCTCTGCCTAAAAGTGTCTTTGGTGAATTAGGCATGTACAAGAATTTATGAATACCCCATTGTTTTCCCAATTTATACCTCAAAGGTTTACAAAAATATGCCCTTTCAGACTGGCCAGTTGCCCCCTGCACTACAACATAATCATTTTCCACAGGTACTAAAGCTTTATTTAAAACTGAATATGTAGCTCCCGTATCAACCAAAAATTCCACCTTTTTCCCTTCCTCCCCCAGCCTCATTGTTATAACCAATGGATCCGCTGGGGCAGAATTCCCTGGTCCTCCTCAGTTGTTTTGTAAGTGTGCAGCCATTTGTTGGTCACCCCGTCTCCGTTCTGGGCATTGATCTTTCCAGTGACCAATTCTTTTGCAGATTGCACACTGGTTCCTGCCCAGCCGAGGTGGTCCTTGTCTCGGTGGTCCCTGGTTGTATTTCCTCTGCCTTTCCTCCTGTACCACTGCCACCAACCTTTTCATTCCTTGTTTATATCCTTCCTTCCAGTTACTAAATACTCTCCAGGCTTCCTCTAACAAGGCTTCAAGATTCCTCCCATCTGGTCCCCGAATTTTCTGAAGTTTATGCCTGATATCTCCAGCAGACTGCCCCAAAAATGAATTAACTAGTTGATTTTTTCCCTATCTCAGACTCCGGATCTAATGATGTATGACAACGCATAGTATCCCTTAAACGCTCTAGAAATTCAGATGGAGTCTCAGAAGGCCCCTGCATAAGGGAATATAAGGCAGACCAGTTTATGGTTTTTGGAATAGCTCTTTCCACCCCTGTTGCTATCCACTCTTCATAATCTGCTAATTTCTTTACCTCTGCCAACACATTAGGATCCCATTCTGGGTCTTGGAGGGGTAAATGTTCTTTTACATCCAGCTGTGTGGCCTTACAATAATCCTCTGCCAAATTCCCTGCTGTCTTTAAGATCAGCTGTTTCTCTGTTTCAGTGAAAGCATCTAGCAGTAGCTGGATGTCAGCCCAGTCTGGATTGTGTTGTTTGATAACATATCGTAGGTGTTTGGCAGTGAGTATCGGATCAACACGATAATTCCTAGCAATCCTTCCCCATGCCTCTAAATCAAGAGTGGTAAATGGCACTTTAATCATTAATTTCCCTCCTTCTAGTTCCACTGCCTCTCGCAGAGGGGCCTGCAACACTACTTGCCTCCTGGTTCTAGATGCAACTGGACTCCCACAGGTGGGGTGGGTTCTAGTGGATGTGCCTTCCCCACCTGAGTCCTCCTCCTTTTTGGGGAAGTTTCCTTCATCCTCATCCTCAGCTTCAGCCTCAACCTCCCTCCTTCGAGAAAGAGCTTTCATCCACTCAAATGTATCTCGTTCTTGCTCCTCAGAATGATATGATCTCATGCACCATTGCCCTATACTGCATGCTGAACAACAGCGATTGATTTGCCCTCTCTTTGCCTTGTTATCCTTTTAAAGGTCCACAGTCCCTTTGCCATTCTTGGTGATTTATTAAAACAAAAAACATATCAGCATACGAAACCTCATCCCATTTACCTTCCAGTCTTAAAAACAACATTAACTGCAGTAAAGTGTATAATCTAGGGTTCCAGTGGCTGGCCACGTCGCTCCGTCCTCTAACCTGTATAAGGGCCACCAGTGTGTGCAATATTGGATTAGATCCTTTTTATTCTCAGAGCCCCCCCTGCTGGTGACTTCCTTCCAGTGGGCCAAGATGCACCCTAAGGAGCTAGCCCGAGGGACTTCCTTGCTCTGGTTAGTTCCCATTATTTTCTTCTTGCCCTATCTCGCTTCCGCCCAAACTTCTTTTCACAAGCTTTCACAGTAGTTTCCCAGTCTTCCTCCCACACATTCCAGGTGGCAGGTATCAGATGTGATTTTCCACACACAAGATTAAGATCTTAGGTTCTGAATCAGCTTGATCAGAAACCTTTAATCTACACTCGGGGCATGTGCCCTGACGCTTATTAGAACAGCAATACCAGCGTTTCTCACAAACTCTGCACTGCAATAATACCCACGCACTGTACCAGCCTCTTGATGCACCAAAGGCTACCCGAAATTTCCTGCAAAGGCAGGCTATTCTGTTTATTACAGGGAACTCTAAATCCTCTACGGCAGGCTATTCCCAGTCCAGACCTACTATAGTACCAGCTGAAGTCTGGTAGAGCCCCTCTAAATAAACTTGTTTGTCTCCTCTATCTATTCAATAATTCACAGGATTCACAAACTCCCAGGGGTCGAGTCCAAACCACTGGGGCAGAGGAATCCCTTGGGTTCATCTAGCCACGGTGAAAGTGTGCACAAACTACACCACAATTTACCACCTTTACTCAATGAATGTCCTCACCCACGCTTCTCCACTGCTCGCTCTATTTTTCTCTGCTGGGCACTCCCCGCCCCCACAGCCTGCCACGGCCGGTGCTTACTCAGCCCCTCCAGTCACAGGTAGGAAACTCCCCCTCCCTGCACTGTCAAGCACTGTAGATCTACTCTCTTTTATATACCATACACTTATACATTTGCACGATTACAAACACAGTGCAGTGATCACACAATGCATTAACCATACAGCGACACAGTGTCCGGACACCACACACACACACAAACAAAACACACACGGGTTCAGCAGTTCTGCCCCTCAGAACAATGAACCCCCAATACACACATACAAGGGTTCACTCGACCCACCCCTAGGGTTGCTAGCGGTCTGCCCTATCAGAACAATGAACCCCATCTCTAATATAGCTGCTCCACCAGCTACACCCAGACGTCTCTGAGTGATTTACTCCCTAGCTCTCTTTTCTCCTGGGGGCTCCTCAGTACATACCGTATTCTCCTTCGCAGACCAGCAGGTCCTTGTCTGTCCTCGCAGGAGAAAAGTCGAGATGAGCGGAGCCTCCTCCAGGAAAATCCTGCGGCCCGCCTAGGAGTCCGTCTGTTTCCCCCTGCCCCTGCGGGGACAGAGACGGAGATGGTATCTCTTCCTCCTGCTGGGCTCGCCAGAATGTTTTGCGGAGAAAAGAAGAAACCTGACAACTTTGCAAAAGTTGTAGAGCTTGGTATGTTTATTACAGCGCTGGATGCATGCGGAGATTGCTCTCCTCAAAAGGCATGCGTGCCTCTGAGGATTTCAGGTCTCCTTTTATCTCCCCTTCCAAATACATATGCATACAGTTTCACAATAGGTTCATACATATTCATTCTGTGTGACATTTATCGCCAGTTTCTCTTTATCAAAAGAATTCCTAGGTCAGGGCAGATCGACCTTATGGCTGTCTCTTTTTTTTTCTCTGTCTCCTCACTATCTCTGCCCTGCAGTTTTTACCTTCAGCTATGGCCTTACAGACTTTTTACCTCTCCTAGACACTTCACCTAATTCAAAATGGATTTTTACTCTGTCTCACACCCAGCAAAGGAAAATTATGAGCAAGGGAAGAGTAAATTCTGCACAAGTTAAAGTCTTGAGAGCAAAGTATCTGCCTTGCAGATGTGCTGCAAGGGACAATAATAAGTAGCATCATTGTAATCTCATTATTTATAAAAGGTGAAACACTGACCTCTTGTGTAACATAGCCCAGACAACTTATGGAAAGTAAAACATTTTAAAAGAGCAAATCCATGGCCAGAGTCACATCCAATGTACACAGCTCGTTCCTGGCCAGGCGCAGCTCCTTCAGTCGTGTCAGGTTGTGGAAGAGCTCAGGGTCAGGCTGTGCAGGTGGCTCAGGTTCTTGAAGATGCTGGCAGGCAGGTGGCCCATCCCGACAACGCTACCAGCCAGCATCAGGTACAACAGTGTGGAGACCCTGGGGGCATCCCCTGGCTTGGGGAAACACAAGAAGCTTCCCTCAAAAAGCCGTTCAGACCCCATTGCCTCCTTCCCCTGTTACTGTGTCTGTTCCTGTGTCCCTGAGGCACTCCCTCCCTATTCCCTGATTGGCCCTTATCTTTGTACTGCCCCGAGACCAGGGTGACCCCGGGCTCTGGGGAGAGAAAAACCTGGACCCCCCACGTGTGTGTGCCTGGGACCCGAAAATGTTACCACATGGCTGAATTAAACATCTGTGGATACCATGCACAGACCCTTTTTGCTTCTTTACCCTGGACTTTCCTAGCAGCTATTCAGGCTGCAACCCTGCAGCTGTGCCAGGTAACTGAAGGCATCCGCAGGGATGGCCGAGAGCTAGTTCTGTGACAGGCAGAGCGAGTGCAAGGCACTGAGGCCCTGGAAGAAGCATTGTGGGACCACACGCATCCCCTGTGGCTGCTGTGCCTGCAGCTTCAGCTCCCAGAGGCTGTGCAGGGAGCGGAAAGGCGGCAGCTGCCGCAGGTGTGGGCTCAGGCAGCGCAGCACATTGGCAGCAGCTCCAGCACGCCCAGGGTCACCTGTACCAGCTGCAATGCGGCCACGCTCACCTCCAGCAGCGACTGCGGGCCAGGGAAAGCCGGCAAAGCCACGGGAGGCTCTGGAATGCCACCCTGCCCAGTGCCGCAGGTTATTCCCGCCCAGGCCAAGGGGCTGGAGGCGATGACAGAATGACCCACTCAGGAGATGACGGAAGGGCCGTGGACGGATATTTATAGACAGCAGTAAAGCCTTTGGCACTGGAGGAGCTGGCTGCTCATGGATTAGACAGGGCAACTGTTTGCTGCATGAGAAACTGGCTGATGCCCAAGCCCAGAGAGTGCTGGGGAATGGAACTAAATCCAGCTGGGGCCAGTGTAGCAGGACATGTTCCCTGCCTTGCTAATTGGTGAAATAAATCACTAAAGAGTGACACTTGTAGCTGACAATAAACATCTTGCTCTGGAAGCAAGATTGTGGAAAGATAAGCTGGAATTTCTGACAGACACTTTACTTCACAGCCTATTAAAGCTACACCAAACTTTCCCAAAGTAGAAGTTTCTGCACATTCCCTGAAAATGTGTGGGGCTTTTCCCTACAAAGTTGGGATGCTGGTTTTGTGGTTCCGCTCTTGAGAGTTGAGTGAAAGGACTCTGTGCTCACTCTTGCCAGTTTGGTGGTAAGTTACATTGACTCCTAATGTGTATTTTCCACTTTTCTCGAGGGAAGTCTTTTCTTGAACTAGTAAGGGGAGGAGCCGCTTGAACTTACTTTCTAGACGGACCCCTTTTGGAGGTTTCGTGCCAAAATTTACCCAAAACCAGCACAAACAGTCACAATGAAAACTTCACCAGTGGCACAAATCCCCAGCCCACCAGGAAAAGAAAGAACATGTAAAGTGCTCCAAACATTTGTCCTGTTTTGCTGCAAAAGTCCTGCTGCACACACTGTGCAGTGTGGAAAGCCAAGAGAAGCTGCAGCTGGTGGCAAATCTTGTGACAGAAGCTTGAACTTGTTCTCCAGGAGAGGTTCTTTGGAAGAGCAGACAGGAGAAGATTCCTGAAAAATTGAAATGGCTTCCCAGAAGTGAAATGAAAATTGTCAAATACAAAGCTGTGTTTTGTGTCAGGTACATACAGGCAACATGTGTATTTGTGATTTTAATATGTGTGGAAATCAACCATGGGACAGTTATAAAGACAAATTCTAATAATAACTGAGGAAAGTAAAGCATGGAAGAAGGCCTTTGAACCTATCCTTTGTTTGCAATTAACCTTTATAAGTCTTAAGTTGATATAGGAGCATTTGAATTAAAGCATTAAGGATGTTGCTTTTTGACAGGAATTTTCTGCTTGCAGTTAAGCCTTAAAGAGTTTTGCAATAATTACCTTTTGAGGTACAATTTTAGAATATTCCTTGTAGTAAGGATCTTTGAAACTATAGCTTAAGAATATATAAAAAGGAAACATGCTTATCTGACGAAAGTGAAGGGAGACGTGCACATCCTATTGATGATCATCGGTCTCAGAGTTACATACTCAGCTTACATACTTTTATAGTAGTGTTAATTAAGCTCATACATATTGCAAAAGCTGAGCTCATCATTGGTTACAGATTACATGCCAACCCCTCCTTTGTTGCTAATACCAGTGGTTTCTTGTTGAGGCTAATACTTGTTTTCCACATCCTGCTATTGACTGTTATTGACCAGCCTCAAGGACTCCATGTTTTCCACCGTGTTTTTCTCATCATTTAACCAAGGACACAGTGTTATTGTTTTTCTCGTAAGGAAAAAGGCTGAGAACTTACTACTTACAGCTGCTTTTTACTGCTTAGCCAGCTGTATATGATCATGGCCTTTTTCTATAAGCCATGTCTGAACAAAGCTCTCCACACTTATCTCACCCCTTGACAAAACAGTGAAAAGCAGCTTGAGAAAGGAAGATGAACATCAACTCAAGGATTTATGGTTTCGACCAAGGGAAGCTGGACATCACTGTTACGTGATTTACAGGCCTTGCAATCAAAAGGTGGACCCACATCTGGAGAACTGTACCTCTCCAGATGGGATACTTCTTCCTTCTTTTGGAAACCAGACCACCACCATCTGGGGATACTCCTTTTCTGGGATACATCCTGAGAAAAACTAAATCACAATAGTGTATAGAAAAACTAAATCACAACAGTGTATAGAATTGTGATGTAAAAATTGGGGAAAAAAATGCTGATGAGTAAAAATTAGGAAGAGAAACTGCTGAGAAAGCTGACGAGTACCCCTATAAATACCTCTGAGCCTCAACTATTGGTGTGCAGTTGGAGGAAAAACTTCCCCCACTGTACCCAGCACTGTATTGCTCATACTTTACTGTATTAATTAATAAATTGATTGCTGCTTGAATATTGGCCTAGTCAAGCTTCTCATTTATACCAAAATTAAAGAAACAATCCAAGATATTTTCCTCTATTTATTTCTATGTTCCCCTTTTCCATGTTGCACTACTTCTCCATCCCATTCATTCCAAATGCACCTCATCTCTAAAATCAGTGACTTAGCAAGTTTTGGATACTCTAAAGTACCATGAGCCACACAAAGTTTTCCTTCCCCTGTTTTTACTGGAAAGCAACACTGGAGATGTAAGTGCAGTGCTGGGCTCAGGTAGGAATCCTACCCCAAGGGAAGGTGGCCCAACAGTGTCTGCCCCTCAGCAAGGATAATGCACAGCAGCAAGTGCGGGGATCGCTGTGCCAGTGTGCAGGAGTCAAAGCTCTGCATGTGGGCTCAAGGCTGCAAAGTTCCCGTGTTTGGACAGACAAGGGGGCTGTCGCCAGGGCGCGTGGGGCTCGAACGTGGGGCTTGTGGGGCGAGCGAGGAACAGACACGGGGGCAAACGGCCCTGGTGCTTCAGTTGCAGTGGCGGCAGCGGCGGCAGCAGCAGCGGCGGCAGCAGCAGTGGCGGCAGCAGCACCAGCGGCAGGAGCAGTGGCGGCAGCAGAAGTGGCGGCAGCAAAGAGATACTTTTGAATACTCTTCCGCTCTTTCTTTTCTCTCTCTCTCTCCCCCCCTTTCCCGCAGTAGGGCACCCTTCTCTCAAAGTCCCTTGCCCAGTGTCCCTCTCCTCTCCCCACCTCCCTCTCCCCGTGATGGGCCGGGCCATGCCCCCGGCCCGTCCCTGGCCCCGGGCGGGGCTGCCCCGTGCCCGGCCCCGGCCGTTCCGCCATGGTCTTGCCTCCGCCCGGCTCTGGCCGTACTGGCGGTGGCGCTGCTGGGTGGGCATCAGTGCCTGGGGTGGCATCGCCGCCCTTTGCCTCCGCCTGGCCTGAGCGTGGCCCCAGACCCGAGGCAGGGTCCAGTCCCGAGCCCGGCCCTGGCTCCTCCTGGGGCCCGCGGAGGACACACGCGGCGTGGCCGCTCCCGCCGCCTCTGCTGCAGCTTCTCCAGCCCGAGCTCCACCGCTCGGCAGCGCGGCCACCGGCCCCGAGCCTCCTGTGCCGCGTTCCGAAGAGTGAACACCTGGGCATGGTCGGCCCAAGGCGGATGAGGGGGCTCGGGGGTCTTTGCTGGCCCCGGGCTGAGTGCTGACAGCCGCATCCCACCCTCAGAGAAAGTGCAGGAGGCTCTGCAGGAGCGACACTGGCTGGGCTCGCTGCTAGGGCGCGCTCCAGGCAGAGCCATGGAGCAGAGAGCCCCAAGAGTGCCCAAGCTGGCCTGGCTGGAGGAGAAGGAGGAAGAAGGCCCTGGAGCTACATCCCAGAATAGGAGACTGAAGAGGTGGTGGCGTTCAGTCCACCACAGGAGGGTGAGTGGCGGAGCTGGGCTGCAGGGCTGGAGCCTACAACAAGCTTGGCCCCATGCCATGCCATGCCATGCCATGCCATGCCATGCCATGCCATGCCATGCCATGCCATGCCATGCCATGCCATGCCATCCCACATCCCATCCCATCCCACATCCCATCCCATCCCATCCCACATCCCATCCCATTCCATCCCATGCCATCCCCTGGTGAAATGCCCACAGACAGGATGGAAGAGGGGCCGGGCAGACACCCCGCAGTGGCCGTGTTCCATCCCCCTGGAGCATCCCAGGGCTCTCCCTGCCTGGGGAGTACAGAGCTGGGCTGTGTTCTCCGGCCTCTCCTGCAGCCCCTCAGCTCAGGCTGCGCCTGCTCTTTGCCAGATGCAGCCCTGGAACTCACACAAGAGCAAGAACACACCCGTGGCCTCTTCCGAAGAACAGCACAGGTACCTGCAGCCACCCCCACCTGGGCTGGGCCTGCTGTCCCTGCTCAGCCCAGCACCATCTGTGGAGCGCTCCATGCAACATCCCTGGCTTCTTGTCCTTCTGCTACAGATGTTTGTCAAATTCATGAAGAGGATTTGGGAGGAAGAGACCAGCGTCATGGGCACCATGGTCAGAGCGTACCCTCCCATCTTCAAAACCAACACCAGGGCTGCCCTGCTGGATATGCTTGTGGAGGAGGGTCCTTCCAGTCCAAAGCAAGTAAGCAGCCTGTGGCCTGGCTTCCATCCTCCCAGCAATTGCTTGGCATCCCAAGCCACGCCTGCTGCTCACTGTAAGCCTTGAGGCCATGGCAGTGTGGTGGCAAGGCAAGTACTTTTCTGGGGCAGCTGGGCACATGACTCCCTCTGGCAGCTTTCCAAGTCTCCCTTGCCTTCTCCAGGCGCCCGCCATGGTGAGGTACATCCACCAGTGGCTCGTGGCCAATGATTCTGCTGAGCACAGGCTGGACCAGGCCCTGCTGAATCTCACCAAAGCACACCCGGATGACGCAGTGGTGATGCTCCTGCGTGTGGCCCCATCCTGTGACAGGTATGGGGCCCATGTGCCCAGAGGGCTCAGGCCTCCCAGCCCATCACCCTGTACAGCCTGTCCCAGGTGTCTGACCAACAGAGAGTTCCAGGGCCCCCTGGCTGCTGCCTTTCCCAGCCCTGGCACGTCAGCCCCCGAGCTTGCTGCCATGCTCCCTTGCTGCCCCTCAGGGGCCTATCCCCACAGGGCTGGGCTGCCTGGGTGCTGCTGGCAAGGGCCAGTGAGCTAAGTCCAGGCCCCTAGGGATGCCCAGGCCACAGTGCTGTGTCTGAGACGCCCCTAAGACAGAGCTCTAACCCTGCAGATCTGCCATCACCATGTGGAAGAGCATCATGTGCTTGCCCAGGATTGTGGCGCCAGTGCAGCTGATCCTCCTGGATGTGCTGGGGAGCTGGCCAGAGTGCAGCACGTACACCTCCGATGGGGACAAAACGGGTGTCTTTGGCCTGGCTGTGAGTTTCTGCAACTGGCCTTTGCTGGCCCCAAGGCCGCCTCTCCAGCAGCTCTCCATCCTCCTTCCACCAGGAGGTGGAGCAGCCCCTCAGGTGCTGGCCTGAAACCTGGCCCAGGGGCAGCTTCAGGCCCACCAGGCCCTGTGCTCCCCCTGCCAACGTCTCTCGGGGCCTCTCCCTGCCCTGCTCGGGCCCTGCCACATGGACACCTTGGCAATGAGTGCTGTCTTGGGGGGCTTTGTCCTTTGCAGGCAACCATGGTGATGTGGAAGATCCTCCAGGAGCCCTCTGTCCCATGTGTTGTGATGCTGTATTTCCCCTACCTATTTGTTCATCTGCTCTTCCAAGTGTTCTTCAGCACAGAAGAGATGCTAGAGGAGGTGGATACCTTCTGGAAGGGATGCCAGGAAGAGCATCGCCTTGCCACCAGCCCCAACAGGTGCTCCATGCCAGTCCTCCTGTCCCTGCCACGTGGCCCGCAAAGGAGCCAGTGCTACCAGTGTGACCTGGGCTTTGCTGTGCACACAGGCTTGCAGTGCAGACCCTGAAGTCCCTGCTCTGCCTTCTCCAGTGTGAGCACGTGGTGGTGTCAATGGAAGGCAAGCGTGGCTGGGACACGCTGCTCTGTGTTGATACCCACCATTCTGCCGTGGCTCTGCTGGCCGGGTGAGACCCCCCTTCTCCCCATTGCTCCTGGCATTTGTGCCCTGTGCCTGGGCTGTCCCACACGGTCCCCGTGGCGGTGGGCCAAAGGGACAAGGGACAGCCAAGCAGACTGGAAAAGGCTGGGAAAGAAGGGTGCCCAGGAGTGGCCACATCTCAAAGGGCCCAGGTTCCCTGGCAGGATGGTGGGGAAAGACAAGAACTGTGTGAGTCAGTGCTGGGAGAGGCTTCCCCCCCTGGCTCAGGGTCTTAGTGCCATTTTCTGCCTTCCAGGGAGATGCGCCATGCATCCAAGCCCTTGTGTAAAAGCATCTTATGCTGCCTCCTTGAGATGCTCAGCACAGAGATGCCATACTGGGATTTCCCTGCCCTGGCATTCCTTGCAGAGGTGAGCTTGAAGGCCAGCATGACCTGGCTGAGCTGCCTCCCAGCTCTCTGCCCTCTCGCCGCCGCAGCCGCCTGGGACGGTGCCCTTGCCCTGCGCTGCTCCAAAATCTCCCCTTCCTCCTTGTTCTCCCCCTTCATACTCAGAGCATGAGGTGCCCTGGTCCAGGGAATGCCGGGGTCAGTTGGGGTCCCCTGTCCTGCCTGTGTCCCCTGCCCAGCTCCCCCGCAGCCCCAGCCCCTCCCCAGCGTGGCCAGAGCTCCTTAGGAGAGTCCCTGCATCAATATCAGTCACTGAATGCTGCAATCACCTCTTGTGTAATAAGAACAGCAATAAAAGATACCCTTTAAATTAGGAATACATATTTCCTAGAAGCTCTTTGAACTATTTCTCCATAACTGTCAAAGGAAAACCTCCTAATGAACTGCACTGGAACACAGGGAAATCAAGGCAGAGCCATGGTTTGTCTGGACTTGCTTGATCTTCATGAGCCTCACTGTGCATTTGGAGCTGAGCCCTGGAACCTCAGGGCCTGGGAGGAGATTGCACAAACCTTGCCAGGAGTCAAAGGTAGAAGAAAACCCCAAAGTCTCTCCAGGCATTCATGGCTCCCACTGAGGTCCCTCTCCAAAACAGGCTCCTCATGGACTCCTTGGAGGAGAGAATTGGTGGCCAGGATGGCACAAAAACCTCTGAGACACCCAGTGTGGAAAGGAAAATCCAAAGTACCTTCAACACCTTGAGTGTCTCAAAGCATTAATGAGCCCCACTGAGTGCCAGTGCAAAGCTCTCCAGGGACTAATTAATGCAGATAATTGGGCCATGATTGCACAAACCTCTCCCAGAGTCTGTATCCAAAGGGAAACACCAAGTACCTTAAAATAACTGAAGTGCCTTGAAGCATTAGTGAGCCCCACTGAGTGTTGTTACTGACAAAGCTTCTCCAGGGACTAATTACAGCAGGTAATTGGAGGTCATGATTGCACAAAGCTCTCAGAGACTCCAAGGCAAAAGCAAAAAGCCAAGTCCTTTGAAAAACCTGCAGTCCCTGGGAGCATTCAGGAGCCCCCAGGGCCATTCCTGAGCAAGGGTCCCCAGGGACTCCTTCCAACAGATCTTTAAGGCCACTGGGATGTGGGCTAGGGGGGGAATGCTGAGGGCAGGACAAGGGGCTGACAGTGCCCAGCCTGGCTGGGGCTATGCCAGGAGACCCCAGTGCCTCAGGACAAGGTGTCTCCAGCCCTTGGTGGCACAGACCCTGCTGCTGTGCCCCAGGGCACCAAGACTTGGCTTCTCTTTGTCCCCACCTGTCATCACTGCCTCCAGTTTTCTGCTCTGCCTAGGGCCTGGGGACACTTCCCCAGTCATGTCCCTCAGTGGGACCCATTAAAAGTCCAAGAAACTTTGGAGTTGGATTGTGACTTGGAGCTCTGGAGAGGTTTCTTCAGCTCCCTCTCAGGGACTGATGTTCAGGGCCTCAGCACAAAGCCCCAGAGGCTCATTAAAGTCCTTGTGCTGCGTCTATGCTGCTGAGCTGGGCTGGGCTTCCGGCCCAGAGGAAGCTCCTGGCAAGGGCAGCGCTGCAGAGACACAGCTCTGGCCAGGAGCATCTCCTGTGCCAGCCCAGTAGGGCTGGGGCACTGCCTGCAGCCACCCTGGGCACAGCACAGAGGCACAGAGAGCTTCAATCAGTCAGGGCTGGGAAGGGGCTGAGAAATGCCTGGGGCACAATCACTGCCAGCCCTTGGCACAGGAACCTCTGGCTGCAGGACAATGCAGCTGCAGCTCCTGGAGGCACCTCCTGAAGCTGGAACATCCCACTGCCTACAGACCCTGTGAGTACATTCTCTGATTGTCTCTTGTGCAGAGCAGCCAGGAGTACCCAGGGCACAGAATATTCTGATCAGTCTCAGAATATTTCCAAGACAAGGATTTTATTCAAAATGAGGCAATTTCCTAAGACTTTGTCTTCAGATTCTTACTACTGGAGAGTGACAGGGAGGGGGGATAAATATTAAAGGATGATTATGAATTATTAGTTATGAATTTTGACAAGTGGTGCCTGAGACAACCAAACTTTTCCTTTTAGTGACCAGCAGGTTCACAGGAGATCCCTAATGTGCCTTCAGCCACTCTGCCCATGGACAGCAGCAGCAGCACCTTTGCTGGAGCCATCAGGCTCAGTCTGAGCTGTCCTTTCCCCAAGCTGCAAACAGAACCTGCCCCCAGGTAGTGCCCTGCAAACAGGCAGGGCTCTGTCAGGCCAAGGAGAGTGCACAGAGATTTGGGGTCTGTGAGTGCTGGCACAGGGAGATCAGGCACAGGGAAACACCTGAAGGAGGAAAATCTGCAGGGAGCAGAGAGAAGATCAGGGAAGGAGAGAAAACAAACTCAGAAATGCTGTGGCAGGGAGAGTTTAGAGATGTCCACAGTCCACAGGATCCCCTCCAGTGCAGCCCCTCCCTCTGAACTAGCCCCCTCCCTCCTGTGCCCCCTGCAAACCTCTGCCCTCAGGGCCGGGGCTCCAAAGTCTGCAGCACCTCCTGTGCAGGCAGAGCTGCAGCAGAGCCGTGGGGCAGCTCTGCAGCCCCAGGCCCAGTTCCCTCTGCAGAGTACAGGGCTGGGAGCAGCTGCCCGGCCCTGGGGGCTCTGGAGGGGGCACAGCTGCCTCAGGGTGATGCTGTCCCCAGTGCCCGGCTCTGGGCAATGCTGGCAGGGCAGCCAGGGAAGGAGCTGCATCTCCCTCAATCCAGTGCCATCACAAGGACACTTGGAAGTCTCCCTGAGATTTCAGTCCAGGCTGGGAGCTTCATCCCAGCATGCAAACCTGTCCTAGAGCATCTCTGAGTGATAAGATCCATGGGGAAAAGGCAGAGGTGTTGTGACACTGAAAATGCTGCTGGGTTAGTGGAATGAGCAATGTGAGTCCTTGGCTACAAAGGTGGAGCTGGGCTGTGGTGGATCCATCTGCTCTCAGCAGTACCTGGAGGTTTTTAAGAGAAATGTGGGAGTGTGAACATCCTCCACCTGAGAAAAGTGAAAGCCCAGAGGAGCTGCAAACAGAATGAAGTGACAGATCATCTGCCCCCAGTCTCCACTCATTGTGTTGCCTCAGGGAAATCACTCTGTTCTACCAGAGGGCAGCAGAAATGCTGAGGGTTTCTGATATCCAAGAACACCAGGAAGTACATGGAAGGAGCTTAAAAAGAAAACATCAGAACTCTGAAACACAAGAGCACGTCTGTGTGTGTTACAAAGGAGGGTGTGTGGGAAATGGCTTTGATTTTGGTTACAGGGATCTCCTCTAACCCTTCACTGTCCTTTTCTCCATGAACAGGTCCCAACATGCAGCCACAGCAAATGTCCAACAGCAGCTCCATCAGGCACTTCCTCCTGCTGGCATTAGCAGCCATGGGGCAGCTGCAGCTCCTGCACTTCTGCCTCTTGCTGGGCATCTCCCTGGCTGCCCTCCTGGGCAACGGCCTCATCATCAGCGCCATAGCCTGTGGCGACCACCTGCACATGCCCATGTTCTTCTTCCTGCTCAACCTGGCCCTCAGTGACCTGGGCTCCATCTGCACCACTGTCCCCAAAGCCATGCACAATTCCCTCTGGGACACCAGGAACACAGGATGTGCTGCACAGGTCTTTTTCTTTTTGTTCTTTATCACAGCAGAGCTTTCATTTCCTGACCCTCATGTGCTCCGACAGCTACGTGTCCATCTGCAAAGCCCTGCACCACGGGACCTTCCTGGGCAGCAGAGCTTGAGCCACATGGCAGCAGCTGCCTGGGCCAGTGCCTTTCTCAATGCTCTGCTGCACATGGCCAATACATTTTCCCTGCCCCTGTGCCATGGCAATACCCTGGGCCAGTTCTTCTGTGAAATCCCACAGATCCTCAAGCTCTCCTGCTCCAATTCTTATCTCAGGGAACTTGGGCTTCTCATAGTTTGTGCTTTTCTGTTATTTGGTTGTTTTGTGTACATTGTTTTCTCCTATGTGGAGATCTTCAGGGCCGTGCTGAGGATCCCCTCTGAGCAGGGACAATACAAAGCCTTTTCCACTTGCTTCCCTCACCTGGGCGTGGTCTCCCTGTTTATCAGCACTGGCACATTTACTCACCTGAAGCCCCCCTCCATCTTATCCCCATCCCTGGATCTGGCACTGTCAGTTCTGTACTCGGTGGTGCCTCCAGCCCTGAACCATCTCATTTACAGCCTGAGGAACCAGGAGCTCAAGGATGCCCTGAGAACAAAGATGACTGCGTACTTTTTAGAAGCAAAAAAGCGTTTGTTTTCTGCTGCTTAGTTTTCAGACCCAAACTCATGACTGGCCCAGTCTCTGCCTTCTCAGGTCTTTGGTGATGCCTATGGGTTGTTCTTGACATAATGTCCTCAATTAAATGTTTCTATTCACCCCTCACCTAATTCCCTGTCTGCCTCTTGAATTGGACCCAGAAGCTCTGTAATCCAGGATCTGTACTATTGCTTTGTTTGAACAAAATAAACGACCTTGCAGTGCCTTGTTTTTCTGGGATCCCAACTCTGGGACCTGCATGAAGTTATAGGGGGGAAAGGGAAGGGTCCCAGCACAGCAGCACTGCCAGGGAGCAGCAGCACTTGGTCCTTTCAGAGCTGCTCTGCCCAAGTCCACACTCTCTTTCCCAGCCCTTCTGCGGGTGCCAGGCCAGAGTGCTCTGGCAGCTTGGTCACTGTCCTGCTGCGTGTCCATGCTGTGACCACAAGCAGGGACAGGCCATGGGCACTGCTGTGACACAGCTGGGCTCCAGCACAGCAGCTGCATCAGCAAAGGGCATCTCCTGAGGGCACAGCAGGGAGGCTTTGCCCTCTCTCCATTTCCTGCTGTCAGCAATGTGCCCCAGGAATGCGCCCCAGGAATGCCCTGGCACAGCAAAGCCCAGTGCCTGGGGCAGGGGGGGAGTGTGCAGGGGGGGCTCATAGCAGTGTCCTGGCACAGCCAGAGCTCCCGGGATGGCCCTTAGGGAGCAGCAGAGCAGGGCCTGGGCTGTGTCTTTGTTCTGGGGACAGCCTGGGAAGGTGCCCCAGGGCAATTGTCCCACACCAGCCCCTGCAACCACCACTGCCAGCACTGGCCTCTGCCCTCACCTGCAGGAGGTTGTTTGTCCCTACATGGAGGGACACCAAGTGACCATGCCAGCAGTCTGTGTTTGCTCTGTACTGAGGAGACTTCAAGAGTGCATCATGTGTGTGGGGGGGGGAGATGAACCCCAGTGAGCACAAACACCATCAGCAGCACCCAGGGGTGGCACAATTCCAGTGGCACAAACAGCGCCTTGAGGCCACTTCACTCAAGAGGATTGTCCTCTGGGAAACCACCTGAATTCTTTGCCTGGCTGTGCTGAGGACTGCATGGAGAGAAACATCCAGGGCAGGGAGGCTCCAGGGAAAATGCTCAGGACCACCATGGACTGCACAGAGAGACATTGGAGTGGTGGCTCTGTGGGGAGCAATCACAGCTGCCTCCCTTCTGAACCACTCTGAGGACCTGGACAGGGCTCTACTGTGTCCTGGGCACTGAGCTGGCACTGAGGGATGTGGAAAAGGCCTTTGGTGTCAGGGATGTTGAGAAGGCTGGGCAGTGTCACTGTGAGACTTCTCTCAAAGCCCTTGGAAAGGCCAGAGCCATCCCAGAGGGTCCTGGGCACCTGGAAAGGGCCAACTGGAAGCAGTCTGCAGACATGTGGCAGCAGCTCTCTGGCCACAGAGAGCAAGGCACAACTTTCCCAGGCATTGTCCTGGGGAAGGCTGTGAGAAGATCATAGAAAAAAATGAGAAACAATTCTTATCTTCACTTGCTGCACCTGCTGTTGTGAACATGTGGAATGTGTTATGGAGATTTGTTTACCAAAGGGTAATTTCTTAATTGTCCACTGGTGATGGTGTTTGGATTCAAGGACCAAGTGAGTCCACCTGTATGGTGACTGTAAGGGCGATGGGTTTCTTAACAAGTAGAGTATAATAAAGTGATTGATCAGCCTTCTGAGAATCATGGAGTCAATGCTAATTATTACCCCTGTGGGGACTGCTGGTTACGATAAGTGGTGAACCCTGAGGTGACCCGGGGGGAGCTCGAGGTTGTGAAAAGGTGCCTGCAGAAATGAGTATCCACATTTCTACAGGGGAGAACATCAATACAAACTTGACCTGGAGCCACCCAGACGGGGGGGCCTCCAGGAGCCCAAAGTTGAGGGACCAGAGAGAGGAAACTCAGGGTTGGGTGTTTTTGCTGCATCTTGGTCATTTGTGTATTTTGGGGGGCTGAATCTTGGTGTTTTGGAGGCTTATATGGGTGGCATATTCCTGGTGACTTCCAGGACTTGGGCAGTAGGAACTCCCTAACCCAATGTGCTCATACATTGTATTTTTCCCCAAACCAGGATTTCTCTTTCCCAAACCTTGGCTGGATGGAGAAGGAGGCTGTTAGGAAGATGTCTGCGGACACATAGGCAGGTGAGGAGGAAGTCAATGCCCCTTTTCCCCTCTCTTCTGCTCCATCTCCCAGCCCAGCACGGCTCCTGGCTGCAGGACAATCCTGCTGCCAATGCTGTCCTGCCAGGGATGCACAGGGGGGATCTGCTTCCCTCTGGCATGGAGGCAAATCCCATCTCTTTGTCCTTCCTCCCCCAGACAAGGAGCTGAGGATGGAAACCAGGGAGGACAAATCCCCACGGCAGCAGAACCTCATGGAAGAGGCCGTTTTGAGCAACTCCACAGCACAGGAATTGAACAGGGAGGAAAATCCCTGGAGATCCTGCAGGAGGAGGTGCTGCAAACCCAGACTGGGGTGCTCTGAGGAGGAAAGAGCCATCCTGTGCCAGGAAGGTGGACAGAGCTTCAGCCAGAGCTCAGAGCTGGTGATCTGTGGAGCAGCTTCATGATGGGGAGAAGCCCTGCAAGTGCTTGGAGTGTGGGAAGAGCTTCAGGCAGAGCAGCATCCTCATCTGCCACCAGCTGATCCCCACTGGGGAATGGCCCTGCGAGTCTGGGGAGTGTGGGAAGGGCTTCAGCTGCAGCTCAGAACTCATCAGGCATTCACACTGGGGAGAGGCCCTACAAGTGTCCCAAGTGTCAAAGGAGGTTTCAGACCAGCTCCCATCTCCTCCCTCACCAGCGGATTCACAGGGAGGAGAGACACTTCCACTGCCCCAACTGCAGGAAGGGATTCAAGCACAACTCCACCCTCATCAGGCACTGGCGCTTCCACACCAGGGAGAGGCCCTGCGAGTGTCCCCAGTGTGGGAAAAGCTTCTCAGACAGCTCTAACTTCAGTAAACACCAGCAGAGTCACTGGTAAGGGAAGCCCTCCTTAGTGCCCCAACTGCAGGAAGGGCTTCGTGCGCTGCTCCAACTCCATACCCCATTGGAGGGTCCACGTTGCTCAGAGCCCTTCAGACCCACATTCCCAGTGACCTGAGTTGGGAAGACACTTGGCTAGTTATCCCTTTGTTAAGGCCCTAATTTTCTTTTGATTGATCTTCATCCCTTACAACAGTCAAAATTGGGGGGAAAATCAACAAATTCATTGAAGGCATCTAAAGCCTCACTTTTTACAAGTGTTTCAGGGGAATCTGGGATTCAGGGAGATACTTGGGGGGTTTTGGGAGTATTTGATGTGGTTATCTCCCTTTCTTGGCACTCAAAGAGATGAGAGGGTTCAATCTGTCACCTCAATACCACTCAATGCCACTGAAAACTACTCAATCCCAGCCCAAAATTCCTCGATTCCACAGCCCCTCAGGGTGGAATGGGGTTGGAAGAGGATTGGGGGAAGTGTGCTGCAAATCAGGAGGGGTGAGATGGGCATTGGGTGGGATGGGATGGGTGGGATGGTGTTTGGGTGGTGTGAAATGGGGGAAATACAGCTTGGGAAGTGGGTCTTGATGTCCAGCAGGTGTGGGATGGGTTGGGGTTGGGACTGGGGAGCTGGGGTGTGACACGAGACAGCCAAAGTTCGGGGATGATGAAGGGAGGGGGAACCCATTACTGAATGCGTTTTTGGATATGAAAACAATGACACCTCCCATGGCCCCAGAGCTCAGAGCAGCTGAGATGGTGCTGGATCCAAGGCCAACTGTGGATCTTTCTCTCCCTCTCACTCTTCTCCTGATTTCCTCTTCTCAAAATCCACACCTTTTCTGGGCAAACTGTTCCAGGAGGGTCTTTTTTCTGAATCCCTACCTAAACCTACTCTCTTTCCATTTGGATCCAGTCTCCCTTGTCCTGTCCTTGCCTGCCCTCGTACAAAGTCCCTGTCCAGCTTTCTTGTAAGTTGCCCTCAGGTACTGGAAGGCCACAGCTCGATCAAGTCTGAGTCTCTTTGCCAGGCTGAAGAAGCCGAGCTGTGTCAGCCTTTCCTTGCAGGAGAGGAGCTGCAGCCCTGGTACCATCTGGGTGTCCCTGCTGGGCCCCCGCTGCAGCATGGCCACGTCCCTGCCATCCGTGCCGGGGAGCCCGGCAGAGCCGGCGGCAGCGCTGCAGGTGCAGGGTCAGCTGTGGGGAGGGGACACGGCCCTGGCGGCGGCTCCGGGAGCAGTGATTGGCGCTGGGCCGCCCGCACTGCAGAGAGCCGGGGCCCTTGTGCCTGCCCTTGCCTCCAGGGCGCCTTTCCCCGCTGCTCACCCGCCCGCCCGCCCGCTTGGGGAAACACCCCCTGTGCCGCCCTCAGGGCCGCCCCTCGCCGCTGCCCCGGGGGCTCCCGGCACCAGCTGGAGGGCCCCAGGCCTCGGCCTCACCCTGCTCAGCCCAAGGCCTGGAAAAGCAGATTCAAACACCCACGCAAAAGTACCCCAGGATTCCAATCTTTTCTCTACAGCACTGCTTTGCTATCAGAGTCTGCATGGGATTATAAAATCACCAGGAGAAAAGAGCATGAACAAGTTCTGCTTTGGCAGTACCTCAAGGCTTTGAGGGAGAGGGTGTGGCGCTTACTTGCTCACAGGGATGCACAGAAAGTGTTGAAATGGTAAAAATAGTCCAAACCCCTTAGAATTTGGAAGGAAAACCTGAGGCACTGGCAGCTAGCACCTCAGAAACACCTGGCTTTTGCTCCTCTCTTGCACCTGAGAGCTTCCTGGGCAGGGGCAATTCTTCCAATGGCCATGGCTAGAAAGGGCAGCGAGCAGATGGATTTAGCTTCTCCTGCCAGCCCTGAAATGCCAGTTGTCATTTGTGTGCACGGAGGATTCCGTTTCAGACTCTGAACTGGCGCAGCTGCTCCTCAGGCGCTGCTTGCAGGCAGGCGCAGCGGTGCTACTGCAGCTGTCCTGCACACAGGGAGGGCTCTGGAGCCTCCCTGGGGCCACCAAGAAGCACAGGAGGGAACGTACCCAGGATCTGGTGCAGCACCGTGGGGTTGAGGGGGATCCTTTGGTCCCTTTGATGGGAGAGGGAGCAGGGCAGATGGAATGAAGATGAGACAGGGATCAGACAACCCCACACCAGGCAGCGTTTTCTCCTCTGAGAGCTCCTCTGAGCTGAGCGAGATGGTGAAGCCTGTGGAGCAAATGAGACCCAGGAGTGAGGGAAAGGGTGGCTGGGAAGGAGTCAGATAAAGCCTATGTGGGCATTTTTCTTTCCAAGGGGCTCCTGGGGAACAAAGGAGACAAGAAGGATGTCCCATCCCATGACATTTCCTGGGATATGCTTTGGTGGTGGCCTTGGCAGTGTTAGTGGTCTCAGGTTATTGGGAGGACTCTATGATCTTAAAGGTCTTTTCCAATGGAAACAGTTCTGCAATTCTAAACCTCCATTCCTGCTTTTGAAGGATGCAGTCCCAAATAGACCCACATTTGTGTTTTTAAGGAATTTAGCATCTACCGTTCCTTGAATGTCATAGAAATCAGGCTTTTAATGCTCTCAGAACACTTGAATTCCTTGATCTTAAGCTGTGTGTTTGAACTGAGGTGCTTTTATTCAGAAAGGTTTGACCATGGGATAAATGCAGGCAATTCAGCCACAATGGCACTTGCTTCATCTGCTTTTCTTCTTCCTTTCCCCATGGGTGGCTGATTTGGGACTATTTGTCTTGTACTTTGAGTTCTGGCTCAGACTTGCTCATGCATGTGCTGTAAAATCCTATGTATTCCTTTGTAGTGAAAAATGCTTGCAAACTGCTGGGAATTGCTAGAGATAAGGCTTACAAACCAGGGCCCAGTCTGATTAGCCCAGTACCCCTGCTTAAATCTCTGCTTGTATTAAAAAGGAATGAGCTATTCTAACTCACTTGTCCCCTCCCTCACCCCATTTTTTGCAGCTCTTGGAGCAGTCCTGTATGCCGTTCCTGCTCTTTTAAGCAAATGATTGATGGTTTGTGAAGCCATGGTGCTGCTGTAGCTGCAGCCTGAGTTCAGTGGGAACATGTCCAAAGCACTGGATCCCACAGCAGTGGGCACGGTGAGAGATTTGCCTCTGCTGCCATGGCCATCCAGCCTGAGAAGAGCAGCTGCTGGAGCTTCCCCCATTCTGCCAACAGAAGTCTGCCTCCAGCACGTGGCCTGTATGGCCATGATTTTGCCAGAGTGTGGAAAATGCATTGTTTGAATGTATTTTGATGGTGTCTGACATCACCTGACTGGAGCAGTTTGGTGGGCAGGACGCCCTGTGGGCAGGGCCATGGCAGGGATGGGTGGCTGGCACTGGCACTGGCAGTGTTATTTTCCCAGACAGGTTCCTGGTACAGCTGTGGAGGAGGGCACCAGCAGCTATGTCAGCCCAGTGACCAGCAGCACATGGAGGAGACCCTCATCTGCAAAGAGCTCCTAACCCCTTTGCTCCCCCATGGCAGCGCAAGATGATTCCACCACAGGTGAAGAGCTGCTGCAGGCTGGAGACTCCTGCAGCCAGGCCTTGTTGCAATCTCCTTGCTGCAGCTGTGCCTGGGGGATGTTGGCCTGCAGCAGCACTGCTGATGCCTGGGAATGCTGCTGGGCTCAGAGAGGCAGAGTGTGTACAAAAGCTGCATTCAAAGCGCTGATGGCGAGACCCCGGAGCCACTGGCAAGGGCAGCAGCTCTTCTTCATTCTGTGCAGGTGAGAGCCCAGCCTTGGAGCCTGTCCCTGGGGACAGGGAAACGCCCTGAGCGTAAGTTTGAATTTTCAGGGACAGTCCAAATGAGAATTGCTTTGTGTTGCAATGTTGGGTTTGGGTGTGTCTGCAGGAAAGAAAGTGGGAATAAACGCCTTGAACAACAAAGGAGAACTCTGCATGGCCAATTTACACCCTACAGATACACTGATCATATCGGCCCACTGAACATTGGGGGCATCTAATGCAGAGTGCAAAGCTTCTTTGAATAGATAGGAGAGATGAGACTTGAAGAAATAATTTTGCAGATTGAGAAAAAGGGATCAGCCCCAGGGGTCCCATAGATTGGACTTAGTTCTGCCAAATCAAGGATGTCAAGGATGAGTTGTTTTTACCTGCTCTGTTGGAGAGTATTTCAGAATGACTGCCCCTTGCCATTTCCATTAAGAAAATCTGGAATTTTCAGGAACTGCCAGGATCAGAAATGTTTTGAGACAGATCATGTTTATGTTGGGTTCGGGTGTCTGTGCAATAAAGAACGCAGAGAAAGAAACCCCAGGGAACAATGAAGCAAAGCAAAAGAGGAACGTTTGAAAGGTCAGTTTGTTCCCTACAGCTCTCAGCCAATTGATTTTTGGGTCATCTACTGGGGAGTGCAAAGCTGCTTCTACTTCCACTGCCCGGAGTCAGAACCCAGGAAATTCCTGCCCTTGAGGACGGGAGCCCCCGCCCAGGGGTCTCAGAGACCTTGGCACAGAGCCCAAGACCCCTGTGCCTTTGATCTAGCCCTTGGAAAAAAGGATTACCAACCTGATATGAAGAATTACAAGCCATGAAATTTTCAGTAGAATAATAGTTAGCTTGTCACGGGGTGAAAAATAGGTTTTTGAAGCTTTTAGAATGAGGGCTTGGAGTCCCAAGATGGAGGAATTTGGGTGTGCCTTGTCCTTTTTCCTTCTTCCTAGCCTCAATCTTCAGCTGTGATGTTGGCACTTTTAGACTGGTTTAGAGTAAACAATTGTCTAACATAGATGATAGGTATTGGAAAGTAATTGTAAACATTGTACACATAGCTTTTAGTAAAAAAAGGTAACACCGCCTCAGAGGCAGGTAGAGTGCCTCTGACATTCTTGCTGAGCGGACCTCAGCAGGTCAGGAGAAAGAAGTTTATAGATAAGATACAAAAAACAATCTTGAGACCGAGAAATGAAGAGCTCTGACTCCTTTTTTAACTGCCTGTCTGGGAAAAGAGACTTTCTAACTTATCTTGGGGTCTTCTGACCAGCTAGAGTCCTGAGAGCCCGGTGCCATTGTTTGTGTCCCACCACTTTGTTTGATGTGAAGAGAATTAAACAAAATCCCACACCAACAAGCTGCAACCTAGAACTGAGTAGGAATTACAGAAATAAAGGCCCTGAAAAGTAGCTTTGAAAAGGGTCTCCTTCCTATGTTATAGGTAAAAGTTAAGTTAAATAAGGGTATAGTTCAATTATACTGTATTAATTATGTTATATTAATTGTATTATGTTAAAAGGAGGGGTTTATTAGAATGTGCTAGGAGAAGGGTGCAGGGTTTGGTGGAACAGTGGTCTGGTGGGGCAAGGCGAGGTCAAAGATGGATTGGATGGAAGATCTGACCAATCATTCGAAGCCCTGCAGAAACGACTGGTCCAGAATGAACAGTGTTTAGGACCAATGAGAAGCCTGGAAATGGACCAGTCGTCATGCAGATCCAAAATGGACCAATCCTGGACTCAAAAGGGGCTATAAATGGGGGGGGGGGGAGTTCTGTTCGGTCATGGTTCTTCTTTTTGGCTGCTTGTTTATTTCTGGGGACAACCCAGTGCACTTGGGGTTAGAGCACTGTTCTGTTTTTGGCTTGCTGTGTGGGTGCCTGGGCTTATCCTGGGTACTCTGTCCTTGTAGCTATTTTAATAAACAAGCACCTCTTTTTCTGGAGAAAGTTTGGTCTCGTTCATATTCATCACACCTAGACAGTGTGAAACGCTCAGGCCTGGCCCGGCTGGGCTTAGGGCTGGCTGCCCTTGGCAAGGGAATGGAAGGGGATGGAGTTGGGGTGGGGTTTTGCAGCCATGGAAACGAGAGAACCATGGTGAGCGTGTCACAAAGGGGCAGCCCCACGCTGGGCTGGTGCAGGTTGTGCTGGACACGGTGCCAGTGGCAGCAGACACGTCTGGCTCTGCCTCTTTGTGCCGAGTGACGGTGATTGGAGTAACCCAGCCTTTGCTCAAAGGCCGCTCAAAGCTCCTGGCGCTGACTGGTCTGAGAGTGTTCCTAAACTCAAACGCAGACAATTCTGCCAGGCAGAAGCACGAGTTCAAACATGGATTTTAATGGAAAAGGAAAGACAACGGAAGGAAAAGGTGAGGATAGAAGGGAGGTGGAAGGCCAGAGCCAAATGGAAAAAAATCCCCCCAGATTTCAAAGAAAACTGGTCCATGGTGGTCAATGCTGACTCTGTGTCAGAGTAGGTGGCTGACAGCTACAGAGGAAGCTGCCAGGATGTCCTGAGGCATCACAACATTCTATCATTAGTTTACGCTGTCTTCTCATTTTTGACAGTAGCCAAATCACTCCTACTGTCAGCCAGGAGAGGGAGTGTGGCCATAACTGACCACAGGTTGGACATCGTCGTGAGATGCAAATTCTGTTGTTTTCTTTGCCATCAATTTTGGGTCTCATTGCAGATAAATTTCCCATTCTTCCTCTGCTTGCTGATAGGGTCTGAGCGTGAGGGTGGGATTACAGTGCTATAGATACGCCAATAAGGCCTGCCTGCTTGATTGGAGACCTTTGTGGTTTGCAGAAATAACATCACAACTCTGAGAGTTTTCCTGTGGATTCACAGGCCAGCCTCAAGAAGGAATCTTTTTCCCATTTTTATCATTGGAGGCTTCCAGCTTTCGCTTCAAACTTGCTACCTCAATACTGCTAATAGGAATTAAATGCAGGCTAGTTCCATGAGAAATAAAACCAAATAAATTTTCTCAATAATAAAAAATTATTCCCCTTGAGCACCACACCCATTAGATGTGTTGATGATAAAGGTGGGAGGTCAACTAACTGACTTCTCCCCTTACGAGCATGGTTCAACCTCACACATAGGTGAGTGGGGAGCTGGGCCAATCTCTGCTGGGAGGAAGGGTCTTGTGGCAGCCCAGAGAGGCTGTGCACATTGCCCGGGAACAGCTGTGCCCTGCATGTGCCCCTGCAATGAGCTGTGCTGCTGCCAGTGCCCCTGGAGCTGTGGGGCTGCTGAGCTGTGGGGCAGCAGAGGAGCAGGAGGGTGCATGTGCAGCTGAGCCATTCATGGAGAGCACAGGGCTCTGGGCTCCCTACTGTCCCAGGGCAGCCCAGAGGCCAGGCTGTGCCTGTGCTAGCCCTGGGCGAGTGGCTCAGGGTTGTGCCCTGGCCTGCCTCAAGTGTCTGCCAGCAGCAGCATGTTTCCCTGTGCAGCTGTATAGACATTTCCAGGAAATGTGTCCCAGGAAATATGGAGCTTCAGATGCTTTAGGTTTGCATTGTGGCCTCTGTTACTTTTTGTGTCTCCACTTTGCAGGCCTGACCGGCTACCGTCTTGCCAAGAGGTTTTCCCTGGCAAGTTCCTCCATGCTCCTTCCCTCCAAGCCGTTGCCTCCCATCCAGAAGAGCTCTCCTCATACCAAGCCAAGCCCAACATGCAGCAGAGAGCAGGAGAATGGGGAAAATGGCACCGGCTGGGATGAAGAGAGGAGAAAAAACCAGGAGCTGAGTCCAGAGGGAAAAGGATATAAGGTAAGGAGACCAAGCAAAGTCCTGTGTGGCAAGTGTTCAGTTTATGTGCTGTTGGCAGAGCTCGGAGAACTTTTCCCTGACAGGAACTGACCCTTTCAGTGAAGTTTGAACAGCTTCTGGTTTGTCTCTTTAGCTGGGCCAGAAATGATGGGATACTGAGAATGAGTGTGCACCTGCCCCTGCTGTCTCCAGCCCCATTCCTGGCCATGGCATGGGGGCCCTGGAGCACCTTGGGCAGACAGAGAGCTTGCAGAGAGCAGCAGGGCAGGGGAGCTCTGCTGAACTTCCTCAGTGCCAGGGAGCCTGAGATGATGGATGTGTGGAAGCAGGAGAGCAGCCAGCATGCTGAAAGCTCAGCAGCACCTGGGCTCAAAGGCTGCTGGGGAAGTGTAGAAGGGAAGGGCAGCAGCAGAAGAAATGAGGGGCTTGAGAAAAGCAGGTTTTGACATCCTGCAGAATGGCTTTGTGAGGTCTTGGCTGGAGATCAGCACTGGCTGTGAGACACCTTAGGGGCAGGGAGAGAACAGTGATCTAAAGCCACTGCCATGCCATCCAAAAGGGCAGTGGAGGCAGTGGCACACCAAAACATCCTGATGTCAAACATGTGAATTCCAGCTGGGAATGCAGCCGCACTTGCAGAGGATGAGCACAAGGGCAGAGGTGGCAAATGTGTGACATGGTCTCTCCCTCACCACTTCATGTTCCCTTCCCCATCCTGGGCCAAGCTGGACGATCAGTTTGACATTTCCTGGCAGGTCCCAGTTAGATGCATGGCTAAATGTCTTGAGGCATGAATGGGGGCAAGGCTGGATGCTTGATCTGATCACTATGTTCTACTCTTTCCAGACTTCCTTGCTGTATTCCAGTGGAGGGGATATGAAGAAAGGGTCACTGGGACCACCTCTGATCCCCCCCATACGCAGGGCAGTGAGTCCCCCTCTTGGCAGTGCTGCAGGGTCCCTGCCAAGCTCTCCTCAGCTGGAATTCCAGGGGTCCCAGGAGATGAGGTAAGTCAAGGTGTCTGCTGCTGCAGTGTGCTGTTCAGCTCTCTCTTGGCATCTCGTGGGGTCATTTTGCCCAGTCAGGTGTCCCATGTATTTAGGCAAACCTCTGTGTATTCTCCATTTTGGCCATCTATGATGATCCAGCACAATGTCAAAGGCAACACCAATGCCCTAAGAGCAGAGGTGGTGGTAGGGAAGAAGAGGCAGGGCTTCAAAGCACCTCAAGATGGGTCATCTGCTGGACCTTTGCCATTGTTTCATACAGAGCTTGGCCAGCTCTCTGTGACTCCAGCAACTGAAAACTTAAGGACAATGAATTAGCTTTGCATCCTGTTGGGTTCATTGGTTACATATGCTCCTTTATCATAGTGACCATCCTAAAAAGTTTTGCCTCCTTTCATGGTACGCCCATTCTCTCCATTCTCTTTCTACCTCCTCACATGTTCTTTTGTCCTCCATTTTCTCCAGGCCAGAATCCAGCAGCATAAACAAGGGAAAGAACTCTGAACATGCAGGTAGGTACAGGGCATGTCTGTCCTAAAATGACCATTGTAGTCTTGACTCAGGGGTGACATTTGGAAAGTTTGGTGAAAACCCATTAAATTTAAAAATTTCTTTAAATTCATTTCAATTTCTTGATGGGCTCAGTGGACTCTCTGAGAGCACAGTTACTGGGCCTGTGCTCCAGTAGTGCAATGAAAATTCCTCCAGTGTGAAGTGTTGAGTGGCAGGTGCTGGAGTGGTACCTTGGGGCCATAGGGATGCAGTGCAAGGCAAGAAAACATTCCTCTCCATCCTGCACATGGCTTTTATCTCCCTGCAGCCTTTCTAGTGTCACAATTAGTAGGATAAAGAAGGCATTTAGCATGAAATGAGAAATGTTCCCACTCCTTCCTCTGCTTATGAAGCAGAAAACCTTTCATTGAGGCAGTTTCTGAGCGGAACCCTTTGAGATATGAAGGAGATTCATGGACATTGCCTGGTATTGTATTGGCAGAAATAGGGAAACCACCTCTGACAGCATGTCCTTATAAATTTTCCAGTTAGGGAGAAAGAACCTTCCAAAGGGATGCATCCTATGCAGGGTGTGAATTTGTCATCCTGTGACAGCACAAGCCCAAAGCCACCTATGGCAGGTTCACAGTGACAAATCTCTTCCCTGGCTCTCTCTGCCTGTGTCAGTGTTGCAGGCTGAGGCTGGGGCAGGAGATGCCTTCTGCCTTGTCCCTGTCCCTGCCTTGCCTGATCCCTGACAAGTGGAATTGTTCCAGAGAAAATGCAATCTCTGGTGCATCTGGGTCAGGCAGTGCTTTCAAGTTGAAAGCCTCAATGACGCTGCTGTTCCTTTGGCATCTCTAGGTGTGTAATGAATGATAGGAGAGATGAGACTTGGAGAAATAATTCTGCTGATGCAGAACAAGGGATCAGATTCCCTGGTCCGTTTGGGGGTCAGGGTTAGTTCTGCCAAATCCTGGCTATGGCCCCTTTGGAATGACTCCTTAATTACTGATATGAAGCTGGAATGCTTAATGCAGCTAGGGAATAGTACTGCTCAGTAAGTAAGGTGTCATTTTTTCTGGACTAATTCTGTACTAGAAATTACTTAACTCATTACACCTTATCAGTTGCAATTTTAAAAATTATCTAGCCATTCTTCAGGGATAAAAAAATACATATTTAAGAATGGGTTTCATTTTATGATCTGCCCTATGTAATCTCCACTAAAATTTTTTGAATTGTTATAAACTGCCATGAACAGAAATGTTTTGAAGCAGGCATGTTTATGTTGGGTTTGGGTCTCTGCAGGGAAGACAGCACGGAATAAAGCCAAGGAGCAATGAAGCTGAGCAAAACCAAAATATTTGAAAGCTAATTTGTTCCCTGCATATTTGGGTCCTTGAATACTGGGGACTTGTAATGGGGAGTGCAAAGCTTCTTTTACTTCTAACATGAGGTGCCGTTGTTCATGTACCAGCACTTCCTTTCTTGTGAAGAGAAATGGAATGAGTTTGGAACTAAACAAACCTAACCCAGAACTCAGTGGGAGCAAAGGCCATGAAAACTAGCTTTGGAAAGCAATTACTTCCTAGGGGTAATTGTCAAATTCTGGAGACCACTGTGGGTTGCCAACTGTTTGGAAGGAAAGGGATTTCAAAGTAGTGGATGGGAAATGAGCAGCACCTAAGCAAAGCAGTAGAGGCTTTCTGTCTTGCCTTGCCAGCTCCATACAGTTAAGAGGAATTCTAGTAATGCTAATATAATGAAAAAAAAAAAAAAAACAGAGTGGTCTTCTGAATAGTAAAAAACACTTGGATAACTAATCGATCCTTGGAGAGATTGATTGTAAGGCTGGGAGTTCACCTAACTGACTTCTCCCCTTGTGAGCATGGCTCAGCCTCAGTAAAGGGGGGATCTGGGCCAATCTCTGCTGGGAGGAAGGGTCTTGTGGCAGCCCAGAGAGGCTGTGTACATTGCCAGGGAACAGCTGTGCCCTGCATGTGCCCCTGCAATGAGCTGTGCTGCTGCCAGTGCCCCTGGAGCTGTGGGGCTGCTGAGCTGTGGGGCAGGCAGAGGAGCAGGAGGGCGCGTGTGCAGCTGAGCCATTCCTGGAGAGCACAGGGCTCTGGGCTCCCTGCTGTCCCAGGGCAGCCCAGAGGCCAGGCTGTGCCTGTGCTAGCCCTGGGCGAGTGGCTCAGGGTTGTGCCCTGGCCTGCCTCAAGTGTCTGCCAGCAGCAGCATGTTTCCCTGTGCAGCTGTATAGACATTTCCAGGAAATGTGTCCCATGAAATATGGAGCTTCAGATGCTTTAGGTTTGCATTGTGGCCTCTGTTACATTTTGTGTCTCCACTTTGCAGGCCTGGCCGGCTACCGTCTTGCCAAGAGGTTTTCCCTGGCAAGTTCCTCCATGCTCCTTCCCTCCAAGCCGTTGCCTCCCATCCAGAAGAGCTCTCCTCATACCAAGCCAAGCCCAACATGCAGCAGAGAGCAGGAGAATGGGGAAAATGGCACCGGCTGGGATGAAGAGAGGAGAAAAAACCAGGAGCTGAGTCCAGAGGGAAAAGGATATAAGGTAAGGAGACCAAGCAAAGTCCTGTGTGGCAAGTGTTCAGTTTATGTGCTGTTGGCAGAGCTCGGAGAACTTTTCCCTGACAGGAACTGACCCTTTCAGTGAAGTTTGAACAGCTTCTGGTTTGTTTCTTTAGCTGGGCCAGAAATGATGGGATACTGAGAATGAGTGTGCACCTGCCCCTGCTGTCTCCAGCCCCATTCCTGGCCATGGCATGGGGGCCCTGGAGCACCTTGGGCAGACAGAGAGCTTGCAGAGAGCAGCAGGGCAGGGGAGCTCTGCTGAACTTCCTCAGTGCCAGGGAGCCTGAGATGATGGATGTGTGGGAGCAGGAGAGCAGCCAGCATGCTGAAAGCTCAGCAGCACCTGGGCTCAAAGGCTGCTGGGGAAGTGTAGAAGGGAAGGGCAGCAGCAGAAGAAATGAGGGGCTTGAGAAAAGCAGGTTTTGACATCCTGCAGAATGGCTTTGTGAGGTCTTGGCTGGAGATCAGCACTGGCTGTGAGACACCTTAGGGGCAGGGAGAGAACAGTGATCTAAAGCCACTGCCATGCCATCCAAAAGGGCAGTGGAGGCAGTGGCACACCAGAACATCCTGATGTCAAACATGTGAATGCCAGCTGGGAATGCAGCCGCACTTGCAGAGGGTGAGCACGAGGGCAGAGGTGGCAAATGTGTGACATGGTCTCTCCCTCACCACTTCATGTTCCCTTCCCCATCCTGGGCCAAGCTGGACGATCAGTTTGACATTTCCTGGCAGGTCCCAGTTAGATGCATGGCTAAATGTCTTGAGGCATGAATGGGGGCAAGGCTGGATGCTTGATCTGATCACTATGTTCTACTCTTTCCAGACTTCCTTGCTGTATTCCAGTGGAGGGGATATGAAGAAGGGGTCACTGGGACCACCTCTGATCCCCCCCATACGCAGGGCAGTGAGTCCCCCTCTTGGCAGTGCTGCAGGGTCCCTGCCAAGCTCTCCTCAGCTGGAATTCCAGGGGTCCCAGGAGATGAGGTAAGTCAAGGTGTCTGCTGCTGCAGTGTGCTGTTCAGCTCTCTCTTGGCATCTCGTGGGGTCATTTTGCCCAGTCAGGTGTCCCATGTATTTAGGCAAACCTCTGTGTATTCTCCATTTTGGCCATCTATGATGATCCAGCACAATGTCAAAGGCAACACCAATGCCCTAAGAGCAGAGGTGGTGGTGGGGAAGAAGAGGCAGGGCTTCAAAGCACCTCAAGATGGGTCATCTGCTGGACCTTTGCTATTGAATTCCTCTGTAATTGTTGTGGTGACATTTGGGGACTGTACTGCATGGGATAGGTGTGTGTGTGCCTGTGCCTGTGGCTCCACAGTGAAATAAGATTCCAGATAAATTTTGCAGTATAGATGTAAAATCTGATGTATAATCCGATTGGTATTTAATATTTTGATCTGGGCTTTCGATGAAAGAGGGAAAGGTGCTATAGAAGAGGCATAGGACTGTACCTGATGGAAAAATATTGGCTTGGATATGCAAAAGAAAATGTAGCTATTACCCTTATGCAAGAGCTAACAATAAAGAGGGAGTCACAGAAGTATCATGCCAATTGCGAATCTTCAGTGGGGCTTTTAAGGTGTGATGTGAACATCCTTCCCTAGCAGCTGAGTTGGAAACCAGCCTTTGTTTTCTTGAAAGAGCCAGCAGGTGTAATATCATTCTCAGGAGACAGCAGTGCTCTGACCACATGTAGCACGAGGCTTGTCACCAGGGTAAGGCAAAGCAGGCAAAGTCAAGCTTTGGCAGCTGTACAAAAGTAGCTGCCCTCCATTCAGAGTCATGATTCAGCTCAGCAGCTCTTGCTGCTTCAGAGAGGCTTCCGGAGCCACTTGGCTCCAAGAGGAGAGGCAGCAAAACTGGGGAGTTCTGATGCAGGTAGAAGAATTACTGCTGTGTTTTAGCTGGAGCTTAGCCATCTCTGTGTGACTCCAGCAATGGCAAACTTAAGGACAATGAATCAGCTTTGCATCCTGTTGGGTTTGTGTGTTTCATTTCCCCCTTCATCACAGTGACCATGTTTAAAAGTTTTGCCTCCTTTCATGGTACACCCTTTCCCTCCCTTCTCTTTCTACCTCCTCACATGTTCTTTTGTCCTCCATTTTCTCCAGGCCAAGACCCAGCTGCAGAAGCAAAGAGAACTCTGAACATACAGGTAGGTACAGGGCATGTCTGTCCTAAAATGACCATTGCATTCTTGACTCAGAGGTGACATTTGGAAAGCTGGGTTAAAACCAATTCTTTTCAAAATTTCTTCAAATTAATTTCAGTTCTTTGATGGGCTCAGTGGACTCTCCCAGAGCCCAGTCTCTGGGAATGTTCTCTGGTGGCACAGTGAAAATTCCTCCAGGGTGAAGTGTTTAGTGGTACCTGGGGGCCCCTGAAATGCAGCGCAGGAAGAGGATACCTTCCTCTCCATCCTGCTCATTCTTTTTATCTCCCTGCAGCCTTTCTAGTGTCACAATTAGTAGGATAAAGAAGGCATTTAGCATGAAATGAGAGATACTCACACTCCTTCCTCTGCTTATGAAGCAGAAAATCTTTCACTGGGGCAGTTTCTGAGCGGAGCCCTTTGAGATGTGAAGGAGATTCATGGACATTGCCTGGTATTGTATTGGCAGAAATAGGGAAACCACCTCTGACAGCATGTCCTTATAAATTTTCCAGTTAGGGAGAAAGAACCTTCCAAAGGGATGCATCCTATGCAGGGTGTGAATTTGTCATCCTGTGACAGCACAAGCCCAAAGCCACCTATGGCAGGTTCACAGTGACAAATCTCTTCCCTGGCTCTCTCTGCCTGTGTCAGTGTTGCAGGCTGAGGCTGGGGCAGGAGATGCCTTCTGCCTTGTCCCTGTCCCTGCCTTGCCTGATCCCTGACAAGTGGAATTGTGCCAGACAAAATGCAGTCTCTGGTGCATCTGGGTCAGGCAGTGTTTTCAAGTTGAAAGCCTCAATGACGCTGCTGTTGTTCCTTTGGCATCTCTGGGTGTGTAATGAATGATAGGAGAGATGAGACTTGGAGAAATAATTCTGCTGATGCAGAACAAGGGATCAGATCCCCTGGTCCGTTTGGGGGTCAGGGTTAGTTCTGCCAAATCCTGGCTATGGCCCCTTTGGAATGACTCCTTAATTACTGATATGAAGCTGGAATGCTTAATGCAGCTAGGGAATAGTACTGTTCAGTAAGTAAGGTGTCATTTTTTCTGGACTAATTCTGTACTAGAAATTACTTAACCCATTAAACCTTACCTGTCTCACTTTTATTACTGACTATAGCATTCTACAGGATGAAGAAATCCAGGTTTAAGACACTCATCCTGCTTGGCTGCCATATGATTTTATTCTCTGTGCAGCCATGTAAAGAACTAGTTCTCTTAATTCTAACTGCTTTGTTGGAGAATATTTCAAAATTACCTACCCTCTGCTATTTCCATTAGGAATATTTTGAATTGGCAGTATTAGCCAAGATCAGAAATGTTTTGAGGCAGGTCATGTTTATGTTGTGTTTGGGTGTCTCTGCTGAAAAGACAGCAGGGAATAAACCCCTGGAACAAGTAAGTAGAGCAAAATTGGAACTTTGGGATGAGCACTTTGCTCCCTACCAATACAGGCTCACAGAATACTGGGTACATCTAATGCAGAAAGCAAATCTTCTTTTTTATCGAAAACGTGGTGCCATTGTTTATGTCCCAGCACTTCTTTTGTTGTAAAGAGTAATGTAAAAATCCCAAAAATGCAAAACCAGACCTGGAATTGAGTGGGACCTACAGAAACAAAGGCCTTGAAAATTACTTTTGAAAACAATTACTTCCTTGCCAGTGTCAGATTCTAGAGAGCACTGTGAGTTTCCAATTTATTTGGAAGGAAAGGGATCCTGTAGTAGTGGGGAGGCAATGGGCACCACATGAACTAGTAGAACCCTTCTCTCTTGGCTTGCCAGCTCCATATTGTCCAGAAAAATTAAACTGATGCTCGTTTAATGAAAAATGAAAAACCAAGCAATCTTCTTAGTAACTAAAATACGCTTTGAATTCCTCACCCCTTAGATGGATTGATTGTAAAGGCATGAGATCAATTAACTCACTTCTTCTCTTGTACCTGAATGTCAGCTTCTTCTGAGCCTACAGCAAAAAGTCAGAGGAAGAAGGGAAAGAGCTCTTGGTACAAGACAGGAGCTGGGATGCCTCTGTTCCCAAGGAAGCCGGCTGAGCTGTTGGGCTTGGAGCCTCCTGTGCTGGAGCCCGGCCTTGGGAATGGAGGTCTGGGCTCGCGGGCGGCTCAGGGGCCTTGGCCCAGGAGCCCCAGCAGAGCCGCGGGGCAGCGCCGGCCCCAGGGGCACTGCAGGGAGGACAAGCACAGAGGGCAGGGGGAGCTGGGCTGCTGGCTGACAGGAGGAAGGGTCTTGTGGCAGCCCAGAGAGGCTGTGCACATTGCCAGGGAACAGCTGAGCCCTGCATGTGCCCCTGCAATGAGCTGAGCTGCTGCCAGTGCCCCTGGAGCTGTAGGGCTGCTGAGCTGTGGGGCAGCAGAGGAGCAGGAGGGTGCATGTGCAGCTGAGCCATTCCTGGAGAGCACAGGGCTCTGGGCTCCCTGCTGTCCCAGGGCAGCCCGGAGGCCAGGCTGTGCCTGTGCTAGCTCTGGGCGAGTGGCTCAGGGTTGTGCCCTGGCCTGCCTCAAGTGTCTGCCAGCAGGAGCATGTTTCCCTGTGCAGCTGTATAGACATTTCCAGGAAATGTGTCCCGGGAAGTATGGAGCTTCAGATGCTTTAGATTGCATCTCCGCCTCTGTTACATTTTGTGTGTCCATTTTGCTGGCCTGACTGACAGCAGTGGTCCCAAGGAGGTTACCTTGGGATCTGTAGTTTCCCTGCCAACATCCCAAATTCTTTTACCTTCCAAGGCCCTCCTTTCACAGAGCTGCTATCTAAGTCTCCTTTTTTATTATTTTGCTGACCATTCTGCAGGAGCAAAAAAACCTGATTTAAGACATTGTTTTTTTTTTACTGCATTGCCACCTAATTTATCCTCTGTGAAGCTATTGTATAGAATTGCAACTAGAAAATGAGCCTTTAGTCAGCCTGGCCTGAAAGTGGCCCAATCTCATACAGTTTAGAATAAAAATCCTTGGGGAAAATGAAATATCTAGTGTCAAGAACACAGTTCACACTTGGGTAGCACTCCTGCAATGCTCAGATTTTCTTTGAATGTCCTCTGAAATATTCCAACCAAGAGAAGACAATGTTGGTCTAAATGCATCCAGGTATTAGAACCTGGGGCTTCTTTCAGGAACCGGAAAGATGATGTTTACTACAATCAGCACAAATAAGGGCAGATATGAATCTCTGTCAAGAGCAATCTCCATCTCTGCCCTTCTCTATCACACACAAAGGCTCTCCAGCATGCAGGGGCTGGGGCCTTCATCAAGCAGCAGGTGTCAGTCTGCTGGCCAACAGAGTCATGTCATGTTTGCTGCCAGTAGCCCAACCCTTGGGAGAGGGTCTAGGCATTGTACCTTGCTGCTCTCAATCCCAATCTCTGTGTCTTGAGAGCTGTGCACTCTGGAACCTGTCTTGTCTGTTGCCCAGCATTGTGTTTTTGGGGGATTGAAGTCTGTCAGAGGTATACAGGAATCTTTGCTTCCATTCCCAGGCCTCCCACTGAGCCAGGCCAAGGAGACAGATCATCCCAGCAGTCCTGGTCTTATGAGGGACAAAGAGCTGAGGGATGCCTTTGGAAAGGTAAGGGATAAGGACAGGGATGAGCGAACTTCCTTTCCAGTGGCTGTTTAGTGCTTGGCCCAAAATGTCACTGAAAATCATCATCTTCCACTGTTGGGGAATGGGGATTCCCTTGGGAATATATTGGACAGCTACAGAACCATTGCTTGGCTATTTCCAGTGGTGCCAAGGTCCCTGATTTGGAGATGGTGCTAAGGTCATGCCAGAAGCATTCTTTGTGTGCAGAGGCTGTTTTAGAGAAGTTCTGAATGACAGAGCAAGCTACACATCAGTGAATGTGGGCAAAGTGCATCCTTGGAAGCAGAGAGGCAAAGATTCTAATGTTGGGTGCAAGCAAGGCTGCAAAAGAAAATGAGAGAGGTTGATTTTTCCTGGTTACCTTTGTGGCTGTATCTCACAGCCCTCTCATTCTCAAGTTTTCTGCTCATGAACATCAATGCTTCTGCAACTTGTTTTCACATGACTCCTCCTTTTGGTCTCCTGGTCTCAGAGACCAAGTCCTTCAGAGTCCTTCAGAGCTGAAGGACTTTTCAGAAGGCTTTTCAGAAGCCAGGAAGTGAGAAACAGCTGCAATTCCTGGCCATGAGTGTTAAGCAACAGCTCATTAGCCCTCCTTGCTGGGTATTGCACATGGTTTTTATTCTCCTGCCATGGCCTGTAGGAACTGAACTGCCTGCTCCCTGGCCATGTCAGCTCTTCCTCTGCCTTGGAGCACTCCTATGACTTTCATGCTTCAAGCAGGACTTCCTGACATTGGTTGCAGTTGCAGCAGTGTAAGGCTGTGGCACTGAAGTGTTCCACCTCACTGTGTGTAATTGCCAAGGTGAGGACAGGAGACATTCCTCTGAAACTGTTGGAATGTTGATGGAGCTGCATTGAAGCCTAGGGCACTCTGTGGACTCTGTGCTCCTGATGAGATGTGTGTGGTTTCTGTATCTCTGCTTACAGTCTATGATGTATTTCCATTGCACCCAGATCCGTGCTGCTTTGTGCATGTTGGCTCAAAAGACCTTGGGGCGGAAGGACGCAGAGCTTTTGGAGAGAGAGATGAAGAAAAGGAGACAAAGGAAAACATCATTGCCACCTATTCCTGAGACAGTCAAGCGTGGGCATGCAGCTGAAGCAAGTGAGTAGTGGCTACACTTGTGGTGGTCCTTTTTGACCACTTGCTTGCCCTTTGCGCAGTGTTGCAATCAGACTGGGGAGCTGTTCAGCTTGCATCTGAGTGGAAGCTTGCTTGGGATTTAATTCTGTTTCCCAAAGAAAAATACAGAGGCATGAAGTGTCTTGCGCACGGCCTCGCTGAGTCAGTAACAGAATATCAGCTTCCCTCCTTCACCTCTAAAGTCTTTCAGAGTAGAAAATTCTGTCTTGCAAAGTACACTGGGGCTTCAGACTCTCTCCTGGAGAGCAGCCTCCAGGGAAGGGAATCCAAAAGAGTGCTTTTTAACCAGGCTTCAGCCTGGAAGAAACAAAATTCAGCTCCTTGTAATGAAAACACCAGAGATCCTTCTCCTGCCACTCCCTGCTGAGGAGCTGGCACTGTAGGGCTGTGCTGAAGCCCCAACCAGGGCTTCTGTTGCAGCCCCAGGAGCAGCAGCATTCCTAACTGGAACCCGGCTGAGGGGCTCTGCCTGCAGGGCTGTGAGCGCTGCCCAAGCAGCGGGGCCCTGAGGAGGCAGCACTCAGCCCAAGAGCAGCACACAGAGTTATCTGCACTTTCCTTTGGCAACTGCCCCTGCCAGCCTCTGGAACAGGAGAACAAAGGCAAAGCAATGCTGGGTTTCCTTGTTTCTTAGGGGAAGCATCACTGCAATTTGGTTTTAAGCTAGAATAAGGTAGATTTAGATTAGACATAAGGGAGAATTTTTTATAATGAAGGGGATGAAAAGCTGGAAGGTTTTCCCAGAGAAACTGTTGTTGGTCCATCCTTGAAGGTGTTCAAGGCCAGCTTACGTGGGGCTCCGAGGAACCTGATCAGGATGAAGATGTCCCTCCTCACAGGGGTTGGACTAGATGATGTTTAAAGGTGCCTTCCTACCCAAACTCTTCTAAGATTCTGTGATCATTGTCCCCTGTTAGTGTTATACTTGGTATAAAGTGGTATTTCATTGTTATACTTGAAGTTCTTTGGGGTAACAAGCAGATGTTACCCAGCTCCAGCAAGTTTTCTGGTCCTTTCCATTGTCACCCTGTCCAGCACTCTCCCCTTACAAGCTCCTCTTTGGTCCCTGCAGCCTTTAGCCTACCACCTGTTGATGACACAGCTTCTAGAGGGCATAGAAAACACCCAGGTAGTGCCTTGAAGGAGAAGGTCTTGAGGAAGCAGGACAACATGCCCTTACTGCCCAATATACCCATCAACCATGGGGATGGCAGCTTCCCATGCAGCTCCTCAGGTAAGCCTGCTCCATGGCAGCTTTTCCCGCTTGGGTTTTTCCTTGCACAAGGAGCACAAACTGCCTCCTGCTTCAGCCAGCACTGCTGGGATCTTGGCTCCATAGTCTGTCCTGAGAGTGAACAACAAATCTACTTTTGAGTAACTCCAGCTTGGAAGTACTGGAGCAGTTGGTTCTTAGAGATCCATTGGAAAGTTGAACTGAATAAAGTCGTGGTAAAGGCCTAATCTCTGGCTTTTGCCCATCCTAAGAATCCAAACTACAGCACTGGTGCCAGGAGGCAGCTGTGACTGCAGGGATGAGCTGCAGGGCAGTCTGCTGCTGTGCTCACTGTGCTCCTACGAGAACCACCATGAACAGTTGTTCACTCACCATCTGGGCCCTGTGCCTGTGCTGCTGTCCAGTTCTGCAGCCAGCTGTTCTGCTTCAAGCAAGGGCTGTGTCTGCAGGGCAGTCAGTGGCTTGGTGCAGTCGTGCTGCTGCTGCTCCCAGAAGTGCCCGATGGCTCCTCACTGCCGCCATCCCAGAGCCTGCAGTGCCAACCAAGAGGGAACAAGCAGTGCCTCCTGTGTCAGCCAGCAAATGCCGCACCCCTGTGCAGCAGATGGCAGCCAGGAGGGGCTGCCTGCTGCTCCCAGGCTGTTTGCTGCCTGCAGCAAATAGACAGCAGAGAGTCCCTAGTGGCTCTTGTCCCTCCTTTGTGGGTAGCCCTTGCCTGTGCTGTGATCCCAAGTAGGGTGAGATAAGAAGAAGGGAGCTAGGAGTGATACTTGAATGCGCTTCTCTAGTGATGCTACTTCCATGTTCAGAATTGACCAGAACTAGCCTGACGTGGCTCTCCATTCACAGTGAATCTAGATGTGTGTGTCTACATCACTGGTGTCAGTGGCTGGGGTACCTCAGTAAAATCCAGATTAGCTCCCCTCTGAATATTTTTGAAGTTGTCATTCCTCCATACTTTGTGAGAACGTGCAAGGTAGCACAAAAACCCTATAGAGTCCAGAGCAGTTCATCTAGATTCTGTGCAATATTTATACTCCATCCTTTTAAACATCTCAAATGTTTTAATCTACGCATTAGAAAATGAGCTTTTCAGTGCACAACATGAAATTTTTGATTGACAGTGCTTTTGATGACAAATGGGTTTCATAAGGAATGCCTTTATCATCAGATTTTTCTCATAGCTTGTAAAATTTTTTTCCTTACAAAAAAATTCAATTAAGGCAAACCCAGGTCAACTGATTAATAAGAGAGTGCATCTGCCAACAATGTGGATCTGTATTTCCATATTTTTATCCTCAGAGTACATTTGGAAGGCTTTTTTATCAACTGTCTAGTCTGGAAATTGCATTTTTACATAAGAAAAAGCTTAGAAACTGCTGTGTTTACAGACATGTCCATTAGATGGCAAATAAATTTCACCTCAGCATCCTTGAAATACAGGCAGTGTGTAACCTCTGAAAAAGGTTAATGATGCTTGGAAAGAGCAAAATCCATAAAGTACTCCCTTCCCCATAGCAGACTAAAATATGTGTGCACTCAGCTGTTTGGAATATTTGCAGTCAATGGGAACAGAGGCGCTCTCAGGTGGGAAGGGTCAGGTGTGGCTGTTCCCTGGCAGCTGCTCCGTGGGGATTGAGCCAGGCCCAGCAGGGCTGGGTTGTTCAGGCTTGGCTAGGTGCTGTCTCCAGGCAGCTGCAGGGCTCTCCCCAGGGAGTTGCAGAGTGCCCCTGTCCTCAGGCTGGGGGCAATCAGGGCGCTGAGACAAGAGGGGCACCTGAGGGGTTCCCTCGTGGGCAGCCAGTGCTGTTGGTCAGCGCTGCCTCGCAGGGAGCGGGAGCTCTGCGGCCCAGGAACTGCCGCTGGCTGTGGCACCTGTGGCACTGGGGAGCTGGCGCTGCGAGGCAATTGTCAGCTTCAGCCTGGAGCTGGGCCCAGCTGGGGGAGGCTGGGAGCAAGCAAGGAGCCCCAGGGGCCAGAGAGCAGGGAAGCCTCTGAGCCAGTGCCAGTTTGTAGCACACGGAGCCCTGGCTGGGAGATGCGGCTGAGGCCACTCCATGGCGGGGCCTTGCCCGGGGCTGCAGCACCCATGGCCGACCCTCTCCTTACAGTGACCTTGCAGAGGGCCCCTGGTGCCAAGCACCAAGAGGAGCCACTCCGTGGGCATGGGCGGAAGGACAGAGCCTCTGCAGACCCGCAGCAGTCCTTGCAGGAGGCACTCTCCTTGCTGGGCAGCGATGACTGGTAAGAAAGGCCCCATTCCCTCTGTGTCTCTCTCAGTGTTAAGGTCAGTCAGAAGCGTGTCTTGCTTGTGCCTCGGAGCCCCGAGAGCCCAGAGGGCCAAAGGGCACTGGTGAAACCACTCCAGAGTAGAGAGAGGATGAAGATTGGAGAGCAGCCTTTTCTTGGCCTTGCTCTGCAGCAGTGCTGCAGCTGCAGCAGCTCTGTGCTGTTTCCTTGCTTTGCCTGCTGCTCCATGGAGCTGCAAAGGAAACCTTGAGGGAAGAGAGAAAGCTCTGGAAGGAGATGATTTGCTGGCTGAAGGCAAATCAGGCAGAAGGCAAATCAGGCAGAAGCAGGATGGCAGAAGTTTTGAGTGTAGAGATTTGGGTGCCTTGGGCCACTGGCCCAGTGGGACTGAGTAAGATCCTCTCTGCTCCCACTGCTGACAGCAATGGCAGGTGACAGGGTCTCCCCATGACCTCCTGCATAGCAGTCCCAGAAGCAGCTCCAGGGAGCTCCTTTTTCTGAGAAATGGACTGAGTTGTTCTTTCAAGTCCCTCAGCCTGCCATTACTCCTGAAGGGCTCATGGCAGAAGAGAAGGAAGAAGAAAGAAAATCCTCTAGGTATCTTGCACTTTTGGAATTCAACTTCTTCCTACTCACTGCTTCATATGGACCTGAGATGTTTTGTCAATACTCACCATGTGTCCCAAAATTATACACAGGCAGAAGGAGGCCCAGAGGTGATAACCATACAAATGTCAGCTGATACTGGTTTTCTTTTTGACGGCTTTTTGGTTACTCTCTGCTGGATGCTTCATTCACACAGGGGCAAGGAATCCATTCCCACTGGGATAAGCATGAAAAATCTGCCACGATGCATCTCCTTGTGCAGTCACCTTTGCTTTGCCCTTTCTCTTCTGCTTTCTCTTCCCCATTTCTCTTTGGTGTCTTGTGAGGTGCAGAGAGCTTCTGCAGGTGTGGGGGGTCCGGATGACACTCAGGGTGCCCGTGGGATCGGTCACCAGCCATGGGCTGCAGCCCTGATGCCTCACAGACCTTCCTGTAGCTGAGGGCCTGCACAAAGCAAGTGCTCAGAGACAGAGTTGTTTGCACCTTTTAAATATCATGTTGCTGTTGTGGGGGTTGTTTTAGGTAGGGGTTTTTGGGAAAAGCCAGAGTTTCAACAGCTGTTGCCCAGGGGTGGAATCTCCTAGGACATCCTGCTGCTTTTTTGGTGAATGTGTGATGTGGAGTGGAGGGGGTGACAGAGAGGCCGAGGTCATAGAGTGGAAACTCAGCTCCAGAGTGGCAGTGCAGGCTCTCCCTGCTGAATGCCTGCTGGGGCTGACAAAGAAGGAAAATGCCCCAATAACAGCCTGGTGGCACTGTGTCTCAGGGACAGGTACATGGAGGTGACAACAAACAGCAGCATGGCCCGGTCTCACAGCTTCTTGGAAGCAGTGGCAGAGGGGCCTCATGTGCCAGAGATTTCAGAAAGGCTGTCCTCTTAAATGGCCACTCTGAAACCCCTCTCTTTGCCTCTTGGGTTTGTGAATGCTTTTGACAGCCACAACATCCTGGGGCAACACATTCCACGATTTCATTAAGCACTCCTTGAAAGGCACCTCCCATTGTTCAACAGAGCTGCCAGCCTGGTCATTTCAGAGGGTGCTGCCTTGGTGGAGAGAAAAATCAATCTTCTACCTTTCAGGGAGCTGAAGGAGAAGGGACTCTTCACCATCCAACACCTGGCTGGGTCCCATTCAGAGATCCTGCTTTGTCGACTTCGTGAGGTTTGCTTGGCAGTTACCAGCGAGGTGAGAACATTGTTCTGAATTGCCCCCATACTTCATACACGGTGTGTAGAGTAGGTATGTGCTTGTTCATCTCCATGTGTGCTCATGGTCTGCCTTCATTTCTGGTTTTAGACCTGATATTTCTAATGTCTGTCAGCTATCTGTAGGATCTGTGGGTACATGCAGCTGTATTTACTGGCAGGTGGGGTATCTGACACTCATCTTTGAGTGTGGTGCCTTTATAATCGAATGTGCAAATGCAGAAACTGAGACACTAGTGGCATTATTTGCCAGAGTCCCAGTGTCTGCCCAAGTTGTAATTCAACACTGTAAATTATTCTGTAGACCTCAGCCTGTGTTTTCTGTTTCCTGGCTGAGTGCTTCAGCTGCTGGTGTTGCTTTTTTGAACAGGAGCACCTGACTCTTTTATCTTTATGACTTTTGCCTTTATGATTTGAAAGCAGCCCTTGCTTTAATTTTCTGGTAAAAGGGCCTAAAATCAAAGCTCTGGACATTTTAGAAGGGTTAAGCATCCAATGAAATTTTTATTTTAGGCCTGCAGTAAGCAGGTCTGAGGCCAGAAATTGGTGCCAGAGTAAGTGCCTTTCTGTGCTGGTGCTCTCCTGCTCTTCTTGTACTTTTATGTTCCTCTGGACACAGTGGGATGTGTTGTCATTTCCTGGGACTTCTGTTGAAGGCAACTGGTTTTCTTTTCAAGGTGATTCCTATGTTTCCCCTCATGACTTCCCCAGGTGACCAACCTCCGGTCCAAGGTATCCTACTCTGCCATTGTCACTCTGGGAGAGCTCTTTGTGACCTTGAAGAAGGACATGGACTCTGAGGTGGATGAGGTTGCTCGGGTCCTTCTCCAGATGGTGTCCAACTCCCCAGAATTTGTTCAGAAAGCAGCCAGTCAGACCCTGGGGATCATGGTGGAGAATGTGACTCCTGCACGAGCAATGACTGCTCTCATGGACATGGGAGCCAAGTAGGTTCTTTACTTTTAGTGATATTCTTCACTTTCGTGTGTGTGAGAGGGAGAAGGGGTGAGACAGAGAATGGGAATGCTGGGAGGGAAGGGTCCTGTATCCTGCATCTTCTGTGAACTCAGTGACTTGATTCTCCAACCAACCTCACTTCTTTCCTCTTGTCACCTATTTCTGCCCTCCTGCAGCCCATTAATTCTCAGAATCACAGAAGTGTAGAATATGGGGAGTTGGAAGGGCCCATCAGGACCATCGAGTCCAGCTCCTGGCCTTTCCCAGAACAGCCCAAGGGTCACACCAAGTGCCTGAGATTGTTGTCCAGATGCTCCTTCGACCCTGTCAGGCTTGGTGCTGTGACCACTGCCCTGGGGAGCCTGTTCCAGTGCCCAACCATCCTCTGGGTGAAAAACCCTTTTTCCTGATATCCAAACTAAAGCTCCTCTGACTCAGCTTCCTGCTGCTTCCTGGAGTTCTCCCAGTCTGTCAGAGTTTCCTAGATGTGATGATCAGTGGGGAAGGGAAAGTGCCTGCAAAGGCCAAGTATAGAGCCTTGTGCTTTTGTGGGAAGAGGGACAATTGCAATTGCAGCTGTGAGCAGTGTTTGGTATTTCACAGTGCTAACCAAAGAGGCCCTGGGAAAACAATATCTCCTCATGATGCCATTAACTTGAGAAATGAGGAGGGTCCTTTCTGGGGTGTGGAGCACATGGGGGACAATCTGCTGGGTGTGGCACAGCCTGCACAGCAGGTGCAGTTCCTTCCAAAGGAGTAATGTATGCCTGTCCTGTCCTTAGAGCTCTACTTTCTATTCAAACTGATGTTTCATGTTAGCCTTGAGATGATGAATCACTTTACAGGCACCTTCACAGGCTGACTGCCATGCGACAGTTGGAGCAAATGCTGCCTTAAATGTTGGTGCTGGGCCTGATAGCTCCCAAGAGACACTCTCTAGAACAGGACAGCCTGGCTAAACTGCCTGGCACCCTTTCCTCAGCTTTGCAATAGGGTGAAACATTCAGATGGATCCATTGCCAAGCCCCACAGAAGAAACAAGCTGCATTGCTGGATATTCTGCAGCTTGATGGCCCACAATATGTTTTCCCTGCATTTGTTGTTTTCCAAAAGTCTGCAGATTTGGGGATAAATGGGTGGAAAGAGCCTCAATCCTGCTGCAGTTCTGTTTACCTGGTACCTTCTGATGGGTCAGCATCAATTGTCTCTAATTTCTAAATTATTCATATGTCATCTATTTCTTTAATCTTTCTCAGAGTAAATACCATGAAAGAAATTGAGTATCAGACAGTGCAGGGAGACAGAATTCCTCCCTCTTCCATGCAGGCAGGCCTTCTATACAGTGCTAACTTGTTGTTTAGCTGAGGACAGAACCTTCTGCAGGTGTCTCAAGGTGCAGGGAGAGCCCAGTCTCCTTCCCCGAGCAAGGGCAGGGAGCAGGCTCTGGCCAAGGCCAGCGCTGCTGCTGCTCCTTGTCCCTGTGCCCAGGGTTTGCTCTCTCCTCCCCAGCAGCCGCCACGCCCCGGTGCGCGAGTGTGCGGCCCAACTCCTCCTGTCCCTGATGAAGAGAATTGGAGTCACCCAGCTCGCAGGCACCCCCAGGGCTGAGAGGCTGCCACAAGTGGCAGGGAAGCTTGCTCAGGACTGTCACAAGGACACAAGGTAATGATCTTCATTTCACCTCCCAAAACAGGAAAACCGTTTTGTGTCTGGCTATAAAGGTGAAACCACACAAGAGTGGAAACTAAAGGGAATATGAAGTTACCTCACAGTGTGAATAAGGGTCATAGAATCATGGAATATGCTGAGTTGGAAGGGACCCATCAGAGTCATCGAATCCATCTCCTGGCCATGTGCAGTGACCCCAAGAGTAACTCCATGTGCTTGAGAGCATTGTCCAAACTCTTCTTGAGCTCTGTCAGCCTTGGCACTGTGACCACTGCTTGGTCTGGATTGCCTGGGCAAATGGCTGTACTGGGTAATCTGAGGTTGGCCAGCAAAAAGGAGCATTGCCAACTTTTTCCTGTGGCTTGAAGGATTCTTTACTGAGATCAAAAGAGCTCAGATCAGCCAGTCCAACAGTTTTGATTTGCCTTAGGTGCACAAGAGAAAGCCAAAATGTTGGCAAATGTTCATCACTGAAGGATCCCAAACATGCATTTCTCATTAACTTCAGACTATCCTAGAAATATTTCAGGGATCTTTAGCCAATCTTTTCAGACTTTCTAAACCTGTTCTGAAGATTTCTAGAATGCTGTTATCTATGGCTCAGTGAGCTCCACATTTCTTCTTGAAGAAAACTGTGGTTTCCTACTGGCAAAATCAACCCAAACCACCAAAATCCTCTTCCTTGATGATGAAATTGCCATTAATAACTGCCAAGAACACCAGAGAAACTAGCTGCCTCTGTGCATACACATAGTATAGAATAATCAAGAGGATGCATGAGGTGTTCTGTCCTGGCTTCCCTGCCAGTTAAAGAAAGGCAAATTATTGTGCAATGGCAGCAAGACACTGCCAATAGGCTCTGACAACAAAGCAGATGTGTTTTGCTTGCTCCCTGGGATCCTTTGATGCCACAGAAGCACACCCTCAGTTTCAGAGTGAAATGCTATTTTTCTGTTGCCCCACATTCTCCTCTTGTGTTCAGCTCTGTACCTCACTGTGCAGTGTCAAGTGAGGTAAATCTCCCTCTTTGCTGAGTAGGTAATGCCTTCTCGTGCAGGGATTGCACCTGATGTGTTTAAGGCATCAGCCTCTTCTGTTGACACTCTTCCTGTGTTTGTTGACTTTTCTTTTGTTTCCTTCCTGCCTTTCTTCCTTCCTTCCTTAGGCATTATGGACAGGAGATGGTGAAGATGTTGCTCAGTCATCAACAATTTAAAATGCTTTTGGAACAATCTCTTTCCCCCCGTGACCTGGAAGATATTCTGACAAGAATTAAGAAGAAAGTAAGTACTAGGCAGGAGAAATGTCTCCTTTGTGCAAGTATTGCCACTGCTAATATGAGATCAAACATACCCAATCTGTCTTTAGCTCATTCCTTTTCTGCTGAATCATTTTGCTCCTGGGAATGAGCTGTTAATCCTCAGCCTTTTCATCTGCAGACCACAGAGGAACTGATATTATTAGGGAAAAGGTGGGGTTTTGAATATTTTCAATATTGGTCACAAAGAGGAAAGGGAAAGAGGATAAAATGGGTTTACATTTAAGCATAGGCCCCCACCATGCTCTCCCTACTCTGCTCCCTGTAAAGAAATTAAGTGAGAATTGTGCTTCTGAAGATAACAGAGTCTTTGCAAAGGACACTGGAAGTAGTATTGCCAAGAAAATTTCCAGATTTACAAAAGATGTCCAGGTCAATCCTAGTTACTACAATGACTGTCTGTCTTTTGTGAATACTACCCTGCTGTCAAGCCCTGTGGAGCTGGAAGAAGCTTGGTGAATTCAGCAGCATCCACTGGAAAATCCTTTGTTTGTTTGATGGGGAGGATTTTATTTTTTTTAATCGACATTACAGAAGGGAGCCTGCCTTTGTGTAGGCACAGGGAGAGTGAGTGTTGAACCAAATTGATTTCCAACACAGAGAGCCAAGCCCCAGAGAGTCCAGTGATTTCTGTTGCTTCCTTCATGAACACTCGTTGCCTGCCAGTTTGCATTCCTCCCACTTATGCTCAAGACTAAGGAATTTGGGATTTTAGATTGCTGCTCAGACTGGTAGCATCCATAACCTGCCTTGGGCTATTGAAAACAAAGAGTTGGCATCACTGAATCTCTGCTCTGTTTCCATCTGTAAGTTAGGAAATGTTTCCCTAAGCCTTGGTAGCAGTGATCCTGGTTCTAACTTGTGTTTTCAACAGGGAATTTCCTGGTTTATATTCTAAAGATTGATGGGGTTTCTCTATGTCTTTGTAGGGGATGGAAAACCAGAAGGCTGAAGGCCCATCTTTCAAGGAGCCGGTGAAGGAGAGGAACAATGGCTCAAAGGAGCCCCAGGCCACATTGTCTTCTAGCAAACGGTACTGAGCACTTTTGTCAGATGTGACAAAGCACATGACAAGCTTTACATGTCTCTTGCTCAGGAAAATCTTTCTGGCAGAGATGACCAATGCCACAGATTGTTTCCTTTCCCTACAAATGCTCTAGGATAAAAAATGTCTACTTCTGCATTGTGCTGACCACAACTTCTTGGGAGGGGTTTCCACAAAAATGGAGAGACAAAAAGACACCCATTGGTTGCAGCTCAGACGATCCAGTGCAGTGGAAGGGCAGTGTTGTGGAGGTTGTGAGAGGGTCAAGTCTCTGCTGCCTGACTTGGGACAAGTAAATTCAACCAGGGCTTTTTTTTCATCTGAGTGGAGTCCTTTCAGATGGGTGTTGTGATGAGAAATCTCAGTCTGGAAGCAAGATGCCATTCCACAAAGATGCATGTGCTTTGGCCTGGCTGAATCATGTTTTCTTACCCTCATACAGTTTGAGTAGCAAGGAGCAAGGCAATTCCTGAACAACTTCAGTCAACCGGTGTCTGAATGTGGACTTTTTGTCTTGATATTCCTGTCCTTCATGTAATTTGCTTGATGGACAGCATGTTTGGTTTATTTCCCCCTGTGCTGCAACCAGCATTTAAGACAGGAATTGCTCCTTGCTGTCTCTTCATGGCAGCTGCAGAGCTGCTTATATCTGTTCTCCTCTGATAGCAGAGGGGATTTATTTAGCTCTGTCCTGCTCAGCAGTGGCAGGAAAGTGACCACATGCCTCAGTAGCACAGCTAGCATCTTCCCGTGCTCATGGAAGAGACAGGTTGATCAGGGGAATTGTTCCCAGTGGGGTTTTTAAGCTGTGCATCTAGACTCTAAGGAAACAAATGAAATGTGAGAGTAGTTCTGGGATGTCTGACTTCTGGTTTTATCTCTCTTACTGATTTTCTGAATCCTTGAAATATGGCCCTGTTCATCTGTTCAGGTGCATCTGAGCTACTTTTCCAGATTGTCATGCCTAGTTGCAGAGACACTTCTCCAGAGTGATGAGTTTCCTTATTCTAAGACACACACGTCCCATATGAGGAGGCATTTAAACTTGGCAGAAGTGTCTCTCTTTCTCCACAAAGCAATGTGACCTGTGTTCCTTGGCAGCCATCTGAAGATAGATCAGATGCATCTCATCCTTGGTTTTCCTAAGTGAGCACTGGTGAGAATGTCACTGGCAGATTGTCTCCTGTAATGATTGCCATGAGGTCCACGTTGTTCTTCAGAGCCTCATGATTTTCCTGCTTGAAATCACATAATTAGGAAAGCTGCTCAAGATGTTTTGCTCACAATTAACTGAAAGCATTGTCTGTGGCTGCAGCTCTCTCCATAAATAGCAGCAGGCACAACTTTGCCAGGCATTGTCCTGGGGAAGGCTGTGAGAAGATCAGAGAAAAGAGTGAGAAATAATTCTTATCTTCACTTGCTGCACCTGTTGTTGTGAACATGTGGAATGTGTCATGGAGACTTGTTTACCAAAGGGTGATTTCTTAACTGGCCACTGATGATGGTGTTTTGGATTCAATTGACCAATCTGGTCTGTCTGTATCAGACTGTCTTTAAGGCCATCGAGTTTCTGTATGGTATGGTATGGTATGGTATGGTATGGTATAGTATAGTACAGTACAGTATAGTATAGCATAGTATAGTATAGTATAGTATAGTATAGTATAGTATAGTATAGTATAGTATAGTATAGTATGGTATGGTATGGTATGGTATGGTATGGTATGGTATAGTACAGTACAGTACAGTATAGTATAGTATAGTATAGTGATTGATCAGCCTTCTGGAATCATGGAGTCAATGCTAATTATTTCCACTATGGGGATGCCATGCTACGATAATTATCACCACCAGGTCCTCATTTGGTTTAATTTCCCAGGGTGAAATCTCCCTCTGATGGACACCTCCTACACCGTGCACAAGCCCAGGTCACATCACCTCCAGCTGTGGAAGAAACGGAGCTGCTCCAGAAGCTTTACAATCTCCTGGAAGCCAAGGGGTTTCAGAAAAGGATGGAAGGAGTGGAACTCCTCCGAGACCTGTGCAAAACCAGCCCCCAGCTCATCTCCACTAACATTGCCCAAGTATGTAGGGTATCTTCACTGCTCCTTTCCTTTAGCTCCTTTCCTAAGCCTGTAGCAGCAAAGTTAATTCAGTGTGTCTTGGCACTCTGTCCTGGCTGTTTGGGACACGCTGATCCCTCTTACCCAGACAAATGTAATTCATGTCCAGGCTTCAGGACAAGTTATTTCAGTCCAGCTGTTTTATGTCTGGCAGGTGCCTATTGCTGCTGTTCATCAGATGATGGCAGAATTTTCTGCTGGTGTAACTGCTGCTCTCTCCTACTCCCTGCTGGGTTAAGTGAAGGGAATCCAGCCCTTGAAAGCATGGCAATTATTCTCTAGACAAAAATGGGTTTGCATAGGGAAGAGAAGTATCAGGCTGGGTTGGTTTAGACCCAGTTGTTTTTTCAAAAACAACACTCCTATATACTCCATCTTGTCTTACACAGGCACAGCTCTGGCTACTCATTTCCATCCTTGTTTCTATTCCTCTTAGTAAAGACAGTGCTCACCCTTCTTGGGGGTCTTTTTTTCTCTTTGGAAAAGGAGGAAAACAGCTAAGGACTCATCTCTGCCTTCTCCTCCCAGTAGCTGCTTTTTCCCTTTTTCCAGGGAAAGGCGCCTGATAATGTGGCTGTCAAGGGACTGAACCTGCTCTAATGAGCGCTGAACAGCACATTACATTTCAGAAGTCCACCTGTTACTTAGAAAAATGCTCTGGATCCTGGAAGAGTTGATCAGAGCCCTGCACTTCTCCAGACACTGGCTCTGAGACAAACAAAAGAAAACTTAGATCTCCTCCAGCCATAATTTTGGCAAAATCATTATTGCCCTCAGCACTTGAGGCAACTGTATAGAAAACCAGGCATTGTAAACATCTGCTTGCATTCAAAGCAAAGGTACTCTTTAGCATTAATAAATGGAATTGATTTAATGATTTATAGATGGAGAGAAATACCATAGGAACTATTCTGTCCCCAGCCAAACCTCCAGAAAACAGAAGAAAATCTTTCAACTAGCATGAGGTTGTGCCACCATTCCAGTGAGTGGCCCACAGGAAAACAGTGAAATTGTGCAAGCAAGGGCTGACCTGACAGAAAGGATCACTTTCATCTTTGACATTGCTGACTGCTACATCCACTCTTCAAACAAGGACATTTGAATCCAGCTTTCACATTGCTTGTTCTCTTCACAGATTTTTGATTATTTTGTCCTGAGAATATCTGACAGCCACAAGAAAGTGAAGCAGAGGGCGCTGGACGTGCTGGCTGAAATCACAGGAGCCCTGAAAGATGCCTTGAACCCGGTGATCATTGGTTTAGTGGAAGGAATAACAAAGAACCTGAATTCAAAGGATCCCAGGGTTCGTGGGGCAGCTATGAAAGCACTGGAAGAATCCATTGCTCATTTGGGTAAGGCTGAGCCCCGTCAGGGACTCTCCCAAACTTCATCTCTGTCTCTCCTGCACAAGAGAGCGCTGAGTGCCTTGACAGCTGCTTTTGTCTGTGGAACCCTCCAGCTGACACTCACCAGAGGCTGTGCAGGTGCAGTCCCTATGCACGATCCCCAACAGGCTGGAATGGGATCAGCATTTCCCAACAGTCTCAGGAGCCCTTGGCTCTGTGCTGCTTGTCTGAAGAGCAAGTCCTGGGCTGCAGCTCTGCTACAGTTCAGAGGCAAAGGGGGTTTGGAGTTTGCTTGGGCCCCGTCTGACTTCCCAAATGAACAGCTTTGCTGTTGGCATGAAGGGACACACCCATCAGAGCTTCTGCAGGGCAGCCACCTGCAAGGCTCTACATTAGAGGCATTAGCTGCCTATTTTCCACTTTTCTTCTTTGTCTTCTATTTTCAAAGTGGAACTTATGATTCACCAAGTTCATTTCTTCAGAATAAACAGGTATAAACCCAGCTGTCAATGATGCCTTGTTCCACATGTTGTTTTGCGTGGGGCAAAATGGCTACAGCAATTAACTACATAGGCAAGGGCTGCTCTAAATTCCTTTGCCACACAGATTTATGTCAGCTCTGAGAATGCTGCACTGGGGAAATATGCCTGAAAAAAAGGAGTGTTGAAGAGGCAGGTCTTCAAGAGGAGTTTCCACTTTTCCTCCCCAGCTGCTCTGTGAGCTCAGGAACTGCCTGACTCAGTGCCTTTCTGTGCCCCAAGTATGGGGCTCTTCTTTGTGCTCCGGAATGCAGAACCTTTTCACTGCTTCCATGTGACTGAACTCTTGAGGTCCCTGATGTGAAATGTTTTAACACAGCTCCTGCTACAGCAGAAAAGTTTGGATTTACGAATGTGAAAGGAGAGCTTTTCTTTTGGAATTTAAAACCCTGCCAAGTAGGCTGGAAGGAAAGAAGAAAACTATTTAAAAATCAGCAGAAATGTACATGATTTTATAAAATGTGGTTGGCCCTGCCCTTTCCCTCCCCACTCTCCTTTCTCCTATGACCTGAGAAAAGTGAGCAGAAATGTGTGTTTTCCTTGTAGATAAAGTGTCACTGCTGAAAGAGTTCAGCTACCAATGGAATCACCTGAGTGGCCAAGCTCTGCTGGATGTCACCGAGTGTATCACAGGTATGGCCTCCCCTTCTGAGCCAAGAGCTCTTCCCAGGGAGCATTTACAGGGAATGCCTGTGAGCAGACAGCAGAGCAGCTCCTCCAAATCAGGAGGTGTTGAGCTTGTCCCTGCTGCCCCATGGCCAAGGCAGGTGGGTTTGGCAGGTTTTCCCTGGCTGCTGCAGAGCTGGGCAGCATCTGAGATGGGGGCAGCGCTCGGCCTGGGGCTAAGATCTCACTGGGGCATCTCAGAACCACCTCCAGCAAAGGCAGGGGCTAAAATACCCCAGCTGGCTCCTCTCTGGGGAGCTCAGGGACATCTGTGACCTTGAGGGGAAATGGTGGCCAATGCTGTCTCAGGGCATCAGTTTGTTTTGTCCTCACAGAATTCTTGTTTTTCTCTTGGAAAGTTTTGAGGCTGAACCGTGCAGAGCCTGGGGGTCACAGCTTAGGCCAGAACTCAACAGAGGTATCAGAGGCACGGGTTTAGTGCAAGGCAGCCTCTGGGGCACATGGACAGAAGCAGAGTGCTGAGGCTCCCTGCCTGTGCTGTCACAGTGGCATTGGACTGAGCCTTTCAGGGTGTGCAAACAGTGTCTGCCTGTGTCAGCGCTGTCAAAACTGCTACAAATGCAGCTGATAATTGATTCCTCAGAGGAGCTTGGTATGCCAGCAAGAGCCAAGGAATGGAAAAATTATAATCTCAATATATAGTAGAGAAGACGATTGATAGCCTTGCTTTAACTGGGGCTAAATCCACTTCTAACTATGCCAACCTCTTTGAATGTAAGGTGTAATACACTTTGTGTCTTCATTAGGAATCTCAAAAGGGCATGTTCAGAGATTGGGAATGTCAAAGGCCCTTTAAAGAGCATTTGAATAAAGTAGATCTCCAGGAACAGGGAATTTATTTTAACAGTTCTTTTGATCTCTTTTTCAAATAAAGGAATTAACCATAAATTAGGATTACTTTAGAAAAAGCAGATGTTCTCTCTGAGATTTAATAGGAACAGACAGCTGTTCCTCACATTCAGTAGTCACCGATGTCTTTAATTGCATTTAAACTCAAATGAATTCCCATTTTAAAATGGGTACCATAACCCTTTCCTGATTAGCAGAATTGGTTTTGGGTACTTTCAGGAGCTGTTTCAATGTTGATGACTGCTGGTGGATTAACAGCATAGAGAAAATGAAGTCTCTTCCACCACAGAATATTAAATGGCTGCTAGACAACATTTTGTCTGATCAGAAAATAAGAATGGTCTCCAGAGCATTTCAGGTTTTCATATCTCTCAGCCAAATCTGCCATGCAAGAAGCCTGTTGGTAGTAACTTTTTGTCTGTGTTTGATACAGTTCAGTTCAGAAAATGGGCAGAGAGATTCCAGAGACAAATTGAGAAAACACTTGTGTTTTGGTTACATTTCAGTCCCCTGTGTAGCATTTTTCTTTCTCTATGCCCCTATTTCAGTGGACATAAGAGAAAATGCCATTAACATTGAGAGGAAAAATAGCATTAAAATGTGGAGATGCTCAAATGCCACAGCAATGGGGTCTGGTTAATTCTCTAAGACACCCTGAGGTTTGAAACAGCTCTTTGTTGGAAGCCCCAAAAGCACTCTGCCAAAGACACCAGCTGGTCACTGATGTTTCTCATCCAACTGTCAGGCAGCAGCCATCTCTGGTGGGCTGGAGTTTTGAGGTGTGTTCCAATCCTGCCCTTTGCTGTGTGCCACTGAGCAAAGAGAAGAGCCAGATTAGACATTTGGCACTTGACATCAAAGTTACAGAAATGGAATCATCCCTTTTATTAGAAATCTCTCCATTTCCTCTCTACGGTGCATTTCCAAATATTCAAGTGTGGGTTTAGACAACTTCTTAATGGAAATAAAAGGCAATTAGACATTTCATTCATTGTTCATGCAGAAAGAGATTGTGAAATAATTTAGTAAAGGTAGGAAGTCAGCCACAGGGACAAGGCTCTGTTTGGAGCAATTAGTCCTGAGGGGTTGGTGGTTCTGTTCCCAGGTTGATCAGCTGCTTTGCCCTTTTCTGGATCAAAGGGCTCTGGGTGCTATTTTGCTGATCTTGGCCAGAGAGGCTTGCAAGAAGCAAAAGCAGAGGTAGATCCTTGTTTGCAGTGAGGCTGGTGGGTAAGGAGCTGTGTCTCTGTCCCGGCAGTGCTTGTGCAGTGGGTTCATGCCAGGAGCCCTGAAGTCGTCCAGCGTGATGCCCTGCCTGTGCTCTGGGCCTTCCTGGGGAACAAGGCGCTGCCTGTGCGGAGTGCCAACGTCCGCACCGTGGCCACCAAGCTCGCCTCTGCCCTCTACAAGGTGATGGGCAGCCAGCTGAAGAAATGTGCTGCCAGCAAGCCTCCACATTTACGGGAAAACCTCTCCAAAATGTTGGGCTGGTGAAGGCGAGATGTTCACCAGAAAGCTGAGGAAGCACTGAGTTGGACATGTCTGGATTTTCCTTTTGAGCTGTTCCAAAAATGACTAAATTCTAAGGAAGGGTGTGCATCTGCTCCCACTCTCTCCATTGCCCTTCCTAGTCATGGCATCGGGGGCCTGAAGCAACTCCAGATGGAGGACAAGGTGAAGGCAATCATGGCTCAGCCTCACACAGAGGTAAGGGGGGAGCTGGGCCAATCTCTGCTGGGAGGAAGGGTCTTGTGGCAGCCCAGAGAGGCTGTGCACATTGCCAGGGAACAGCTGTACCCTGCATGTGCCCCTGCAATGAGCTGTGCTGCTGCCAGTGCCCCTGGAGCTGTGGGGCTGCTGAGCTGTGGGGCAGGGAGAGGAGCAGGAGGGTGCATGTGCAGCTGAGCCATTCCTGGAGAGCACAGGGCTCTGGGCTCCCTGCTGTCCCAGGGCAGCCCAGAGGCCAGGCTGTGCCTGTGCTAGCCCTGGGCGAGTGGCTCAGGGTTGTGCCCTGGCCTGCCTCAAGTGTCTGCCAGCAGGAGCATGTTTCCCTGTGCAGCTGTTTAGACATTTCCAGGAAATGTGTCCCGTAAAATATGGAGCTTCAGATGCTTTAGGTTTGCATGGTGGCCTCTGTCAAACTTTGTGTCTCCACTTTGCAGATCTGACTGGTTACAGTCTTACCAAGAAGTTTTCTCTGGACACTTCTGATGTTCCCTCACCCACAAAGTCCTCGCCTCCCATCCAGAAGAGCTCTCTGTCCTCTAAGCTCAGGAAGAAGCTGCCACCTGTATGAAGAGTGTTTGAAGAATAGGATTGATGCATTATGCTTCATAATTACAGCTGTACATATGTTCTGATCTTTAGATGTAGTTATGAATTAATGTGTTTTGATTGTATCTTTAAAATTTGATGACATATTTCTAATTGTATATATATTTTAAGATGAAAAATAAATAAATAAATAAATAAATAAATAAATAAATAAATAAAATTTAAATTAACCAAGAGAAGAATGTGAGACCAGTACCTGCTAGCCTAGAGATTATGGGAGTGCAGCTCACTCGATGTGCCAGTGTCTCACCACATCCTTTCCTCATTGGGCCTCTCCTCTTCCTCTTTGGCCATGTTTTTTTTGTGTCATTTGTGCTGCTCTTTGTTACTTGGCATTACAACGGGGTCACCTGTTGACCTGTTTGGGGGACAGTGGATCCAAAAGATCCTGTATAGTCAAAGGTTTTTGTCTTGGTTTGGAAAGACAGGGGGCTGCTAAGGAAAGCAGGAGCCTCCCCAGAAATGGAGAATGTAAACCCTCCCCACCCCTCCAAATTGCTATAAATTTTAAATTAAGGGGCTCTCAGGCAAAAATATGGGAGCAGGAAATAACAGTTCTTTAATAGGTAAGGGGAAAAAAAGGATAAAATAAACAATAAATTACACTAGAACAACCCTGACAGAGTCAGAACCCAACCTGACACCCTGTGGGGTGATGGTGGCAATCCAATTGAAAATGTGGCTGCAGCCCTCCTGAAGTGTCAGGTGTGGTTCTGTTGGACCAAGGGGGATCTGTAGAGAAGGATGTATTCTTCCTCTGAAAATCCAGTAGAAAAAGAGAGAGCTGCTGTTCCTCTGGGGAATCCAGTGGAGAAAGCCACGCTGGTGTCTCAAAAACCTCTGGATTATATCTGGGTAGCAATGCTTGGCTCCTCCCTCTGGGCAGAACATCTCACAATGGGATGTTATAGTTCTTATCAGTCATGCAGTGACATTCAATAGCCTGTTATCAGCAGATGTCTCCTCTCGAGGGAGGAGTGGGAGTGAGCGCTCAGAAAGAGAGATAAGGCAAACTGCCCACTTGACAAAAGACAGCTGCCATACAGATGGTAATAGAATGCATCTTGCCTTGCAATCTGGAACATTATCCACCCCTTATTCTATTTCCATCTGCATCACAATGAAACCTTACACACAGTTCTCACTTAAGACTAAGTTTCCCTGTGGTACACAATGGCTTTCTCCATCTTTCTGCATTACCCACCAAGTGTAAACAGGTCCTTGAGCAAAAACAATTCCATGCATGGTTTTGTCTTTGCCTGAAGTGGGAGTAATCCAAACAGTTTTTCCTAAAATACCTTTCACGTGTACAACAGGGACTTTATCTCCACCCACTGTGTGCAGGGGTTCAGACTGGGCAGGACCAGCTCTATTTATGGACCCTCTGGGGTTGACCAACCAGGTGGCTTTTGCTAGGTTCATTTCCCAATTTCTAAAAGTTCCCCCCCACCGCCGATTGCCTTCAGGGTTGTTTTAAGTAGTCCATTGCATCATTCAACTTTCCCGGCAGCTGGTGCCTGATAAGGAATATGATATATCCATTCAATACCATGTTCCCTGGCCCAGGTGTTGATAAGGCCATTCTTGAAATGGGTCTCATTTTCTGACTCAGTTCTCTCGGGGGTGCCATGTCTCCACAGGATTTGCTTTTCCAGGCCCGGGATGGTGTTCCGGGCAGTGGCGTGAGGCACAGGGTAGGTCTCCACCCATCCAGTGGTGGCTTCCACCATGGTCAGCACATAGCGCTTGCCTTGGCGTGTCTAGGGCAGTGTGAATGTAGTCAATCTGCCAGGTTTCCCCATACTTGTACTTGGACCACCGCCCACCATACCACAGGGGCTTTACTCACTTGCCCTGCTTGATGGCCGCACACATCTCACAGTCATGGATGACCTGAGAAATACTGTCCATGGTTAAATCCACCCCTCGGTCTTGTGCCCACTTTTAGGTGGCATCTCTGCCCTGATGGCTGAGGCATCATGGGCCCATTGACCTAGGAACAACTCCTCCTTATGTTGCCAATCTAAGTCTCTCTTTGACACCTCCATTTTTGCTGCCTGATCTACCTGCTCGTTGTTTCGGTGTTCCTCATTAGCCAACTCTTGGGGACATGAGCATCCACATGGTGGACTTTCACAGGTAGCTTCTCTAACTGAGTGGCAATGTCTTTCCACTCATGAGCAGCCCAGATTGGTTTTCCCCCACGCTGCCAGTTGGCCTTTTTCCACCTTTCCAGCCAACCCCAAAGAGCATTGGCTACCACTCATGAAACAGTATAAAGACAGAGCTTTGGCCATTTCTGTGCCTCAGTAATGTCCAGGGCCAGCTGAACAGCTTTGAGTTCTGCAAGTTGACTTGATCCACCTTCTCCTTCAGTAGCTTGTCCAACCTGTTGTGTGGGGCTCTGTCGCAGACATGTCTCCACAGAAATCCTTTCTTTCGGATTTCTGCGTCTTCTTGAGGCCAGAGGCTTTAGAAGACAAGGTAAACAATTATTATCAGCTGCTGGGGAATGCAACAGGGACACCTTGATTGGCTCATTTCCTATGTTTATAATTAAGGGCCAATCATCAGTGCAAGCTAGGGGACTGAGTCCTTGGCCACAACTTTGTTATAGATTCTTTCTATCTATTCTTAGCCTAGCCTAGCTGCTCTGCAAACCTCTCTCTATATTCTATTTAGTATAGTCATAATGTATTATATATAATATCTTAATAAATCAGCCTTCTGATCAAGATACAAGATTCACCGTCTCTCTCTCACCAGCTGCGACCCACTCAGGTGCGGTAATAGGGCTCCATATGGCTGCTTTCCACTTCTGGTTGATCCCTACGATGCGACAGGAACCGTCAGTGAAAAGAGCGTAGCGTGTTTCTTCTGGGGGCAGTTGGTTATAGGGAGGAGCCTTCTACGCACGTGTCACTGGTTCTTGTTCCTCTTCATCATTCAGACCAAAGTTCTCACCTTCTGGCCAGTTTGTAATTATCTCCAAAATCCCAGGGTGATTCACGGGCACGCTGTGTGATAAGAGCAATCCATTTACTCCAGGTAGCGTCAGTGGCGTGGTGGGTGGAAGGAACCTTGCCTTTGAACATCCACCCCAACACTGGTAGTCGGGGTGCAAGGAGGAGTTGTGCTTCCGTGCCAATCACCTCTGAGGCAGCCTGGACTCCTTCATAGGCAGCCAAGATTTCCTTCTCTGTGGGAGTGTAGTTGGCTTTGGACCCTTTGTATCTTCAACTCCAAAATCCCAGTGGTCAGCCTCGAGTCTCCCCAGGCACCTTCTGCCAAAGGCTCCAGGACAAGCCATGGTTCCCTGCTGCAGAGTACAGCATATTCTTTACCTCTGGTCCTGTCCTGACCGGACCAAGGGCTACTGCATGAGTGATCTCCTGCTTGATCTGGGCAAAGGCTTGTTGTTGTTCAGGGCCCCAGTGGAACTCATTCGTCTTGCAGGTAACCAGGTAGAGAGGGCTCATGATCTGACTGTATTCAGGAATGTGCATCCTCCAAAAACCTATGGCACCCAGGAAAGCTTGCGTTTCCTTATTGCTAGTTGGTGGGGACATAGCTGTGATCTTGTTGATGACCTCAGTGGGAATCTGACTCCGTCTGTCTTGGCACTTCACTCCCAGGAACTGGATTTCTTGAGCAGATCCCTTGACTTTTCTCTTCTTGATGGCAAAGCTGGCTTCTAGCAGAATCCTGATCATCCTCTCTCCTTTTTCAAATACTTCCATTGCTGTGTTCCCCCACACAATGATGTCATCCATGTACTGCAGGTGTTCTGGAGCCTCACCCTTTTCCAGTGCAGCCTGGATCAGTCCAATTGCAGATGGTGGGGCTGTGCTTCCACCCCTGGGGCAATTGGTTCCAGGTGCACTGCACGCCCCTCCAGGTGAAAGCAAACTGAGGCCTGCATTCTGCTGCCAGAGGAATGGAGACAAACGCGTTAGCAATGTCAGCAGTGGAGTACCACTTTGCTGCCTTGGACTCCAGCTCGTACTGGAGTTCCAGCATGTCCGGCACAGCAGCGCTCAGCAGTGGAGTCATTTCATTCAAGCCACGATAGTCCACAGTCAATCTCCATTCTCTGTCAGACTTGTGCACAGGCCGAGTGGGGCTGTTGAAGGGTGAGTGAGTCTTGCTGATTACTCCTTGGCTCTCCAGCTCTTGGATCATCTTAAGGATGGGCATCACAGCATCTCAAGTGGTTCTTGTACTGTCGTCGATGCACTATGGAAGTGGCAATTGGCACCTATTGCTCTTCTCCCGTCAAGACTCCTACTGCAGATGGATTCTCAGACAGTCCAGGCAAGGTGTTCATTTGCTGGATGCCCTCTGTCACTACAGCTGCTATCCCAAATGCCCACTTGAGTCCTTTTGGGTCTTTGAAATACCCACTTTGGAGGAAGTCTATGCCCAAAATACATGGGGCCTCTGGGCCAGTCACAATAGGATGTTTCTTCCACTCATTCCCAGTCAGGCTCACATCAGCTTCCACCACAGTGAAATCCTGGGATCCCCCTGTCACACCAGCAATAGAAACAGACTCTGTCTCCACATGTCTCGATGGGATTAATGTGCATTGCCCACCAGTATCTACCAAAGCTTTATACTCTTGTGGTTCCGATGTGCCAGGCCAACGAATCCACACAGACCAGAAAACATGGTTTTCCCTAGCCTCTACCTGGCTAGAGGTGGGGCCCCTCTAAGCCTGCTTATCTTTCTTTCCCTGGGCATATGTCTTGGATGTTCCTTCAAGGGGATTGGACATGTCATCATCATCATCATACCTGGCAGTTTGGCTGTGGGCAACTGGAGCTGCTTTCCTTCTGGTGGCTTCCTTCAGTTCATGCACCCCTTGTGCCAGAGCAGCAGTAGATTTTCCATCCCATCTCCTCATGTTTTCTCCACAATCACACAGGTAGAACCACAGCTCAGCTCGTGGGGTGTACCTTCTCTTGCCATCTGGGTAACATCTGTGTTGGCTACCAGAACCTCTGATCTGTACTGCTGAGATTTGGAGAAGGTCTTCTTTAATCTCCTCTCTGAACTTCTTATGATTCTCCTCTATCTTGTCCTCTAATTTCTGCAGACATGTTTCTACTGCTGCGATTCTGGCATGTGTTGGGCCATGCACAGCATCTGCATATGCTCGGAGCTTCTTTGCCATATCCAGCACAGTCTCATCCCTCTCATCCCACTTCATGATGGCTAAGGCAGAAGCATATTCGTGTGGCACAAGTCGTACAAGTTTCCGCCACATCACAGACCTGCATGGTATCAAGTCTGGGTTCCTAGTTGTTACATCATCTGAGAAGATAATCTCTGCCACTGCCATTTCTCTCAGGTGTTGGATCCCTTGCTTTATGGTCTTCCACTGGGTTTGTTGCATATAGAGATCATCTGCACACAGGTATCTTTGTGCTACATTTTCCAAGACCCGTGCCCAGAGGCTGTGTGGAGTAGTCCCCCTCATCATTCCTTGGTCGATGACAGGATCCTGTGACAGGGATCCCAAATGCCTGGCTTCAGTGCTGTCCAGAATTGTAGCCTCACCTGCAGCATCCCAGAGATGGACTAACCAACTAATTATGGATTCATCAGGTCATTGGGTGTAATCCTTCTGTAGGCCACAAAGGTCCTTCAGAGGAAAGGACTCAATATTGGCTTCTGATCTTGCACCTGCTGGTTTGACTCCTGATTTTATGTCAGGAGGCATTGAGGGTCCTTCTCCTGCTGCATCATCATCATCATCATCATCATCATCATCATCATCATCATCATCATCATCATCATCATCATCTTCCACTGGTCGATCGGTTTTGTCCGTGCCTCCACTGGTCGATCGGTCTTGTCCGTGCATTTCCCACTTCTAGTGCTGGTAGCAACAGCCATTGGTTGAGGCTTATTGTCTGGTTTAGCTGCTGGCTTAGGCTCACTATCTGGTTTAGCTGCTGGCTTTGAGCCTGGGCTGTTGGCTGTAGCCTGACTGGGATAGCTGCTGATTTATCTCCCTGCCCCCCTGCCTCTGTCTGCTGCCCGACAGTATCTAACAGAGTGGGATAAGCATAGGCCAGGGCCCAGCTTATTGCAATGAGCCTTTTCTCTTTAGAATGATCATGGCACTTTGTTTTTAGGTATTTCCCCACCTCAGCTGGGTTCTGAATTTGTTCCCATAGAAAATCCCAGTCTACAGGATGAGAAAATTCCTTCAGGGTTTAGCCTGTATTTTCCCATTCTCCACACCACTTAGGATTTTTCACGCCTGCATCTGCTTCTGGGTCAATGGTCTCACCAACTCCTCTGGATATCTCAGCCCTCATTCTAGAGAAGCTGCAGACCATATAGAGGAAGTTTGATTAAATACCAGATTAAATACCAGAAAGATGGTCTCTTTAACATTCAGGGGAAACTGAACATTCTCAAAAAGTGACATAACAGATTCAAAGGAGAAGAAGGAAAGGAAAGGCTGGAAAGCCTCATTCCCTGCTCCTCCTCTAACAAACTGGGTGCAATTACTAATAAATTCCCAAAACATACTACTGGAACTGGGATGCAGGGTAGGATGAAGAAACCGTAAACCATAAATATCATAAACTGACTCCAGTATCTTTGTAAATGCTCTATAAATCATTATCACCAAGGCCAGCACAACAACTATTCCAATCCGTGCCGCACTACCATAAAAATTATGGGTTATGGACAATAATCCTAGTGACCAGAAAGGTATTGAAACCTCAAAAAGCTCTAGAGACCAGAACCACGTGAAGGCCTCCACCCCAAGAGACATTAGGAATTCAAGCAACATGGCTACTGATTGCTTTAACTCACTAGAGAGTGAGCACAACCAACATACAATCAATAGAGCTTTTCTCCACCTTCTTGAGCCACGCACTGGGCACCAATAGATGTATTTGTCCTGGTTCAAATTTGGAAGAGAATCCCCAAGGGGCTCCAGTAGGAAAGCAGATTAAATCAGCCCCTTCCCCTAACTGGTCCTGGAGAAAATACCTCCTTGGAGAAAGGTGGAAAAAACCTGTTTATTAAACAATAAAACCTAAACAATATTAAACAATAAAACCCCTTGCCGCTCCAAAAGAGATGACAAACTGAGAAAGTCCCCTCCCTGGGTTGCAGCTCAGCTCACTCAGTCTCTGATCAGTCCCTCTGGTGCTGGAAGTGTCGCAGGCCAGGCCTGGCCCAGTGGCCATACGTGTAGCTGCCGGTGCTCTTCTGGTGTTCAGTCCAGAGCAGGTTTGAACAGCTCCAAAGAAAAGGGAAAAAACCCCACAGTCCAGGGAACTTCTTTGTCTCCTTTGCCTCAGCTAGCTAACTAACTAAAAGCAAAAGAGAGCTCTCTCCTGCTGTCTGTACATCCACAGACAACACAGTCCAGAGCAGGAATGTGGAGGAGTGAGTGCAGTGTCTGAAAAAAACCTGCCGCTTCTTCTCTCCCCCCCTTCACTCTCTGGAACAAGTCTTAAAGGTGTAAAACTTATTATTCAGCATAAACAGAATGAGACAATTGGGGATAAAAGCATCATTTAGTCAACCCAGGACACCCACCCATTACTTACTTTTTTCTTACTTTCCCAAGCTTGCTGACAAACTTGCTGAGTCCTGATGACTCTTCTTCTTGTATCTCTTCCAAGGATATACCACCCCATTTCTGAATATGTCCATTATTAATTGTTTGTGCATGTGTCCATTGTCCATTAGTACAAGCAGGCTGGCTTGTGCTTTGGCTGAATATGGCCATTGTCTAACAAAAACTCCTCAATCTGCAAAAACTCTCAATATGTAACCATACTGAGATGACTGGAACCACAGAGGAACAACCAGGACCATGCTGAGGAGAACTGGGACCACACTGGGGGTAACTGGGAGTGAGTGAGACCATGCTGGGAGGGACTGTGATCATATGGGGAGTGACTGGGACTATACCAGGAACAACTGAGTTCAATTGGGACCATACTGGGAGTGTCTGTAACCATAGGGGAGTGATAGAAGCACACTGGGAACAGCTGGGCCCATGCTGGGACCAACTGGGATCACTCTGAGAGGGACTGGAATCATGGAGGGATTTACTGGGAGCAACTGGAATGATGATGAAAGCAACTGGGAAGAAGTGGGAGTGACTGGGAACAAGCTGGAAGCAACTGGGATAAACTAGGAGAGACAGGGAGACACTGGGATCATACTGGAGGCTACTGGGGTTATGCTGGCATTGACAGGGAGCAACTGGGATAACACTGGGGGCACTGAAATCGTACTGGGAGTGTCTGAGAGCAACTGGGATTAGACTGCAAGTGACTGGGATCATACTGGGAGTGGCTACAATCATACTGGGATCAGAGTGGGTGTGATTGGACCCTGACTGGGGGTTACTGGGAGCTACCAGGCCCATGCTGGGGGACATAATTAGAGGAACTGAGAGCAACTGGGATAAAACAGGGGGCAAGTGAACCACCCTAAGGTAACTGGGAGTGCCTGACAATGACTATGAGAATGTCCAGTGCAACTGGGATATACTGGTAGTGTCTGAGGCCATATGGGTGTTGACTGGGACCGGACTAGGAGCCACTGGGAATGTGCTGGGAGAACTGGGAACACGCTGGGGGCAAGTGGGAAGGACTAGGGACCTGGTGGGAGAGACTGGGATCATACTGGGAGTGCCTAGGACTATGCTAGGGACAACTGGGAGAACTGGGAACACGCAGGATGAAATTGGGAAGAACTGGGACTGTGCTGTGATCAAATTTTATCATCATAGGGAATAACTGGGAGGGACTGGGCTCATACTGGGAGCAGCCACTGCTGGCTCTGGGACCCTCCAAAAACACCTCCTGGGGACCCCGGATGTCCCCCCGAGGGCCATCTGCAGCTCGGCTTTGGAGCCCTGCCAGCTCCAAACTTCCCCTGAATAAAACCCCAAACCCAGGCACCCCCCAGCAGGTTTGGGCTGAGCTCCCCCTTCTCCAGGCACCTGTGGGATGGGGAGGTGATGCTCCCGGGGCTGCGGCGACTCCAGGGTTCCCTCTCCCCTTCTCCAGCTGCTTCTGCTGCCGCTCAGCCTCTTCCTCCCTCCCTTCTCCTCCCTCCCCGTTCCCGAAGGTCGAACCGTGAGGGCAAAGGGTGCAGGGAAAGGGTGGGAACCATGAGGGGAAAGGGGGCAGGGAAAGGGCAGAACCATGAGGGGAAAGGGGGCAAGGAAAGGGCGGGAACCGTGAGGGGAAAGGGGCAGGCTCAGGCCAAGGGCAGCAACTGTGAGGGGGCACTCTGGGAGGCGGCACTCTTAAAACAGAACTGCAATGGACTGAACATGAACGGGAGAGAAAGCAATAAGTCTGAGAGTTTTATTTGCTATCAAATACATCCCACACACCCAGCCCCACACAATCCCCATCCAATCGCTCCTACGCTCCCATCCTATCCTATCGCTCCGAAATTGGGATCCCATTTCTCCCATCTCCTTCCAACCCCATCTCACCCTGGTACCTGTGGAATGGAGTGAGTTTGGCATAGGATTGAGATTTTGAGGTGGGAACAAGCAATTTGAGGTAGGATTGAGCCCTTTTGTTTTAAGATTGAGCTGTTTTCAGTATGATTTGAGTGGTTTTGAGGTGAAAGATCGATCCCTCTTCACTTTTGGACTGCAAAGAGATGGAAAAGACAAGAAAATTAAGGCAAAACAAAAAGAATAAGAAGCCAGGTGTGTTCCCAACATGGATCACAGGGAATGTGGGTCAGCAGGGCTGTGCCCAAAGTGCCTCCTCCAGTGGGGGATGGAGCTGGAGCAGAGCACAAAGCTCTTCCTGCACTTGGGGGACTCACAGGGCATCCCTTACCGGTGGCTGTATTGGTGTCGGGGCAAATGAGAGCTCTGTGAGAAGCTCTTCCCACATTCTCCACACTTGTAGGGTCTCTCCCCTGTGTGGATGCACTGGTGGGTGATGAGTTGGCAGTTGTACTTAAATCCCTTCCCACACTCAGGGCAGAAGAAGGGCCTCTCCTCTGTGTGACTCAGATTGTGCAGGAGGAGATGGGAGTTTAACCGAAATCTGTTCCCACACTCAGAACACTCATAAGACCTCTCCCTAGTGTGGATCTTTTGGTGCCTGATCAGGGTGTCATGGTCCCTAAAGCTCTTCCCACATTCCCCACACTCGTAGGGTCATTCCCCAGTGTGGATCCTCTGGTGCTTGATCAGGTCAGAGCTCCCCCTGAAGCTCTTCCCACACTCCCCACACTCATGGGGCCGTTCTCCAGTGTGGGTTCTCTGGTGGCTGATCAGGCTGGAGCTCTGCCTGAAGCTCTGTCCACACTCCCCACACTCGTAGGGCCTCTCCCCAGTATGGGTCCTCTGGTGGCTGGTCAGGTGGGAGCTCCGGCTGAAGCTCATCCCACACTCCCCACACTCGTAGGGCCGTTCCCCAGTGTGGGTCCTCTGGTGCTCGATGAGCTTGTAGTTCCACCTGAAGCTCTTCCCACACTCCACACATGTGTGGGGCTTCTCCCCATCCTGGAGCTGCTCATGGAGCACCAGCTCCGAGCTCTGGCTTGATCTCTGGCCGCCTTCCCAGCCCAGGCTGGCTCTTTCCCCCTCAGATTCCTGCCATCTGCGTTTGCAGCCCCTCCTCGTGCGGCATCTCCAGGGCTTTTCTGCCCCGTTGGCTTCCTGCACCATGGAGCCGCTCAAAACGGCCTCTTCCACCAGGTTCTGCTGCGGGCATTTGTCCTCCCTGCTCTCCATGCTCAGCTCCTGCTCTGGGGGAGGAAGGACAAGGACAGGATGGGATTTGCCTCCGTGCCACAGGCAAGGGCAAGGAGATCCCCCCAGGGTTGTGCTGCAGCCAGGACCATGCTGGGCTGGGAGATGGAGTAGCACAGAGAGGAAAGGGGCAGTGACTTCTTCCTCATCTGCCTCAGTGCCCCAGGGCATCTTCCTCAAAGACTCCCAGGGGTTGGCAATGGGAAATCCTGGTTTGGGGAAAACAAGGGATGAGCATGTTGAGTTTGAAGGTCCCTCTGCCCAAGTCCATCTCTACAAGTCACCGGCCATCTGTGCTTCATGAAAACCTCCCAAACACCAAGATTCAGCCCTGGAAAAGCCTCCCAGGAGTTCCCTGTCCCTGGTCCCTCCCCTCGGGTGTTCAGGGGTTCCCCCCTGTCCCAGCTGCATGGGGTCACGCTTGGATTGGGGGTCCCCCTTCTCCTCGGTGCCCGCCCTGCCCAGGCTGCCGGCAGTCCCAGCAATCCCAAAAGCTTCCCCCTCTTCGCTCTCCCCATTTCGGGATGCCGGGGCTCTTTGGGCTCCCGGACTCCCTTCTCCCCTCATTCTCTGCTCTGGGCTGCAGTGGCTCCAAGGAGACCCCCCTGCCCCTCTCCAGGCTCTTGAGGCTCCCACCCATGGCGGCGCTTGCCCCTCTCTGGGCTCCCCACTTTGGGCTCCTGGGGCACACAGGGCTCTGCTCCTCCAGGCTGCCTCTGCCGGCAGCCACCATCAACACCCCCCGATGTCCCCCCAAGGGGCCTTTTCCGCTCAGCCTTGGACTGCTTCATTCTCCAAACATCACCCCAAAAACCCAACTGGGAGCAACTGGGAGTGACTGGGAACATGCTGGAGGGAACTGGGCTATACTGGGACAATACTGGGAGGGACTGGAACAAATGAGGGTGAAAGAGAGCAACTAGAACCATGTGGAGCACAACTGGTTCTTACTGGCAGGGACTGGGAGCACAGTGGGGCTATCTTTGGATCATACTGGGAGGGACTGGACTAATACAAGAAAACCCTCAAAAACCCCAGAGAATCACCAAAAATTCCAGTGGAACTCACCAAAATTTTAAAAAACTCTTAAAAATTTCAATAAATCCCCCCCAAAAACCCCCACAACCCCAACAAATCACCCCAAATCCAAAACCCCCCAAATCAACAAAACCCCCCAAAATCACATAAGCATCTCTAAACCAAATAATTCTCCCAAAAACCCCCAATAATTCCCCCCAAACTCCCAACAAAATCCCCAAAAGCCCAAAAAAGCCACCCTGAAGTTCCCAAACAGCCTTGCAAAACCCCAAAATCCCCACAAATCCCCCAGAACCCCCCAGACTCAGTGGGGCTGTCCTGGATCAGGGGGCACTGGCCGGTGGAACAGGAGCCACTTCAGGGGGCCCTCAGAGCTTTTTGGGGAGGGGGCACCATGGGAGATCCCCCCAAAATCCGGGGGGGGGGGGGGGAGGAACCTCTGCTGTGCCCCCTCCCCCCCGAAACCCCCAGACCTCGGTTCAGGGTGGGCCTGGGACCCCCCGGGACCCCCAATTCTCCCCCGAGACCTCTCCAGGAACCCCAAACCCCCCTGAGCCCCCCAGGGTTGGCCTAGAATCACCCTGGACCCCCAAACCCTCCCCAAGACCTCCAAAACATCCCAGGACTCTCAGACCCCCCCACTTCCCTCCAAAATTCACCCCAGAGCTACCTGAAATCCCCTTTGAAAACTGCATGTATTTTACGATTGGCTTTTTGCAAATATTAAAATGAATATTATATGTGTTGTGTTAGAAAGAAATGCTGTATTAATTCTCTTAAGTACTGTGTCAAATATAGTTTTAGGTTATAAAAATTGTTAAAATAGAAACGATGCTATGTAAGATGCTTTGTTTAACAGAAAGGGCTTGCAGTGAGATAGCAGCCACAGGACACCTAAATCTTTCAGGGAAAAGGAATTTATTGCCTTCTTATCAGAAGAAAGGAACTTCTTCCCGCCTTGGAGGCGCTGTTAGGATTAGAAGGAAGAAGCTGACAATGACCAGACAGAATCCTGTGTTTGAATGGAATTTATGCATCAGGTATGAAGTGAATGAATATGCAACGGGCTATTGCTCCTAATGGTTAATCCTTTGTTAGCAGGGGTCCTTTTTCGGGCTCATCATGCCCAGAAAAGGTACCCAGACATCTGTAATTCTTTGTTTTTATTATCTCATATTGTCTTAATTCAATTTGTCCAAATTGTTATTACTCTAATTGTGTTACTATTTTTATAACCACCTTATTACTATTAAACTTTTAAAATTTTTAAAAACAAGTGATTGGCGTTTTTCACACACACATAACTATAAATCTACAAAACTTCTCTTAACATATATTTAATATTCACTCTTTAATTGTGAGACCCAACCATCCATCTCATTATTCATCTACAGAATCATTTTCTAATGTTGTTGACTTTCTCAGCTTCTGTTAATACTTGTGATTTTATAACAGAATGTTCTTGTATGGGATTTTGCAAGATTCTGTCATCAGATTTCTGTTTTGTTCTTGGATTTCTTAGTGCTGGGTCAGAACTGAATGCAGCATTTTGGGAGGGAAGCTGTGAGCCTCACTGGGGCCAGGGCCCATGGGGCTCTGAGGGGCTCCTGGTGTGAGAATCCCCAATCACTTGTGTTCAAATTTTAAAAGTTTAATATAATAAAATGGTTATAAAATAGTAATAAAAATTACAGCAATAAGAATTTGGACAGAGTTAAGACAATAAATGAAATAAACAAAAAAGGGCCAGGAGACTTCTTCTCCTGTGTAATGCCTTTATTAAAAAGTGATCAGCTCAGGATTGGGCGGCTCGATGGGTCTGCAGCGTCCGTCGTCTCTCAGGAGACTCAGAAGACGAGGATATGCACAGCTCTGTCCACCAGGGGCAGAGCTGGGGATCAGATCCTCTTGGGAGCCTTTTGGGTCTCCTGATCCCATAAGACGGTGCCACTCCCACTCTGTCAGCTTGGTCTCACCGCCGGGGTCAACTCCCGTGGTCAGGGCGAGAGGGTCTGAAGGTGTTCCGCGTCTCTGCAGGCTCAGCACTCGGTTCCTCACGTCCAGACATCACTCCAGTCTCTCAACTCTTATTTGGCTCGTTGTTTTTGGGGTCTTCTCAGTACAGTGGAGGACCATGCTGCATTGGTCTTGGAGTCACTTTGCATAACCCCCCCCCACCTTCTCAGGTGTCTTCCCTATTCTGAGAAAGGTAAAACTTAGCTTCGGGCAAGGTCCCCACCCAGGAGAAGGGCCATTACCTCGCCCTAGCCAGGGCTTTTACTAATACAAAAACAACCATTAACGACAACGACCCGTGATTACAATAACAAAGGCAGCAGCCCAGCAGTAGTGGTAACTTTTTCTCACAGAAAAAAATATTAACCAAATTTTTGTTCATAACAGTCCCCCCTCTTTTTCTTTGATCGAGCTTAAATTCTAAGCTCGCATCAACTCACAATTTTTTGTTTTGAATCTACTATAAATCCCTTGTGCACTTTGGTAATCATGGTTACTTAACCTTGTTACTTTCCTTGGTTTCTTCAGGTTTATCTGCACAGCCAGTACTATTTTACTAAAACATATAAACAAGCATAGTAAAAAGAGCAATCCTCCAAGTATACACACACCGAGAAAAACTACCTTCTCCCATACATCCTTTTTGAAAATCTTTAGGTTCTCCCACCCACTGGGATCAAGTGTAGGAGTTTCATCTTCATTATTTACACGTGCTAACCCTTTTATTTTGTTTGAAATGTTCCTAATAATTGAATTCTTTATTTTTAATACTGCCTGGAGCCAGATAACTTTGTTTAACATAGATATTGGGATCCGAATTTGGCTTTTACAATTTTGGATTTTCTCAATTTCTATTTCACTTTGCCTGTTCTGTTTAATTTCTCCCAAATCATTATATATAGGAACTCCCAAACTTGATCCAATTTCTTTGGGTAATAAGAAAATTGGTTTTATCACTCTAGCAGCGCAGCTGCCAGACAAGATCAAATCTAGGGATTTAAGGCTCCCCTGAAATGTGTTCCAAAAGGAGTTTATCTCTTTTCCAGTATACTCATATAGATACTTGTAACAAACAATTTTTCTTACCATTATCACCATTTCTTTGCTTTTTACTAGATCTGCTGAGCTTGTTTCAGCAGCATCACATTCAAAGCACAACCAGGCTTCCTCTATAGGGCACTCTCCTAGGAGTGGCTGCCTAAAAGTGGCAGTATTGTATACTATCCAATACACTCTCTTATTTTTTTGATAAAAGACCAATTGGGAGAGGTTAACACAATCAGGGTTAGAACTGATGTGGACTCTCGACAAGGAGCTCACTTCCTCCTCACAGAGGGGTTGGTAGCATTCACTGCACGGCTCAGCTGGGCTCCCCTGAGCACCACCAGCAATCAGAGCCATCAGGACTACCCTTCCCAAGAGTCCAGTATGGGTCATCTTGCACAGCCTGCCCACCTGGCCTTGCCTCTTGGGGAATTTTACTGAGGAAAAGCTTCCAAGCTCTTTAGAGTCCCTTCTACCCGCTTCTCTGGTTAAATCTCTCTTGGTCTGTTCCCTACCAATTTTGGTTTCTCCTCCCAGGGGAGTGTTCTGTAGAGGATTAACCTGGAGTCTTTAGAAATAAATTGGGGAACTTAAACCAGAATCACTTATTTACAGTCTTAAACTTTTTACCAACATAGTTTACACAGAACAGTCTTAAAACATTTTAAGCAATATTAGAACTCTTAACAAACAATTTTTTTCCCACACAGTTCAGTCTTTTTGACTCTTCCTTCTGAGAGTCAACTTTAAATCCTTTGGTCCTTTTACCACAGTGTACTCAGGTGATTTAGCTTGTGAAGCAGATGAATCTCGTCCAGCGCCGGGGGGTGAGAGTGGTGTAGACTCTGGTCCAATGCCAGAGGGGGAAGCTGATGTTGGATCCAGTCCCGTACCTGGGGGTGAGACTGGCCCTTTTATTCTTGTGATATGAGTCCAACCTTTTTCTTTGGTCCGCACAGCTGAATTTGTGATCAGGAGCACCTGGAAGGGGCCTTCAAATTTAGGCATTAATGTTCCCGTAGTCCATGATTTTATCAAAACCCAATCTCCTGGACTAATGTTGTGAACTTTTGTGTCGAGAGGGGGAGTTTGAGGAAGGTATCCTTTCTTTCTAAGTCCCTCCAGAGTTCTTCCAATTATTTCTAAATACTTTCTGGTAGCTTCTTCTCCTTCCAGATAGTCTCCTGTGCTATAAGGTGCTAACAAGAATGGCAGCCCAAACATCATTTCATAAGGTGAAATTCTTATGTCAGCCCAAGGTCTTGTTCTGATGCGCAATAGCGCTAGGGGCAAACACTTCAGCCAATTCATCTTTGTTTCCTCAATCAATTTAGTTAATACATTTTTGAGAGTTTTGTTCATTCACTCCACCCTCCCAGAACTCTGGGGGTGCCACGGAGTATGCAACCTCCATTTCATTCCTAAAGCCTCAATTATATTTTGTAATGTTTGGGACACAAAATGTGGACCTCGGTCTGAGTCTATGGTGTTCACAATACCGTATCTGGGGATAATATTCTCTAGGATTGCTTTTGCCATGACTTGAGCTGTTTTCCTCCTGGTCGGGAAGGCTTCTACCCAGTGTGTGAGATGATCAACTATAACCAGCAAATATCTGTATCCTTGCACTGGGGGCATTTCAGTGAAATCTATCTGTATGCTTTGGAAGGGTCTCAAGGCTAATTCCCTTCCTCCAGGTGCTACTTTTCTCATAACTTTCTGGTTCACTTTTTGACAAATGACACACCCTCTGGTAACAGCTTTAGCCAGGCTATATACCCCGATGCATAGGTTAATTCTTAGGAAATGATCACATAGTCCTTGGACTCCCCAGTGAGTTAATTTATGTAGTTCTGTTAGCACTGTCCGAGCCAGTGCTTTATTCAAAAACACCCGTCCATCTGAGGTTAACCACTCTCCCTGTTGTCCTTGATGTAACTTTAAATCTTTTATTGCTTCTAATTCTTCTTCACTAAATATAGGTTCCTCCCCTTTTTCAGGTGTCATTTTTGTCTTCAAAATTTTTACTGGATCCCCTGGTTCTAGAGCTGCTTCTTTGGCTATCTGATCAGCCAGTCGGTTTCCTTTAACTTCTAAACTGTCTCCTCTTTGGTGCCCCTTTATATGGACCACTGCTATTTCTATAGGTTTTTGTAGGGCCTCTAGTACTGATCGGACTAGGTTCTCATGGGCTAAGCTCTTTCCCTTTGAACTTAAATATCCACGTTCCTCCCATATTTTCCCAAATGTATGAACTGTCCCATATGCATATTGGGAGTCCGTATAAATGGTTCCCCGGTCCCCCTCCAGTAAGTCCAGTCCCCTTTTCAGGGCATATATTTCACAACTTTGGGCTGACCAGCTTGGGGATAGTTTCCCTTTTTCTACAATTTGTAATGTTTCTCCATCTATAATGGCATAACCTGAAGCTCTTTTTCCATTTACTACCCTCAAAGAGCCATCTATGAATAAGCTTCTTCCAGTTGCTAGAGGCTGATCTTCCAAATCTTCTCTTACTTTTGTTTGGAGATAAACCAATTCTACACAATCATGTTCTAAATTCTCTATAGGCTCTCCCATTAGGAATTGTGCTGGATTGAGGGCATTTGATGTGATAAATTCTAAGTCCTCTGTATTCATTAGTATTATCTCATATTTTAATATTCTAGCATCGGTTAACCACTGCGGAGCTCTCTGTCTCAGTACTGCCTTAAGATAATGAGGAGTATGCACTTTAATTTTTCCCTGTAAGGTCAATTTTTGAGTCTCCTCTATCAGGATTGCAGTTGCTGCTACTGCCTGTATACAAACTGGCCAGCCTCTAGCCACTGGATCTAACAATTTGGAGATGTATGCCACGGGTTTCCTGCACCCTCCCCACTCTTGAGTTAATACTCCATAGGCTATACCTCCTTCTGTACTCACAAACAGGTCAAAGCCCTTCTGGAGGTCTGGTAAGCTTAGGACCGGGGCAGAGGACAATTTGTTTTTTAAGTTTTCCAATTGTTGATCATCTTCAGCTGTCCAAATTAGGGGTTCTGGATCTACTAGTTTATTATACAGAAATTTCACACTCTGTGTGTATTGATCTAACCATAACTTACAATACCCGAACAAGCCCAGGAGTTTTCTCACATCTCTTTTTGTTTTTGGGGCCGGGAGAGCTAAAATACCTGAAATCCTGTCAGGGCTTAGTTTCTTATACCCCCCCCCCTATTATGTGCCCCAAGTATGTTACTTCTGATTGCACAAATTGTAGTTTCCCTTGGGAAAATTTTAGTCCTTTCCCCCCCAGAAAATTCAAAAGTTTAATACTAGTTTGTCTGACCTGATCTTTTTCCTTTCCTGATACCATCAGGTCATCAACATACTGCAAGATCTACACTTCTTGTTCAGGGACAAATTGTTCCAACAAACTCTCTAAAGCTTGTCCAAAGAGATTGGGGGATTCAGTGAACCCCTGTGGTAATCAGGTCCACCTTAACTGTTGTCTCCTTTTCGTACTCGGGTCCTCCCATTTAAAGGCAAACCAATCCCTACATTCTGTTGCCAGAGGACACGCCCAGAAAGCATCCTTCAAATCTATGACAGTGAACCAAGCATGTTCTCTTGGAATTCTGCTTAGGAGACTATATGGGTTGGGCACAACTGGATGTCTGGCAATGGTTCTTTTGTTGACTTCCCTCAAATCTTGTACCAGCCTGTATTTCCCTTCAGCCTTTTTAACTGCCAGTATAGGGGTATTATGTGGTGACATGAAGGGTTCTAAAATTCCCTCCTGCAACAGTTGCTCGATGACTATAGCAAGCTCCTTCTTTCCTTCTAGGGAAATCGGATACTGTTTAACCCGTATGGGTGAGGTATCATCCTGCATTTTTATTGTTATCGGTGGAATGTCTAATAAGCCACTCTTTCCCCCCTCAGCCCATACCTCATGATTTATTTCTGCAACATCTCCTTGAGACAGCTTCATCACTTGTACTACCATCCTCCCTTCCCTTGGAACAATCCCAACCCCCAAATGGACTTGCAGATCCCTTCCTAACAAACTTTTTTCTAAGTTAGGCAGGTAAAGAAAATTAGCTTTACATTGCCTTGAGTTTCCAATTATTTTCACTTCTTCAATCACCGATGCTCTAAATGGTCTCCCCTCTGCACCCAATACTTCACAAAATTGTCTCCCAATTTCCATACCTTGTGGTATTTTGTTGAGACAGGACTTATCTGCACATGTATCAACCAAAAACTCAAATTCCTCATTTAGGGGTCCCACTTCAAAGTTTACCAAGGGATCTTCTAGATGTTTCATCGGGTCCCCTATAGTAAAAAGCCCTTGACGCCCCTAGTCCTCTCCCTTAAGAATCCTTCCTAAATTGTCCTGTTCCTTGGCTATTGCCTCATCGAGACTGAGCTTTTTACAAAACCTCCTGACGTGTCCTGCCTTTCCACAGTAATAGCAATGTCGTTCTCTCAAAGGGACTTGAGGTCTCTCCATCCCTCTTGCACCTGACAGTACTGACCTATCCTTGCCTCCTCCTGGTGGTGGACCCGCCCACCCTGCACTTTCTCTAGCTACAGCAACGATGATCTTAGCCTTGGCCTTTGCTTTATCTTCCTCCATCCTTAAATACACCTTCAATGCCTCTCTAAATAACTCATTAATGTCCTTCTCTTGCCAATCTTCCATCTTTTCCAGTTTTCTCCGTATATCAGGCCAAGATTTGGTAACAAATTGGACTTTTAGTAGCATTTGTCCTTCTGGGGTGTCTGGGTCTATTCTAGAGTACAACTGGAAGTTCCACCTTAGGCGGTTAAGCCAGACAGCAGGAGCTTCATCCTTCTCCTGTGTACCCTCAAACGCCAATTGGGTATTAGTTCCATTGGGAACTGACTCTTTGATCCCCCGTATTATCAAAGACCTATATTCCATCATGGCCTTCCTCCCCTCCTCCTGATTAGGGTTCCAGTTGGGCTCTGCTAGCGGCAATTTCTGTTCACCTGTTGGCACCTGGGGTCCTGGACCGTTATCTTTCTCCCAAATTTTTATGCCAGCCGCCCTTATCATCTGGACCTCTTCTGGGGATAATAATATACTCAGGATGGAATTCATCTCCCCTCAAGCGTAGATATTTGGACCTAGAAATTGATCCACTTGTTTGGCTATGCCCACTGGGTCCTCAACTAAATGCCCCAACTCCTTCTTGAATACAGCTTAAATACCTCAGAAGCAGTTAGGGGAGCATTCACAAAGCCAACACCTCCCGCCACTCCTCCCATAGGAACCTCTCTGAGGGGAAAGAGTATCTCTGCCTTGGAGGTCTTGGATCTGGTGCTACAGTACGGCACATCTTCAGATGCCAAACTACTTTGAGGGACATCTGGGTTACCCTGAACTTTCTGCCCATCAGCAGGTGTATTTGCTGATAGCTGTCTACTGGGCGAGGAGGCATTTGTGTCCCAGGTAGAAGGAGGTAAAGCGACAGCAATAGGAGGGGGAGAGGGACCTGAGTAGATATTAAGCGGAGCTGGAGAAGGGGTGGAGAATGCAGCAGGTGGAGTAGGCCCTTGTGGTGGTGCAGAAGGGACTGGAGGAGATACTGTGTTCATCATAGCGGAAGCTGAAGAGGTAGAAGGAGGAGTTTGAGCAGGTGGTAATGAGATGGCAGCCGGGGGAGGAACCGGACCTGCCATTTGAGGTGCTTGAAGAAGAGGATTATAAGGTGGAGGGGCAGAAGGAGGCAAATAATCCAGGGGGTCCCATCTTTTACTAGTTCTATCATCCCCTCCTTCATTCCATTTGTTCTTACTTTGTACCTTACAAATTCGCATCCCTTCATCCCCAACAGCGCTCTTTACCCAGCAAGCCACATACAATAATTGCTCAGGATCAGTATCTCTTGGAGCTGTCAAATAATTATTTAACTGTTGGCACATCCACTTATCCTTTGTCCCACACCAAGGCCATCCTCCTTGCAACTCTAATTCTGGCCACACTTCCATACAATAATGGATCATTTTCACTTTATATAATTCCTCCGTGGCCTCTATAGAATCCCATTTTACTAACAGTTCTCCTAAGGGACTACTAGGAGGTATATCTCTCAGTCTCTTGCCGGTCTTTTTACTATTACAACATCCCATTTTTCAGGTCTCAATAAAAAAAGTCCCAAAGGTGCCTCTACTGACCGGGAATTTAAAAAAAACCTTGTTTGAGGAGCTTCAACCTCCTCCACTGAACTTCAAATTTCTGCCTGATGCTCAGGACTTTATACTGAAACAACTGCCCAATCTCTTGATTGCCCAACTTCCCAGCATCAGGTCTTACATCTATCGGGACTTAAACACACGAAGACTCGGCCAAAAATCTGGGTCGTGCCTGACACCCTCAGTCAGGAAAAACAACTGCCTGATTTTTAGTTTGCCTAACCTGCCAATTTTTAGCCTTCACCGTATTAGGACTTAAAAGCAAACCACAGCCTCCTTCGCTGGGGTTTGTGCCTGACTCCCTTTGTCAGGACTTACTTTGCCTGCAGGGCTTGTGAAACACCCGAACCCTTCTCGGGACTGCCAAATCTTACTCGGATCCTTCTCGAGACTTACAAATCTGCCTGACCTCCCTCTGTCAGGACTTACTTTGGGTGCGTGCCATTCATACACAGTAATTCCCTCCGCACGCCCGGAGAGGGGGGGCCCTTTATTCCCCCTTGGGAGACGACTTCACTCACACTAATTCCACTCACGTCCCCCTGTTCCTGGCCGGTTTTCTCACGAAAAAGCCGGAACCGCAGTACTGAGGGGTCCACTCTCGCTTCGAATGTCCCGCTGCCGGCCCTCGTCTCACTCACACACATACGCACGTCTCCCACTCCCGCCACTGAGTTTCTCACCAGTCCGGTGCTCCGGTGCTCCTCTGCGTCGCTGTCCTGAGCCGGTCCCTCTTGGTCCTGGTAGCCAGCTGTCCTCTGAAGATCCAAGATGGCCAGTCCTGAGTCCTCTTGCGGTGTGGCTATCCCGGACGAGTCCCCAGCTGAAATAAACAAAAAAGGGCCAGGAGACTTCTTCTCCTGTGTAATGCCTTTATTAAAAAGTGATCAGCTCAGGATTGGGCGGCTCGACGGGTCTGCAGCGTCCCGTCGTCTCCCAGGGCGACTCAGAGGAGGAGGATATGCGCAGCTCTGTCCACCAGGGGCAGAGCTGGGGATCAGATCCTCCTGGGAACCTTTTGGGTCTCCTGATCCCATAAGATGGTGCCACTCCCACTCTGTCAGCTTGGTCTCACCGCCGGGGTCAACTCCCGTGGTCAGGGCGAGAGGGTCTGAAGGTGTTCCACATCTCTGCAGGCTCAGCACTGGGTTCCTCACGTCCAGACATCACTCCAGTCTCTCAACTCTTATTTGGCTCGTTGTTTTTGGGGTCTTCCCAGTACAGTGGAGGACCATGCTGCATTGGTCTTGGAGTCACTTTGCATAACCCCCCCCCACCTTCTCAGGTGTCTTCCCTATTCTGAGAAAGGTAAAACTTAGCTTCGGGCAAGGTCCCCACCCAGGAGAAGGGCCATTACCTCGCCCCAGCCAGGGCTTTTACTAATACAAAAACAACCATTAACGACAACGACCCGTGATTACAATAACAAAGGCAGCAGCCCAGCAGTAGTGGTAACTTTTTCTCACAGAAAAAAATATTAACCAAATTTTTGTTCATAACAATAAAGACAATAAAAAGCATAGAATTACTGACATTTGGATGCTTTCCTCTGGAAAGCATGGCATGCTAACAAAGCATTAACCCTTAAAAGCCACAGCCGGTTGCACATTAAAATATCTCATACATGATGCAAACATTCCTTTCAAACTAAGGATTTTTCTGTTTATTGTCAACTTCTCCCCCTTCATCTTGTAAATCACGGTTTGGCTCCACGGAGTCTGAAAGGAGGTAGAAAACCCTGGTTCTTCCTGATAAGGAAGCAATAATTCTTCTCTTTGGGATTTTGGGTGTCTTGTTGCTGTTATTTCTGTGCAAAGAATTTCTTTATTATCTTATCCATTCTTTGAGCCAGTTAAAAGTATCTTACATGGCATGGTTTCTATTTTAATAATATGTTGTAGCCTAAAACTATATTTACCACACTACTTAAAAAATACAGTGCTACTAATTAATACAATATAACACATATATTATTCCTTCTAATATATGTGAAGAGTCAACCATGTAATATGTATTTTTCAGGCAGGGAGCTATTCTTGTTGCTATTACTTTATATATATTTTTTAAAAATTAAAATAATTTATTTTTAAATAATTAGCAGCAACCCTTTCATGCCTGTTCACAGCCAGGTCTAGGGTGAAAGGAGGTGGAAGTTGGTGCAAAGCAGCTGTAACAGGATCCAGTGGGCAAGTGTCATGTCACAGACAGTGAGGCAGGGCCCAGGTGGCCACTGAGACAAAGGGCTGGGGCTAGAGGGGATGGGCAGAACTGTCCATCCCATGTTGAGGAGCTGTTTTTCCACTGGGCATGGTCTCCTTAGCATACCCTGGATCAGTGCCCGCTGCACAGTGCTGTTATCACCTCTTCAGAGTGGGCACTGCAGCCTTCATCTCCAGCCCTCAACCCTCTCTAATGAGCTGTACAACGGCTGAGGACTTGACAAAGGGGAAGGTTGTAAGAGCCTAAATGAGAGATGTGGGACTCCAGGCGGCTCTCCAAAATGCAGTTTATTGTATACAAACTGCAGTTTATTCCATCCCAGAGATTACAGCAGTCCAGGGTCATGGGTGACAGAGCCTGTGCCTACAGCTGTCAGCTCCAGCTGCACACAAGCCTGGACACCCTTTAATTTTGGTTACAATGCATTATATACTTTTCTTTGCTGAGCATAAAGATTTCTTTCACTAACTGGAGAGCTTAATTGGATAATCCTTAAATGATGAAATACATAACAGACTGAAAGAGCACTATGAAGCCAAGTGTCATTATTTTATCCTGTGATATGGTGTGAGTAGTGAAATTTCAGATTTTAGGGTGCAGGTAAAATTACAGGACTCTCCCAGGGACCCTGTATTCCTTTATTTGCAGTATACGAATAATTTAATACAGCACAACCAATCTATACCTTAACTTTTACCTATAGCCTAACTACTATGTCGTATCATATGATATTATAACTACTGTATCAATCATATCATATCATATCATATCATATCATATCATATCATATCATAATGATACCTATATCATAACTACTATAATTACCATATTCATGTGGTTGGAAAAGAAATGAAATTTAGCAAAATATTTAATTATAGTGAGTTGTGTGTGAACTGGTTTGTTAAAAAGTAGTTTTGTAGCAGTTGAAAAGTGTGTTGAGTTTTGTGTGTAACCTAGCAGGTAGTCTTAGGGATTTAATAAATAATTAAACTAGTGCAGGAAAGTAAGAATGCTAACCTGTCTGGAGGCAGCATACAATGCTCTTAGAATAAGATAAGCAGAGGATTAATGATCTTGTTTGTGAACCAAGGAATGTATCATAAGGGGTCTGTGACCAGGCAAGGGGAACGGGGAACTGTTTCTTAGAGACTAGGCAAGGGGAACGGGAAACTGTTTCTTGGAGACTTTGTTGTGAATCGCATGTATAAGAGGGAAGCACCCATACGTGAATTTGGGGGCTCGGACTTTGGGACGTGAGTCCCCCAAGCTCCCCGGGCCCTTAATAAAGCACCCACAAAACTTATCCGAGTTTTGTGTCATCTATCAATCGGCCAACAATGTTACTATTCTCCAATCACTAAAAGTAAGTACATTACAGTTAAAGCTAGAAGTTGTTTTTCAGTTTCCTTGTAGTGGAAAATTCTGAGACCTTTTTTCTACTTGCCACATGTCTTGTTTGCCTGTGGTATCCTTCTGCTTGGTAAAAACATCTTCTTGTTTGAGGTGGGTTTATCCTTTGCTCTAAGCCATAAAAACCCCTTTTAACTAACACATCCTTTGCCTCCTTGGTTATCCAGTGAGACTGGTTCAGCAATTCTTTTCTTCTCTATCAAAACTTGCTTCCATCTCTATTCCATTCTCAGGTTCTACATTCAGAGATCTTTCGGCCAAGCACACATATCTGTGAGACTTTCTTGTCAAACTTTCATCCTTCCCAACAGGGAGTCTGTGGTGCTGTGAGGTTCCCAGGACGAGATGAGAGAAAAGAATTTCACTCCATGTTCTCAGAAGGCTGATTATGTTATGTTATGTTATGTTATGTTATGTTATGTTATGTTATGTTATGTTATATTATTATATTATATTATAATATATTATATTATATTATATTACATTACATTACATTACATTACATTATATTATATTATATTATTATATTATATTATATTATTATATTATATTATATTATTACATTACATTACATTATACTAAAACTATGCTAAAGAAAAAGGAAGGCTAAATCAGAAGGCTAGAAAGGAATGAATAATAAAAACCCGTGACTCTGCAGAGAGTCCAACACAGCTGGCTGTGATTGGTCATTAAGAAAACACAATTCACATGAAACCAATGGAAAACTCACCTGCCACATTCTAAAGCACTAGAACACAAGGAGAAGCAATGAGATAATTATTATTTACATTTTTCTCTGAGGCTTCTCAACTTCCCAGGAGAAGAAATCCTGGCTGTGAAAAATGCGTGTATTTTATGATTGGCTTTTCGCAAATATTCAAATGAATATTATGTGTGTTGTGTTATAAAGTAATGCTCTATTAATTCTCTTTAGTAGTGTGTTAAATATAGTTTTAGGTTATAAAAATTGTTAAAATAGACATTATGCTATGTAGGATTCTTTTTCTTAGAAAGGACTCACAGCGAGATTGCAGCCACAGGACACCCTAAATCTTTCAGAGAAAAAGAATTTATTGCCTGCTTATCAGAAGAAAGGAATTTCTTCCCATCTCTAAGGTGCTGTTAGGATTCAGAGGAAGATGTTGACGATGACCAGACAAAATCCTGTGTTTGAATGGAATTTACGCATCATGTATGACGTGTATGAATATGCAACAGGTCATTGCTTTTAAGGGTTAATCCTTTCTTAACATGTGTTCTTTTTTGGGCTTGTGCTGCCCAGAAAAAGGTACCTGGACGTCTGTAACTCTTTGTCTCTATTGTCTCATATTGTACTAATTCAAATTGTCCAAATTATTATTACCCTTATTGTATTACTATTGTTATAAGCATTATATTACTATTCAACTTTTAAAATTTTAAAAACAAGTGATTGGCGTTTTTCACATTGGCAAAGGGATTTTTCAGAAAACATCACAGTGACACTGTCCCAGCTGCAGGATCTGCTTCCCATCAGCCCTGAGCCCAGCCTCGTGCTGAACAAAGGGGCTGGGCCGGGGTCATCTCCTGGTGGGGGCTGTGCACCCCCTCTGCCCCCTCCCCAAATTCCCTCTGGGGAGCAGGAGCTGGGGCAGGAGAGCCCTGTGAGGAGGGACAAGGGGGTGACACTGGCATGAGGGGACACACACAGCCCCTGGGGACCCCTCCTCACCTTCTCCTGCAGGAAGGATGAACCCCAACATGGAGCCACAGAGCCCTGGCAGCATCTTGGGGGGTGGGGTCTGGTGTCTGCTTTGGGGGGTCAAATCTGCCCTAAAACCCCTCCCAGACCCCCCAAACTACCCCACAGCTCCTGGCCAGGACTCTCCCAAAGCACTCCATCTGTGGTGGTGTTTGAGGGTCCCCAGGATGAGGGAAGAGATGAGAATATTGACTCCATGTTTCAGAAGGCTGATTTATTATTTTATGATACATAAGAAAATGATATATTAAAGCTACACTAAAGAAAGAGAAAGGAGACATCAGAAGGCTGGCAAAGAAAGCAATAAAATCTTGTGACTGCTCAGAGTCCTGAGACAGCTGAACCTATGATTGGTCATTAATTAAAAACAACCACATGAGACCAATCAAAGATGCACTTGTTGGTAAACCATCTCCAGATCACATTCCACAGCCATCACATAGTTATTGTTTACATTTCTTTTCTGAGGCTTCTCAGCTCCTCAGGAGAAAAATCCTTGTGAAAGGATTTTTTAGAAAATATGTCCGTGACACTCCCTGCAATCTAAATGGCCCTAAGAGCCACCAAATCCCCTTCCCATCTCCCCCAAACCCCACCCAAATTCTCTCCAAGCCAGACAGCCCGGCCAGGACCTCAACCCCCCCCCACAGTCTGCCACAAAAGTCCCCAAACCCCCTCCCAGCACCACAAACACCCCAAGAGCCACAAAAGCCTCTCCCTGTTCCCTCAGGACCCCCCAAACCCCCTCCCACCCCCATGGCACTGACCAGGAGAGGTTGGTGGGCAGGAACATCCCCAGCCAGGGGCAGCTCAGGCACTTCAGCAGCGATTTGGGCACTTTGGGGGGACACCCCAAATGGGGAGAGCCAGGCCAGAGACTGGGACAGAACCAGAATTCCTGGAGAACAGATGGGCTCAGGGGGACAAACTGCCAGCACAGCAGTGGGAGATTGTGGCTCCACAGCCCTACAACACCCACATCCTCCTAGATATTCCTCTGAACCCCAAATTCACCTCCAAATCCCAGTGAAGTGGTGCAGCTTTAGATCTCTTCATTTAATTACTTTATTGTTACCTCCATTTTGGGTGTTTTGATGGGATAAAGATGGAAAATAATTAGGTTGGAAAAGACCTCCAAGGATCATCCAGCTATGCTCGATGCCACCAGAAGAAACGATTGGACAGAGCAGAATTTTTAGGATGCAAAGGTATGCTGGGGGGTCCTTTTGTTCCTTTTTACTTAGAGAATTGCTAGGAAACACTAACAACTGGATACTTAAGAAAACAAAAGATGTGATCAAGCTCAGGGAGGAGGGCATCTGGCTGCACTTCTCTTATTTGGGAGTTTCTCCTGAGCCCAGCCCAGAGCTGTTTCTCCAGCTGTGGGTTAGAAATTTAACTCGGGGTAGAAACCAATTTTAGATTTAGCTGAAGTCTGCTGTTTAATCTCCTGTAGTCTGTTAACTTGTGTGCTCCCAAAAAGCCTTCAGAGAAAACAGAGGAGATTCAAGGCTACCTAGAAAGGAATGCAAACATCCAAGCTGAAGAGAGATAAGGAGAGGGGGGCCCCCACCAACCTTGGGGCTGAAGCAGATGGAAAAACTGAATCTGGGTTACAACTATGTGACTAAACAACTGGCAGGCTCATAAAATTTATAAGACAGTTTAATACGTGTGTGCCAGGAAAATGAATCCACAAACATCAGAGGTTTATGTCCAGAAAGGAGACAGAGGAGTCCTTTGACTTTATTTGAATAAAGGGAGAGACCATGGGACATTCCCCTGGGGTCTCTAAAATTTTGGATGATGCAGCCTCCTTTTTATCCTAATTTCCCTTCTCTCTTACCCCATTGGCTGCGGTGTTTGAGAGGCACAGACTTCCTGAAATACCTGATACCAAAGATTTCCTTCTAACGTATAACCCCCCTCCTTTTAATTTTTAAATCATATGGAATTTAGGGGTTTCCTCCATTGTTTCTTTCATCTTGCAATGTACAATTTCATTTATCAGTAACCCTAAGGTTTATTTGTAAAAGCAAATATCTTTTCCCATTGATCAGTGGAATCCTTCCCATTGTTTCTTTTATCTCTCAGTGCTGGTTTTATCTAGCAGCAGACCCACAGCAGGTTTGTAAAGACAAATCTGCTGTTCCTCTCATATGTACATGTCTTTTATGCATATGCAACAAGTTAAGAGGTAAAATAGACTTGGGAATTTTCGGGGGTGCCTATGTCCTTAGGGAGCACCATTGAGTGCGGAAATTGATCATATTGGCTGTATAGTTTCTACAAATTGTGGGTTTTTTTCTGCAAATCAGGGTGAGCCTCTGCTTGTGAGACTGCACTGGGACCTTATTAACACCTACCTCACTGAGAGAGGGACCCATCACCTTCTGCCTGGGACCCTGAGCTTAGCTCTCCCTGCCCTGCCGCCCCTGGTATAGATACATATTATAATACTGGCTTTTCAAAAATGTAAAAATGGATTTTATATCTGTGGTGTTAAAATAACTTTGCTATATAGTTTCTATTTCTGTTGCTAATTAAGATTAGACACAGAGTGAAATACCTGATGTTATGAACAAAAATTTGGTTAATATTTTTTCTGTGAGAAAAAGTTACCATCACTGCTGGGCTGCTGCCTGTGTTATGGTAATTACGGGTCGTTGTTGTTAATGGTTGTTTTTGTATTAGTAAAAGCCCTGGCTGGGGCGAGTTAATGGCCCTTCTCCTGAGACAGTAAAGGGTGGCGACCTTCCCGAAGAGAGAGGAGAAGAGACCTGGAGAGGAGGGGTTATGCAAAGTGACTCCAAGGACCAGAATGCTTTGTGGGACCCCCCGACTCCAAACCCACGGAGAAACCCCAAAAACGAGACAAATAGGAGTTGAGAGACTGGAGTGATGTCTGGGTGGGAGGAGCGGAATGCTGGGCCTGCAAGAGATGCTGGAAACCTTCATCGTTCCTCACCCTGTCTTCGAGATCCCCCGAGCCAGGTCTGGGAGGGAGCGAGACTCGGACCGAACCAACATCTGATGGGGACATCACGCCCTAAAGGCTCCCATGAGGACCGGATGCCCCAGCCCTGCCCCTAGTGGACAGAGCTGCGCATATTCTCCTCCTCTGAGTCGCCCTGGGAGACGACGGGACGCTGCAGACCCGTCGAGCTGCCCAATCCTGAGCTGATCACTTTTAATAAAGGCATTACACAGGAGAAGAAGTCTCCTGGCCCTGTTTATTTCAGCTGGGGGCGCTCGTCCGGGGTAGCCATGCCGCAAGAGGACTCAGGACTGGCCATCTTGGATCTTCAGAGGACAGCTGGCTACCAGGACCAGAGAGATCGGCTCCGGAGCAGTGATGCAGAGGAGCACCGGAGCACCAGACTGGTGAGAAACTCAGTGGCGGGAGTGGGAGACATGCGCATGTGTGTGTGAGTGAGACGCGGGCCGGCAGCGGGACCCTCGACCTGAGAGTGGACCCCTTAGTACCGCGTTTCCTGACTCCTGCGAAGGGGCAGGCCAGAAACAGGGGGACGTGAGTGGAATTAGTGTGAGTGAAGTCGTCTCCCAAGGGGGAATAAAGGGCCCCCCCTCTCCGGGCGTGCGGAGGGAATTACTGTGTATGAATGGCACGCACCCAAAGTAAGTCCTGACAGAGGGAGGTCAGGCAGATTTGTAAGTCTCGAGAAGGATCCGAGTAAGATTTGGCAGTCCCGAGAAGGGTTCGGGTGTTTCACAAGCCCTGCAGGCAAAGTAAGTCCTGACAAAGGGAGTCAGGCACAAACCCCAGCGAAGGAGGCTGTGGTTTGCTTTTAAGTCCTAATACGGTGAAGGCTAAAAATTGGCAGGTTAGGCAAACTAAAAATCAGGCAGTTATTTTTCCTGACTGAGGGAGTCAGGGACGACCCGGATTTTTGCCCGAGGCTTCGTGTGTTCAAGTCCCGATAGATGTAAGACCTGGTGTTGGGAAGTTGGGCAATCAAGAGATCGGGCAGTTGTTTCAGTATAAAGCCCTGAACATCAGGCAGAAATTTAAAGTTCAGTGGAGGAAGCTGAAGCTCCTCAAACAAGGTTTTTTTGAAATTCCTGGTCAGTAGAGGCACTTTTGGGACTTTTTTTATTGAGACCTGAAAAATGGGATGTTGTAATAGTAAAAAGACCGGCAAGAGACTGAGGAATATACCTCCCAGTAGTCCCTTAGGAGAACTGTTAGTAAAATGGGATTCTATAGAGGCCACGGAGGGATTAGATAAAGTGAAAATGATCCATTATTGTATGGAAGTGTGGCCAGAATTAGAGTTGCAAGGAGGATGGCCTTGGTGTGGGACAAAGGATAAGTGGATGTGCCAACAATTAAATAATTATCTGACAGCTCGAGAGGATACTGATCCTGAGCAATTATTGTATGTGGCTTGCTGGGTAAAGAGCACTGTTGAGGATGAAGGGGTGCGAATTTGTAAGGTACAAAGTAAGAAAGAGGGGAATAAAGGAGGAGATGATAGGACTAGTAAAAGATGGGACCCCCTGGATTATTTGCCTCCTTCTGCCCCTCCACCTTATAATCCTCTTCTTCAAGCACCTCAAATGGCAGATCCGGTTCCTCCCCCGGCTTCCATCTCATTACTACCTGCTCAAATTCCTCCTTCTACCTCTTCAGCTTCCGCTATGATAAACCCAGTATCTCCTCCAGTCCCTTCTGCACCACCACAAGGGCCTACTCCACCTGCTGCATTCTCCACCCCTTCTCTAGCTCTGCTTAATATCTACCCAGGCTCTTCTCCCCCTCCTATTGCTGTCCCTTTACCTCCCTCTAGTTGGGACACAAATGTCTCCTTGTCCAGTAAACAGCTATCAGCAAATACACCTGCTGATGGGCAGAAAGTTCAGGGTAAGTCAGATACCCCTCAAAGTAGTTTGGCATCTGAAGATGGGCCGTACTGTAGCACCAGATCCAAGACCTCCAAGGCGGAGAGACTCTTTCCCCTCAGAGAGGTTCCTATGGGAGGAGTAGTGGGAGCTGTTGGCTTTGTGAATGCTCCCCTAACTGCTTCTGAGGTATTTAAGCTGTATTCAAGAAGGAGTTGGGGCATTTAGTTGAGGACCCAGTGGGCATAGCCAACCAAGTGGATCAATTTCTTGGTCCAAATATCTACGCTTGGGGGGAGATGAATTCCATCCTGAGTATATTATTTTCCCCAGAAGAGGTCCAGATGATAAGGGCGGCTGGCATAAAAATTTGGGAGAAAGATAACAGTCCAGGACCCCAGGTGCCATCAGGTGAACAGAAATTGCCATTAACAGAGCCCAGCTGGAACCCTAACCAGGAGGAGGGGAGGAAGGCCATGATGGAATATAGGTCTATGATGATACGGGGGATCAAAGAGTCAGTTCCCAATGGAACTAATACCCAATTGGCATTTGAGTGTGCACAAGAGAAGGATGAAGCTCCTGCTGCCTGGCTTAATCGCCTAAGGTGGAACTTCCAGTTGTACTCTAGAATAGACCCAGGCACCCCAGAAGGTCAAATGCTGCTAAAAGTCCAATTTGTTACCAAATCTTAGCCTGATATATGGAGAAAACTGGAAAAGATGGAAGATTGGCAAGAGAAGGACGTAAATGAGTTATTAAGAGAGGCATTGAAGGTGCATTTAAGGAGGGAGGAAGAAAAAGCAAAGGCCAAGGCTAAGATCATGGTTGCTGTAGCTAGAGAAAGTGCAGGGTGGGCGGGTCCACCACCAGGAGGAGGCAAGGATAGGTCAGTACTGTCAGGTGCAAGAGGGATGGAGACACCTCAAGGCTCTTTGAGAGAACGACATTGCTATTACTGTGGTGAGCCAGGACACGTCAGGAGGTTTTGTAGAAAGCTGTCTCGATGCGGCAATAGCCAGGGAACAAGATAATTTAGGGAAGATCCTTAAAGGTGACGATAAGAGGGTCAGGGGCTTTACACTATAGGGGACCCGATGCAACATCTAGAAGATCCCTTGGTAAACTTTGAGGTGGGACCCCTAAATGAAGAATTTGAATTTTTGAGTAGATACAGGAGCAGATAAGTCCTGTCTCAACAAAGTACTAAAAAGTATAGTATAGTGAAAGAACATCTGAGGTTAGACAAAAACAGCTAACTAGAAAGGATATCCAATAGCACCAAAACTGGCCAGTAATACTAAACTTGTAATAAGTGATGTGAAAGTAAAAGGTACCTTATTGTTGTCTTGTTGTGTGTGTGAGAGTGAGTCACAAGCAAAGTCAGCCTCAACTTCCCCGGCAGGTGGGAAGGGGGCTGATGCCAAAGTGTGTGTGTGACCTGCAAACCAGACTAGTGCTCCCCAGATGTGTGAGGGAGCCGTAGCTGTGAGAGCGTGAGTGACACACAGACAGCCTCACAGGTGAATGTGCACCAGAGGCAACCAGAGCCAGGGCCCTTCCAAGAGGCCCAGGGATACTGAGACCTGTGGGCCAACCCCAAGGTGAGGGGAGCCACAGTGATTTTCTAGCAATAACGATCCAGTTTGTTTCTTGAGGGTGTGAAGGAATGTGTGAGAATGAATATAGACAAATAAGAATAGAAGTAATGTAGATTGTGCATTATAAGTTTTACCACATCTCCTTAGAGGGAAGTGTATTGTGTAGAAGAATGGTGTAAGAAAACAAAAGGAAAAAAAAATTAAATGTAAGGGGTTGAAAAAAGTATTTAAGCTGTAAGTGAAAGTAAGAAACAGAAACAAGAGATAAATAGATAACATCTTGAAAAATAGAACAGAAAACCAGTGAATTAAATACACAGAAAAAATAGGGGAATAAAAATACTTTGGGAGTTAAGTTAGCTGAGAAATACAACTCCTTGCAAAATACAGAGTATGTAGAAGTTGATGAGAGAAACATGCAAGCTATGGAAAAAGAGAAAATAACAATAGAGAAACTGAGTTTTGATAAAATCATTACATAGCAGACCATTAATGCCTGTATTTGAAAGCCCATTTCAGGTACCCTTCCTTACTAACTCGACGGTGCAGACCAAAAGGAAAAGGTTGGACTCACATCACTCTCACCCCCTAGCATTGGACCAGGATTCAACATCAGGTTTTTTTCCCTCTGGCATTCTGGCATTGGAGCGGACTGCACCCCATTCTCCCTCTGGCATTGGACCGGACTCCACCCCTTTCTCCTTCTGGCATTGGGCCAGACTCCCAGTTTTCCCCTCTGGCATTGGGCCAGAGTCCACACCACTCTCACCTCCGGGCACTGGATAAGGATTCATCCACATCACAAGTTAATTCACCTGAGTATACTGTGATTTAAAGTTGACTCTCAGAAGGAAGAGTCAAAAAGACTGAACTGTGTGGGAAAAAAATTGTATCAAGAGTTCTAATATTGCTTAAAATGTTTCAAGACTGTTCTGTGTAAACTATGTTGGTAAAAAGTTTAAGACTGTAAATAAGTAATTCTGGTTAAGTTCCCCAATTTATTTCTAAAGACTCCAGGTTAATCCTCTACAGAACACTCCCCTGGGAGAGGAAACCAAAATTGGTAGGGAACAGACCAAGAGAGGTTTAACCAGAGAAGCGGGTAGAAGGGACTCTAAAGAGCTTGGAAGCTTTTCCTCAGTAAAATTCCCCAAGAGGCAAGGCCAGGTGGGCAGGCTGTGCAAGATGACCCATACCGGACTCTTGGGAAGGGTAGTAATGATGGCTCTGATTGCTGGTGGTGCCCTGGGGAGCCCAGCTGAGCCGTGCAGTGAATGCTACCAACCCCTCTATGAGGAGGAAGTGAGCTCCTTGTCGAGAGTCCACATCAGTTCTAACCCTGATTGTGTTAACCTCTCCCAATTGGTCCTTTATCAGAAAAATAAGAGAGTGTATTGGAGAGCATACAATACTGCCACTTTTAGGCAGTCACTCCTAGGAGAGTGCCCTATAGGGGAAGCCTGGTTGTGCTTTGAATGTGATGCTGCTAAGACAAGCTCAGCAGATCTAGTAAAAAGCAAAGAAATGGTGATAATGGTAAGAAAAATTGTTTGTTACAAGTATCTATATGAATGTACTGGAAAAGAGATAAACCCCTTTTGGAACACATTTCAGGGGAGCCCTAAACCCCTAGATTTGATCTTGTCTGACAGCTGCACCGCTAGAGTGATAAAACCAATTTTCTTATTACCCAAAGAAACTAGATCAAGTTTGGGAGTTCCTATATATAATGATTTGGGAGAAATTAAACAGAACAGGCAAAGTGAAATAGAAATTGAGAAAATCCAAAATTGTAAAAGCCAAATTCGGATCCCAATATCTATGTTAAACAAAGTTATCCAGCTCCAGGCAGTATTAAAAATAAAGAATTCAATTATTAGGAACATTTCAAACGAAATTAAAAGGTTAGCACGTGTAAATAATGAAGATGAAACTCCTACACTTGATCCCAGTGGGTGGGAGAACCTGAAGATTTTCAAAAAGGATGTATGGGAAAAGGTAGTTTTTCTCACTGTGTGTATACTTGGAGGATTGCTCTTTTTACTATGCTTATTTATCTATTTTAGTAGAATAATACTTGCCATGCAGACCAACCTGAAGAAACCAAGGAAAGTAACAAGGTTAAGTAACCATGATTACCAAAGTGCACAAGAGATTTATAGTAGATTCAAAACAAAAAAATTGTGAGTTGATGCGAGCTTAGAATTTAAGCTTGATCAAAGGAAAAGAGGGGGGACTGTTATGAACAAAAATTTGGTTAATATTTTTTCTGTGAGAAAAAGTTACCACTACTGCTGGGCTGCTGCCTGTGTTATGGTAATTACGGGTCGTTGTCGTTAATGGTTGTTTTTGTATTAGTAAAAGCCCTGGCAGGAGCGAGTTAATGGCCCTTCTCCTGAGACAGTAACGGGTGGCGACCTTCCCGAACAGTGAGGAGAAGATACCTGGAGAGGAGGAGTTATGCAAAGTGACTCCAAGGACCAGAATGCTTTGTGGGACCCCTGACTCCAAACCCACGGAGAAACCCCAAAAACAATGAGCCAAATAAGAGTTGAGAGACTGGAGTGATGTCTGGGTGTGAGGAGCGGAATGCTGGGCCTGCAAGAGATGCTGGAAACCTTCATCGTTCCTCACCCTGTCTTCGAGATCCCCCGAGCCAGGTCTGGGAGGGAGCGAGATTCGGACCGAACCAACATCTGATGGGGACATTACGCCCTAAAGGCTCCCACGAGGACCGGATCCCCCAGCCCTGCCCCTAGTGGACAGAGCTGCGCATATTCTCCTCCTCTGAGTCGCCCTGGGAGACGACAGGACGCTGCAGACCCGTCGAGCCGCCCAATCCTGAGCTGATCACTTTTAATAAAGGCATTAAAAAGGAGAAGAAGTCTCCTGGCCCTGTTTATTTCACCTGATATAATTATGCTTGTGCTAAAATGCCTGCTTTGGTTGGGATAACATCCAGTTGAGAGGAACAGCAGATTTATCTTTACAAACCAGCTGTGGGTCTGCTGGTAAACAAAAATAGCACTGAGAGATAAAAGAAACAATGGGAAGGATTCCACTGATCAATGGGAAAAGATATTTGCCTTTACAAAAAAAAAAAAAAATTAGGTTTGCTGATAAATGAAATTGGACATTGAAAGATGAAAGAAACAATGAGGGAAACCCCTAAACTCCATAAGAATTAAAAATTAAAAGGGACGGTTATTCATTAGAGGGAAATCTTTGCTATCAGGTATTTCAGGAAGTCTGTGGGTCTCAAACACCACAGCCAGCGGGGGAAGAGAGAATGGAAATTAGGATAAAAAGGAGGCTGCATCCTCCAAAATTTTGAGACACCCCAGGGGAATGCCCCATGGTCTCTCCCTTTATTCAAATAAAGTCAAAGGACTCCTCTGTCTCCTTTTTGGACATAAACCTCTGATGTTTGTGGATTCATTTTCCTAACACAATGAACACAGGATGAGGACACCTCTACAGATCTGCCAACTATCAGCAACCACCGTCTGAAGGCACAGGACAGTGGACTGGACCCAAAACTGAAGATGATGATAAAAAAAGGACTAAAACCACAAGCCAGGAACACTCATGCTCTAAAACGGCAGATCCAAGGAGGAGATATGCTAAGGAGTTCTTGGAACATGTAAACTGGTTTGGGGAAATGTTTACTATGCATAAGGGTCTATGAATATTCAAAAGGTTGGTGTAAGGGAAAAGGTATTTAAGGGGTATCCCCAGCTGAGTGCCAAGATGCACCTGGCTGTAATAACCTTTGCTATTTGGTCCTTGTTTCCTATTGTTCTTTATTAAACTTTTTAAATTTTCACAGGAGATTGAAGGTGTTTTTCACACCCCACACCCCCTGCCTGCTGATACATCTTGCCAGCCCACTCTGGTGCTCCCCGAGCCCTGCTGGGGCACCGGGATCGGCTGCCCCTGTGGGTTTGTGCAGCAGAGCCTCTGTCAATGCTGTAGTTGTTGTTCTTTGTTTGCTTTATTATACACACCAGTAAAGAACTGTTATTCCTATTTCCATATCTTTGCCCGAGAGCCCCTTAATTTCATGATTCTAATAATTCAGCGGATCATTCTAATAATTCGGCGGAAGGGGGTTTACATTTTCCATTCCAAGGAGGGCTCCTGCCTTTCTTAGCAGACACCCATTTTTCAAACCACAACAAGGAAAAAAAATCAGTTCTTTCCAAGGAGTTTCCAATGGATGTTCCTGCCCCAGCGTTGAGTCAGGTGCCTACTGAGATCCAGGATGATGTAGAGACCACCAGCCAGGTGTCTTCCCAACTTGGATTACTGGGAATGTGGATTACCAGGGCTTTTCCAACTTGGATTATTGGGAATGTGGGTCACCAGGGCTCTCTGCAATGAGGGTTGTCTGATGGGAGAGGAAGTTGGAGCAGTGCATGAAGCTCCTCCTGTAGCTGGGACACTTGCAGGGCTTCCCTTAGCGGTGCCTCCCCTGGTTGTGATTCAAGACTGAGCTGGTCCTGAACCTCTTCCCACACTCCGGGCACTCGTAGGGCCTCTCCCCGTTGTGGATGCGCCGGTGCCTGGTGAGGTGGGAGTTGTGCTTGAAGCCCTTCCTGCAGTTGGGGCAGCGTAAGGGCCTCTCCTCAGCGTGAATCCGCTGCTGTGTAAGGAGAAGGGAGCTGGTCTGAAACGATTTCCCACACTCGGAACACTCGTAGGGCCTCTCCCCAGTGTGGATCTTCTGGTGGGAGGTCAGGTGGGAGCTCTGGAGGAAGTTCTAGCCACATTCCCAGCACTCACAGGGCCGCTCCCCGGTGTGGATGCAATGGTGGATGATGAACTGGGGGCTGTCTCTGAAGCCCTTTCCACACTCAGGACACTCGTAGAGCTTCTCCCCAGTGTGGATCATCTGGTGGTGAAGCAGGCAGGACCTCCAGCTGAAGCTCTTCCCACACTTCAAGCACTTGTGGGGCTTCTCCCCATCATAGAGCTGCTCAGGGATCACCAGCTCTGAGCTCTGGCTGAAGCTCTGTCCACCTCCCTGGCTTAGGGTGGGCTTTCCTCCTCAGATCCCCGCCATCTGCATTTGCAGCCCCTCCTCGTGCGGCATCTCCTGGGCTTTTCCTTCCTGTTGGCTTCCTGCGCCGTGGAGCCGCTCAAAACGACCTCTTCCACCAGGTTCTGCTGTGGGGATTTGTCCTCCCTGCTCTCCATGCTCAGCTCCTGCTCTGGGGGAGGAAGGACAAGGACAGGATGGGATTTGCCTCCATGCCGGAGGGGAGGGGAAGGAGATCCCCCCAGGGCTGTGCTGCAGCCGGGGACCATGCTGGGCTGGGAGATGGAGCAGCACAGAGGGGAAAGGGGCACTGACTTACTCCTCACCAGCCTCAGTGTCCCGGGCCATCTTCCTCTTCCTCACAGCCTTCCAGGGGTTGGCAATAGGAAATCCTGGTTTGGGGAAAAACAAGAGATGAGCACCATGGGTTTGAAGGTCCCCCTGCCCAAGTCCATGTCTAGATGTCAGCATCATGTGTCCATAAAGTCTGCTCTAAAAAAGCCTCCCAGGAGTTCCCCATCTCTGGTCTCTCAGTTTTGGGGTTCTGGGATTCCTCCCTGTCCAGGCTGCTGGGTGTCCCAGCAATCCCAAAAGCTCCTCTCTATTCTGTCTCCCCATTTAGGCATGCTGGGGTATTTGGGGGTCCCTTCTCCCCTCATTCTCTGCTCTGGGCTGCAGCGGCTCCAAGGAGTCCCCCTGCCCCTCTCCAGGCTCTTGAGGCTCCCGCCAATGGCAGCGCTCCCTCCTCTCTGGGCTTCCCACTTTGGCCTCCTGGGGGACACAGGGCTCTGCTGTCCCTATAAGGGGCCTTTTCTGCTCAGTTTTGAAGGTCTTCATTCTCCAAACATCCCCCCAGAAAAGGGACCCCCCAGGATATCTGGGCCGAGCTCCCCATCCCCAGTCACAATTGCAAGGGTGAGGGGTGTGAATTCAGGGAGGGTTTGGTGGTGCTGAGGCACCTGAACCTGCACTATATCCCTCAGGAATGGGCAAGGGAATAACAAGGCTGGGGGAAGCCATGAGAAAGAACGACCACAGCCACATTCCTGGATTCACTCCTCCACCGAGGAGCTTGCATCCTGGAGGAGATATCCCACAGAATATCTGTGGGATATCACCCCCAACACCTGCAGTCCTCCAGGGCTGAATCCAGAGCCTGCTTCTGCCTGGCTGAGAGCACAGAGGGAGCTGCAGGACATCTCAGGTCTCCCTGGATCCTTCTCCAGATGAGCACTCCGGCTCTCCCAGCCTGGCTCCAGGCCAGCTGGGCTCCAGCTCTTGGAGCACCTCTGGGGCCTCCTCTGGACTGATTCCAGCAGCTCCAGGTCCTTCCTGTGCTGGGCCCCAGGGCTGGAGCAGCTCTGCAGGTGGGGTCTCACCTGAGTTGGGCTGAGGAGCAGAAACCTCCCCTTCTCTGCTGCCCACACTAGGGCTCAGTCCAGGCTCAGGGTGGCTTTCAGCGCTGGGGCTTCCCTCTGCTTTCCTCGATATGCCTTTGTGCCTCCTCATCCTCTTCCTCCCACTCCTCCTCTTCCATCCCTCCTTCTCCTCCTCCCTCAGCCCACCTCCTTCTCCTATTCCATCCCTTCTGGCTCTCCTCCTTCATCCTTCCCCTTCCCTCCCTCCTCCTCCTCCCCCAGCAGCAGCCACACCCTCGGTGCCCTGTTCCCGCAGCCCTCGCAGACGCGGCAGGAGCAGGGATGGAGCCGGGACAGGTCGGGATGGGCAGTGCGGCGCTCTCGGCTGCTCCCAGCCGCTGCGGGTGGGGGCAACTGGGCCCGGGCCAAAGGAGAGGCAAACTGGGCAAACTGGGGGCTGCACATCCAAACTGGGCCTTGCTGGGGACCCTGCCTGGCCAGTGCCAGCCCTTGGGGCTCCTCTCGACACATCTGCCAGGGGGAACGCACACAGGGCCGGGGGATCCCAGCAGTGGCAGCACTGCCAGGGACTGGTTTGTACTGTGGGAACTGGGAATGACTGTGAGCATGCTGAGGGACACTGGGATATATTGGGAGTATCTGTTAACCATACTCAGGTGACTGGAACCACATTGGGAACAGGTAGGACCATGCTGGGAAGAACTGGGACCCCATGCTGGGGGCAACTGGGAGCGAGTGGGAATGACTGGGTGTACACTGGGGACAACTGGGTGTGACTGGGACCACGCTGGCAGGGACTGGGATCATCTGTGGATTGGCTGGCACTATACTAGGGATAACTGGGATCACACTGGGAGGAACAGGAAGTGACTGGAACCGTGCTAGGGGCTACTGGGATCCTACTGGGATCATAGTAGGAAAAGCTGGCCAATGCTGGGAGTGACTGGCATCATACTGGCAGGAACTGGGACTGCACTGAGGGTGACTGGGAGTGGCTGTGAGCAACTGGCATCAGGCTGGAAGCAACTCAGGGCAACTGGAGATGACTGGGAGAGACTGAAACCACACTGGGGGTAAATGGGAGCAACTGGAACACTACTGGATGATCATGGGAGCAGCTGTGCCCATGCTGGGATCATACTGGGATCCTATGGGAAATAGCTGGGATCATACTGGGAGTGACTGGGAAGGTGCTGGCTCTGACTGGAACCATACTGGAAGCGACTGGGATCAACTGAGCCCACACTGGGAATGACAGGGAGTCACTCTGAGCATGACTGCAATAATGCTGGGAGTATCTGGGACTGACTGGGGTCATACTGGGGGTGACTGGAACCATACTGGGAGTGACTACTGCTCCTGCTGGGGTCATCCTGGGAGCCACTGGGAACACACTTTGTGCAACTGCCAGAAACTGGGATCATGGTGGAGGCAACCGGGAGGAACTGGGAAAGACTGGGATCATTCTGAGCTAACTAGCACTGTAGTAGGCCAACTGGAATATGTTGGGAGTGTCTGTGACCATACTGGGGGGACTGGAAGCACACAGGGAGCAGCTGGGACCATGCTGGGGGCAACTGGGAATGAGCTGGACCTTGCTGAGAGGTACTGGGACTATTCTAGGGACAACTGGGATCATACTGGGAGGAACTGGGAACAACTGGAACTATACTGGAGGCAACTGGGATCACACTGGGATGACAGTGGCAGCAGCTGGGTCCATGCTGGGTGAGACTGGGATCACACTGAGGATACTTGGAATCATACTGGGATTGACTGGGAATGGCTGTGAGTAACTGGAATCATGCTGAAAGTAACTGGGGGGAAGTGGGAGTGACTGGGAGCATGCTGGGGGGACTGGGATATACTGGGAGAGACTGGGAGTCACTGGGATTATATTGGAGGCTCCTGGGGTCATGCTGGCATTGACAGGGAGCAACTGGAATCAGACTGGGGGCCACAGGCATCATACTGGGAGTGACTGGGAGTGATTTGAGTTACACTACAAGTGACTGGGATCATACTAGGAGTGACTGGGATCATACTGGGAGTAGCTACAATTGGGCTGGGATTTTCCCACCTAAATTTGGGGTTTTTTCCTTTATCCCAATATTTCCCCCCTCATCCTCATGATCCCCCCCCCTTATTATATTTGGCCTTATTTTGTTCCTTTTCCACCTAATTTTGGTATTTTCCCACCTAATCTTGGTGTTTTGGGCCTTATCCTCTCACATTTTGACGTAATTTTGGTATTTTCCCCTTATCCCAGTAATTTTCCCCTCATCCCAGTTGTTTTTCCACCTCATTTTCAGATTTTTTGCCTCAGCCCAGTATCTTCCCACCTTTTACCACATTTCAGTGTTTCCCCCCCCCTCATTTATTTTGTTTTTCACCCAATTTTGATATTTTCCCCCTTATCCCAGTGGCTTTCCCCTCATCCCAGTATTTTCTCATCTCATTTTGCTGGGTTTTTACCTCATTTCATTACTTATCTCCCTCTTTTTTTTTTTTTTTTTTTTAGTTTTTCACCTCATTTTTATATTTTTCCCTTATCCCAGTGGTTTTTTCCTCATCCCGGTGTTTTCCCTCTTCATTTTGGCATTTGCCCCCTCATTTTGTGGTTTCTCCCCCGTCATTTCCCCCCCTCATTTTCCACTTTTCCCCTCATCCCACTCTGTTTCCGCCCCATCCCCTCTCTTTTTCTACCTCAACCCGGTGTTTCTTCCCTCAGCCAGAGATTTTTCCGCCTCATTTTCCAACTTTTTCCCTCAGCCCGGAGCTTTTCCCGTTGCCTCTGGGGCTCTGAAAACCCTGAGGGCAAAATGGCAGGAAGCCGCCGGGGGAGGGGAGGGCGAGGGGCGCATCTATGAGGGGGCGCAGCGCTATAGGGGCCTATAGAGGGTTTTTTATGGGGTCGCTGAGCCTTTTTATGGCTTTGAGCCCCTATAGAGAAGCCCTGAGGAGTTTCTGAAGGGATTCTATAGGATTTATATGGGACTATTAACTGTCCCTATAACTGCGGGACACCCCCGGCCCTTCTCCTTCCATTTCCGCTTCCCTCCAGAACCTTTTCACCGCCGCACTACCCGCGGTGCTCACAAATTGCGGTTCCCCCAGGTGGCCACTTCCGGGTGGCGCCGGTGGCGCGGCCGTCGCTGTCGCTTGTCGCGACAGGGAGGAGGCCTGGCCCTGTCGGGAGTCGCCGCTCGCTGTCGCGATGAGGGTGGAGGCGGTGCTGCGGCTCTGCTCGCGCCCGGAGCTCCGGTACCAGCAGGGACAGCGACCGGAACCTGGAATCCGCGAATATTTTTATTACGTAGATCACCAAGGACAGGTGAGGGGGGATTGGTAAGGGATCGATAAGGGATCGATAAGGGTTGGGAGGTCGGGAGGGGGTTCTGGGCAACGGATCCCGCCTGGATTCTGGACAGACCGCGAAAAAATCGCAGGGAGGATCCCACAGAAAACCCGGGAGGATCCTGATCAAATCCCAAAATAATTCCGGATTGTTATAAATTGAGCCGACAATTTGCCAAGTAAAATCAATTGAGAATTTATTGATTACAGTGGGCAAAGCAATAAGCAAATCAGCGCTGGGCGACAGGGGAGTCTCCGCTCCGCCACTGCCGCACTCTTCTGATATTTCGTGGAGTTCTTATACAGTCCTGCTTCCGGGTTGTTGTGTAGTACTCTGCATATTCTTCTTTTGTTTCTAGGTGGTCATAGTCCACCTCCCGGAGGTCTGAAGATGAAGGTTGGTATTTTTCCTTTGTCTGATTCCTGGAATTTTAAGCTCAATCTACTGAGTTCCTGGAATCTTAAGTTTACTGAGTGGATAAGCTAATACTGTGTTATCAATCATAGCAAGCCCACCACCCAACAGTGTACTAAGCAGATAAACAAATGTTTGTGGAACCCATTGTCTTTGGTTTCACCTTCCTTATCCTTTTAAGTCTGGAAATTTATTAGGCAACAGTCTTACTGGAATAACTTTGTCAGCTTTGATGAACAAACTTAAAGTTTTAACCCATTACAATTCCCCCCTTTTTCTTATTAACCATTTTGTTCATCAAATCGTTTCTGTTTGTTTATTTTTGTTTATTAAATCTTTGCAATTCCAGTCTAGCAAGTTCCAACATTTCGTCTTCTGAGTCTTGCTCGTACTTAGCCCTAACAAGTATAAGATGTGCAGCTTCCAAGTGTCCTCTTACTATAGCAATCAACTTATTGAATATACATGGCCTAAATGTAAGCCCAAGCACCAGTAAAATTAAGGGCCCTGCAATGGTAGACAGTAGTGTGGTTAACCAGGGAGAGTGGCTGAACCATGACTCGTACCAACTCTGGTGTGCTTCCCTTTCTTTCTTTCTTTGTTCCAGCCGTTTTCTTAGTTCTGCCATGGTATCAATAACAACTCCGGTATGATCAGCGTAAGCACAGCATTCTTCCTTAAGCGCTACACATAGTCCACCCTGCTGTAAGAACAGCAGATCTAATCCTCTTCTATTTTGTAACACCACCTCTGATAAGGACCGTACGGACTTTACTAATCCATCAATAGCTTGTTTGATTCTGCTTAAGTCCTCCTCAACTGAAATTCTAAGCTCCCTAAATTCTTTATGCTGAGTAATCAGTGAAGTAACCCCTGTGCCAGCCCCTACCCCCCCAACTGTGAGGAGGGCAGCTATTGTCAATGCCGTAAATGGTTCTCTTTTGACCAAGTAGTGTTCCCTTGTAGTGTGTTGATCAATTACATAATCCATGGAATGATATATAATTCTAGGTATGATAGTCACTTGGATACAGTAGTCATTTGAGTGGTTGAACAATTTCAAAGATAAGCAGGGAGTTACTCCGATGCCCTGGCATATCCATTTTGTATTAGCAGAAGGCAGAAGCCATTCCGCAGGAGGTGTGCTGTCTTTTACTCGGATGATTTCCTCGCATAAGTGCTGCTTGTCTCTTGGTATAGCCCCTATACATCACCCTTTCCCTGTTACCTGGGAGAGTGTTATTCCCTGAGAATTAGTATTTTCTTTGTCCTGTTTCCAGTGACACTGACTAGGATTTGTCCCATTCACCCTTCTAGCTTTTGCAGTTACCCCAATTGCTTTATAGAAGGGAGGCTGGATATTATAACATTGCCAACACCCCTCAGGTTCGGGTTGGTCTTGTTTAGAATTCCAAAACTGGCCTGTATTACTTTCCACAAAGTGTTCTGCTCTGTTGTTTTATTCACTTGAGTGTTATCGATCTCTTCCCCAACTGTATTTAAGGAGTTGTCTTTGGTTGGGTCTGAGGTTCGACCTATGCTCACTTCTGGATTCAGTACCGGATTCGGTCCCACTGGTTCCGGGTCCGGTGGAGCTATCTCTTAATAGCAAATAGACTGCCAGGATCCTTCCCGGCTACTGCAAATTGGACACCCCAGGTTTTCCCTATTAACCACGAGGCATCTGCTAGCCTCTGGGTAGTAATGTTCAAATACTTGCAGACATTCCCCGTCGGTGGTTGATCCCCGGTGTCGATATAGTTGTGAAGTGTAGGTTGAGTGCAACCTTTAGGTCCCCAAATGACTCCAATGTACTCGTCCTTCCGCGGTGGTAGCCATCCACTGGCTATTGTTTCACAGCCCTAGTAAGTACAATAATAATGACCTGGGTAGTTACAATATCCTTTCCCTGGGTTAGCAGCAGGACACATATAAAATGCTACAGTTCGGTTTTGGTACCAGTAAGGGCTTAAAGACCCAACCGGTAATTGAAATGTGGGTGCCCCTGGCGTAACTATAGTTTGTGTTATGAACAAAAACTCAGTTAATATTTTTTTATGAGAAAAAGTTTCAAAAAGGCAGCCAGACCACTGGCTCTGCCCAAGTTCTGTGTGTTTTGTTATTGTAATCACGGGTCGTTGTCGTTAATGGTTGTTTTTGTATTAGTAAAAGCCCTGGCCGGGGCGAGGTAATGGCCCTTCTCCTGGGTGGGGACCTTGCCCGAGGCTAAGTTGTACCTTTCCCAGAATAGTGAAGACACCTGAGAAGGTGGGGGGGGTTATGCAAAGTGACGCGCAAGACCAGAATGCTTTGTGAGACCCCCATCTCCAAACTCATGGAAAAACCCCAAAAACAACGAGCCACCTAAGAGTTGAGAGACTGGAGTGATGTCTGGACGTGAGGAACCGAGTGCTGAGCCTGCAGAGACGCAGAACACCTTCGAACCCTCTCGCCCTGACCATGGGAGTTGACCCCGGAGCTGAGACCAGGCCGACTGAGTGGGAGAAACTAACATCTGACACCATCTTATGGGATCAGGAGACCCAAAAAGGCTCCCAAGAGGATCTGATCCCCAGCTCTGCCCCTGGTGGACAGAGCTGCGCATATCCTCCTCCTCTGAGTCGCCCTGGGAGACGACGGACGCTGCAGACCCGTCGAGCCGCCCGATCCTGAGCTGATCACTTTTTTAATAAAGGCATTACACAGGAGAAGAAGTCTCCTGGCCCTGTTTATTTCAGCTGGGGGCTCTCGTCCGGGATAGCCACGCCGCAAGAGGACTCAGGACTGGCCATCTTGGATCTTCAGAGGACAGCTGGCTACCAGGACCAGAGGGACCGGCTCAGGACAGCGACGCAGAGGAGCACCGGAGCACCGGACTGGTGAGAAACTCGGTGGCGGGAGCGGGAGACGTGCGCATGTGTGTGTGAGTGAGACGAGGGCCGGCAGCCGGACCTTCGAAGCGAGAGTGGACCCCTCATTACTGCGGTTCCGTTTTTTCGCGAGAAAAGCGGCCAGGAACAGGGGGACGCGAGTGGAATTAGTGTGAGTGAGTCGTCTCCCAAGGGGGAATAAAGGGCCCCCCCACTCCGGGCGTGCGGAGTGAATTACTGTGTATGAGTGGCACGCACCCCAAAGTCCTGACAAAGCGAGGTCAGGCACTTTTGTAAGTCTCGAGAAGGATTCGAGTAAGATTTGTCAGTCCCGAGAAGGATTCGGGTGGTTCACAAGCCCTGCAGGCAAAGTAAGTCCTGACGAAGGGAGGTCAGGCACTTTTGTAAAGTCTCGAGAAGGATTCGAGTAAGATTTGTCAGTCCCGAGAAGGATTCGGGTGGTTCACAAGCCCTGCAGGCAAAGTAAGTCCTGACGAAGGGAGGTCAGGCACTTTTGTAAGTCTCGAGAAGGATTCGAGTAAGATTTGTCAGTCCCGAGAAGGATTCGGGTGTTTCACAAGCCCTGCAGGCAAAGTAAGTCCTGACAAAGGAGTCAGGCACAAACCCCAGCGAAGGAGGCTGCGGTTTGCTTTTAAGTCCTGATACGGTGAAGCCTAAAAATTGGCGGGTTAGGCAAACTAAAAATCAGGCAGTTGTTTTTCCTGACTGAGGGTGTCAGGCACGACCCGGATTCTTGGCCGTGGCTTCGTGTGTTTAAGTCCCGATAGATGTAAGACCTGACGCTGGGAAGTTAGGCAATCAAGAGATTGGGCAGTTGTTTCAGTATAAAGTCCTGAGCATCAGGCAGTAAATTTGAAGTTCAGTGGAGGAGGCTGGAGCTCCTCAAGGAAGGTTTTTTTTGAAATTCCCGGTCAGTAGAGGCACCTTCGGGATATTTTTTATTGAGACTTGAAAAATGGGATGTTGTAGTAGTAAAAAGACCGGCAAGAGACTGAGGTATATACATCCCAATAGTCCCTTAGGAGAACTGTTAGTAAAATGGGATTCTATAGAGGCCACGGAGGGATTAGATAAAGTGAAAATGATCCATTATTGTATGGAAGTGTGGCCAGAATTAGAGGTGCAAGGAGGATGGCCTTGGTGTGGGACAAAGGATAAGTGGATGTGCCAACAATTAAATAATTATCTGACAGCTCGAGGGGATACTGATCCTGAGCAATTATTGTATGTGACTTGCTGGTTAAAGAGTGCTGTTGGGGATGAAGGGGTGCAAATTTGTAAGGTACAGAAAAAGAAAGAGGGGAATGAAGGAGGGGATGATAGAACTAAAAAAAGATGGGACCCCCTGGATTATTTGCCTCCTTCTGCCCCTCCATCTGCCCCTCCACCTTATAATCCTCTTCTTCAAGCACCTCAAATGGCAGGTCCGGTTCCTCCCCCGGCTGCCATCTCATTACCACCTGCTCAAACTCCTCCTTCTACCTCTTCAGCTTCTGCTATGATGAACCCAGTATCTCCTCCAGTTCCTTCTGCACCACCACAAGTGCCTACTCCACCTGCTGCATTCTCCACCCCTTCTCCAGCTCCGCTTAATATCTACTCAGATCCCTCTCCCCCTCCTATTGCTGTCCCTTTACCTCCTCCTAGTTGGGACACAAATGCCTCCCTGCCCGATAGACAGCTATCAGCAAATACACCTGCTGATGGGCAGAACATTCAGGGTAACCCAGAAAACCCACAAAGTAGTTTGGCATCTGAAGATGGGCCATACTGTAGCACCAGATCCAAGACCTCCAAGGCAGAGAGACTCTTTCCCCTCAGAGAGGTTCCTATGGGAGGAGTGGCGGGAGGTGTTGGCTTTGTGAATGCTCCTCTAACTGCTTCTGAGGTGAGGGGATTCAAGAAAGAGTTGGGGCATTTAGTTGAGGACCCAGTGGGCATAGCCAAACAAGTGGATCAATTTCTAGGTCCAAATATCTACACTTGGGGGGAAATGAATTCCATCCTGAGTATATTATTTTCCCCAGAAGAGGTCCAGATGATAAGGGCGGCTGGCATAAAAATTTGGGAGAAAGATAACAGTCCAGGACCCCAGGTGCCATCAGGTGAACAGAAATTGCCACTAACAGATCCCAACTGGAACCCTAACCAGGAGGAGGGGAGGAAGGCCATGAGGGAATATAGGTCTTTGATAATACGGGGGATCAAAGAGTCAGTTCCCAAAGGAACTAATACCCAATTGGCATTTGAGGGTGCACAGGAGAAAGATGAAGCTCCTGCTGCCTGGCTTAATCGCCTAAGGTGGAACTTTCAGTTGTACTCTAGAATAGACCCAGACACCCCGGAAGGTCAAATGCTACTAAAAGTCCAATTTATTACCAAATCTTGGCCTGATATACGGAGAAAACTGGAAAAGATGGAAGATTGGCAAGAGAAGAACATTAATGAGTTATTAAAAGAGGCACTGAAGGTGTATTTAAGGAGGGAGAAAGATAAAGCAAAGGCCAAGGCTAAGATCATGGTTGCTGTAGCTAGAGAAAGTGCAGGGTGGGCGGGTCCACCACCAGGAGGAGGCAAGGATAGGTCAGTACTGTCAGGTGCAAGAGGGATGGAGACACCTCAAGGCCCTTTGAGAGAGCGACATTGCTCTTACTGTGGAAAGGCAGGACACGTGAGGAGGTTTTGTAGAAAACTCAGTCTTGATGAGGCAATAGCCAGGGAACAAGATAATTTAGGGAAGATCCTTAAAGGTGACGATTAGAGGGTCAGGGGCTTTACACTATAGGGGACCTGATGTAACATCTAGAAGAGCCCTTGGTAAACTTTGAAGTGGGACCCTTAAATGAAGAATTAGAATTTTTGAGTAGATACAGGAGCAGATAACTCCTGTCTCAACAAAGTACTAAGAAGTATAGTATAGTATAGTATAGTATAGTATAGTATAGTATAGTATGGTATGGTATGGTATGGTATGGTATGGTATGGTATGGTATAGTATAGTGAAAAACATCTGAAGTTAGAAAAAAACAGCTAGGTAGAAAGGATATCCAATAGCACCAAAACTGGCCAGTAATACTTAACTTGTAATAAGTGATGTGAAAGTAAAACGTACCTTATTGTTGTCTTGTTGTGTGCGTGAGAGCGAGTCACAAAGTCAGCCTCAACTTCCCGGGCACGTGGGAAGGGGGCAGTGAAAGTGTGTGTATGTGTGACCTGCAAACCAGGCTTGTGTCCCCCAGGCGGGTGGGGGCTGTGGCCAAAGAGTGTGTGTGACCTGCAAACGAGACTAGTGCTCCCCAGATGTGTGAGGGAGCCGTAGCTGTAAGAGCGTGAGTGACACGCAGACAGCCTCACAGGTGAATGTGCACCAGAGGCAACCAGAGCCAGGGCCCTTCCAGGAGGCCCAGAGATGCTGAGACCTGTGGGCCAACCCCAAGGTGAGGGGAGCCACAGTGATTTTCTAGCAATAATGATCCAGTTTGTGTCTTGAGGGTGTGAAGGAATGTGTGAGAATAAATATAGACAAATTAGAATAGAGGTAATGTAGATTGTGCATTATAAGTTTTACCACATCTCCTTAGAGGGAAGTGTATTGTGTAGAAGAATGGCGTAAGAAAAAAAAAGAGAAAAAAATTCAAGTGTAAGGGGTTGAAAGAAGTATTTAAGCTGTAAGTGAAAGTGAGAAACAGAAGCAAGAGATAAATAGATAAGATCTTGAAAAATAGAACAGAAAAACTAGTGAATTAAATACACAGAAAAATAGGGGAATAAAAATACTTTGGGAGTTAAGTTAGCTGAGAAATACAACTCCTTGCAAAATACAGAGTATGTAGAAGTTGATGAGAGAAACATGCAAGCTATGGAAAATGAGAAATTAACCAATAACATTAAACAGAGAAACTGAGTTTTGATAAAATCATTAAATTGCAGACCATTAATGCCTGTGTTTGAAAGCCCGTTTCAGGTACTCTTCATTACTAATTCGACTGTGCAGACCAAAAGAAAAAGGTTGGACTCACATCACTCTCACCTCCTGGCATTGGACCAGGATTCAACACCAGTTTTTTTTTTTTCCCTCTGGCATTCTAGCATTGGATCGGACTCCACCCCTTTGTCCTTCTGGCATTGGGCCAGAGTCCCAGTTTTTCCCTCTGGCATTGGACCAGAGTCCACATCACTCTCACCCCCCCGGCGCTGGACAAGATTCATCTGCTTCACAAGTTAATTCACCTGAGTATACTGTGATTTAAAGATGACTCTCAGAAGGAAGAGTCAAAAAGACTGAACTGTGTGGAAAAAAAAAATGGTATCAGAGTTCTAATATTGCTTAAAATGTTTTAAGACTGTTCTGTGTAAATTATGTTGGAAAAAAGTTTAGGACTGTAAATAAGTAATTCGGGTTAAGTTCCCCAATTTATTTCTAAAGACTCCAGGTTAATCCTCTACAGAACACTCCCCTGGGAGGGGAAACCAAAATTGGTAAGGAACAGACCGAGAGAGGTTTAACCAGAGAAACGGGTAGAAGGGACTCTAAAGAGCTTGGAAGCTTTTCCTCAGTAAAGTTCCCCAAGAGGCAAGGCCGGGTGGGCAGGCTGTGTGAGATGACCCATACCGGACTCTTGGGAAGGGTAGTGCTGATGGCTCTGATTGCTGGTGGTGCTCAGGGGAGCCCAGCTGAGCCGTGCAATGAATACTACCAAGCCCGCTGTGAGGAGGAAGTGAGCTCCTTGTCGAGAGTCCACATCAGTTCTAACCCTGATTGTGTTAACCTCTCCCAATTGGTCTTTAAAAAAAAAAAAAAAAAATATGAGAGTGTATTGGATAGTATACAATACTGCCACTTTTAGGCAGCCACTCCTAGGAGAGTGCCCTATAGGGGAAGCCTGGTTGTGCCTTGAATGGGATGCTGCTGAAACAAGATCAGCAGATCTAGTAAAAAGCAAAGAAATAGTGAAAATGGTAAGAAAAATTGTTTGTTACAAGTATTTATATGGGTATACTGGAAAAGAGATAAACTCCTTTAAGAACACATTTCAGGGGAGCCTTAAACCCCTAGATTTGATCTCGTCTGGCAGCTGCACTGCTAGAGTGATAAAACCAATTTTCTTATTACCCAAAGAAACTGGATGAAGTTTGGGAGTTCCTATATATAATTTGGGAGAAATTAAACAGAACAGGCACAGTGAAATAGAAATTGAGAAAATCCAAAATTGTAAAAGCCAAATTCGGATCCCACTATCTATGTTAAACAAAGTTATCCGGCTCCAGGCAGTATTAAAAATTAAGAATTCAATTATTAGGAACATTTCAAACGAAATAAAAAAGTTAGCATGTGTAAATAATGAAGATCAAACTCCTACACTTGATCCCAGCGGGTGGGAGAACCTGGAGATTTTCAAAAAGGATGTGTGGGAAAAGGTAGTTTTTCTCGCTGTGTGTGCACTTGGAGGATTGCTATTTTTACTATGCTTATTTATCTGTTTCAGTAAAATAGTGTTTGCCGTGAAGACAAACCTGAAGAAACCAAAAAAAGTAACAAGGTTAAGTAACCGTGATTACCAAAGTGCACAAGAGATTTATAGTAGATTCAAAACAAAAATCGAGAGTTGATGCGAGCTTAGGGTTTAAGCTCGATCAAAGAAAAAGAGGGGGGACTGTTATGAACAAAAAACTCAGTTAATATTTTTTTATGAGAAAAAGTTTCAAAAAGGCAGCCAGACCACTGGCTCTGCCCAAGTTCTGTGTGTTTTGTTATTGTAATCACGGGTCGTTGTCGTTAATGGTTGTTTTTGTATTAGTAAAAGCCCTGGCCGGGGCGAGGTAATGGCCCTTCTCCTGGGTGGGGACCTTGCCCGAGGCTAAGTTGTACCTTTCCCAGAATAGTGAAGACACCTGAGAAGGTGGGGGGGGTTATGCAAAGTGACGCGCAAGACCAGAATGCTTTGTGAGACCCCCATCTCCAAACTCATGGAAAAACCCCAAAAACAACGAGCCACCTAAGAGTTGAGAGACTGGAGTGATGTCTGGACGTGAGGAACCGAGTGCTGAGCCTGCAGAGACGCGGAACACCTTCGGACCCTCTCGCCCTGACCATGGGAGTTGACCCCGGAGCTGAGACCAGGCCGACTGAGTGGGAGAAACTAACATCTGACACCATCTTATGGGATCAGGAGACCCAAAAAGGCTCCCAAGAGGATCTGATCCCCAGCTCTGCCCCTGGTGGACAGAGCTGCGCATATCCTCCTCCTCTGAGTCGCCCTGGGAGACGACGGACGCTGCAGACCCGTCGAGCCGCCCGATCCTGAGCTGATCACTTTTTTAATAAAGGCATTACACAGGAGAAGAAGTCTCCTGGTCCTGTTTATTTCAGTTTGAATCACCTTAGAGTCCTCCCATCGTGTGAGTGACCATTTAAAAGGTTGGTGTTCAGCTCCTTTTGCACCCACCCACTCAGGTGGTAACATACATAAGGGGAAAACCAGAACCTGCCAGAACAGATGGTAGTTGTTGTCTCCGGATTGAAATATTTGCCAATTCATTCCCCAATTCAGTGACTGTGCCCTTTTTCTTTTTAGGAGTTCATGCTCCGCCTGTTCCACAATCTTTCTCTTTGTTAGGTTAGAATCGATTCCTCCACAGGTACTTACCACTCTGCCTTTGCTCGTCAACTTGGTTGCCTCGAGCTACGAGAGAGGTATAGTCTTCTCCGCAGCAGAGGTATTTCTTCAGTGATAACCTATCACTGTTATGCTGTTTCAGAGAGAGAGCTCATGACCCAAGGGTACGAAGGATCGGATTACAGCTTATTATCATAGCACCGTCTATGATTTTTCCAAGAACTTGACTCCCCCCTTTTTCTTTTGTGGCTGATTCCACCGTCTATCCTGACAAGTTTTACATCGACACCATCAACAACCCTCCTATTGTTTCTGGAGTTTTACTTTTAAGTCTCCTGGGGCACTGGTTACTTTCCAGTTCGTAGTAGGCTTAGGCACTGGTCCTTTGATTCGGCTAGCATGCGTCCAGCCTCTCTCTGCCGTCCTGACTGCTGTCTCTATAGTGAGTAAAACAAGATAAGGTCCTTCCCATTGTGGGGTTAACGAAGTCTCTTTCCATGATTTAATTAATATCTAATGACCCGGCTGGATCTGGTGCAACTGAAGTTCCAGTGGTGGTCTTCGGGCTATCATGCCCTTTTTCCACAGTTCTTCCCTATATCGCATTAGGGTGGTCAAGTATGTATTAATCTGCTGGTCCCTGAGGCTGGGGTGGTCTTGGGGTGTATTTAAGTTGTAAGGCATCCAGTACAGCATTTTGAAGGGGGAAGCCTCCACATCAGCCCTAGGTTGGGTTCTAATATTTAGTAGTGCCAATGGTAAACACTTGATCCATGACGACTTTGTTTCTATCATCAGTTTAGTGAGTTGTTTCTTTATTTCCCTATTCATCCTCTCAACTCTTCCTGAGCTTTGAGGGTGCCACGGAGTGTGATGGTCCCATTGTATCCCCATTATTTTCATTACTTCCTGAATGACTTTAGACACAAAATGTGGTCCTCTATCAGAGTCAATTACTTTCGTGACCCCATATCTTGGTATAATATTTTCAAGCAAAATTTTAATTACTGTTTGTGCAGTTGTCCTGGTAGTTGGAAAGGCTTCCACAAAGTGTGTTAAGTGGTCTACTAGGACTAGCAGGTATCGGTATCTCCCTACCTTAGGTAATTCAGTAAAGTCAGCCTGGATGTGTGAGAATGGCCTATAGGCAAGAGGTCTGCCCCCGAAAGGACGTTCTCGAAGATAAGCTTTGTTTACTTTTAAGCAGGTTACACATCTTCTGACTACCTGTTTTGCTATGTTATATACCCCTACACACATATATTTTGTTCCAAATTGATCTACCAAGGCTTGTGTTCCCCAATGTGTCTGCTCATGCAGTTTCTGTAGGATTCCCCATGCCACTGCCTTTGGAACAATAGTTCTACCATCTGGAAGTTTCCACTCGTAGTTAGAGTTCTTTTTTAAGCCCATTTGCAACAGTTTTTCCTTCTCTGCTGTAGTAAAACTATAAATATAACAATCTTTCCTGATGGCGTTGACAATATTCTGCACCTGGTTTGTAACAAATGCATTCTATGCCATCTGCCCCCCATGCTCCATAACATCTGCCACAAGACATTTCTTCTAGGCGGTCCCCACAGGCTTTGCACTTCTTCCTTTCCTCCAGGGGGTCCTCATTATAGTAGTCTGGGCAGCAGAGGCAATACTCCCAATCTTCGACTCCACACAATTTATATTTCTTTTCCCTCACTCTCAGTGTTAATACTGATACTGCGGCACGTTTTGCCTCTTGTTCTGCTAAATTATTTCCCCGGATTTGAAAATCTAATCCCTTCTGATGTCCCCTTAAATGTACTACTGCAATCTTTTTCAGTCCCCTTAGAGCCTGGAGCACTTTTTTAATTAGTTCTTTAATTAGTTCTTTCCCCGCAAATTAATTAATCCCCTTTCTTCCCATATTTTCCCAAACGTGTGCATGACCCCGTATGCATACCTTGAATCAGTATAAATCGTGCCTGTTTTATTTTGCAGCCTTTTAAGGGCCTGTAATACCGCATACAGCTCACATGCTTGAGCTGACCAAGATTTATTCAGCTGCCCAGATTCCAGTACCTCATAATTCTTTCCACCAATTACAGCATACCCAGACATTCTCTTTCCCTCCACCACTCTAGATGACCCATCTACAAATAGTTTTTCTCCTTCTTCAAGTTCCTCTTCTTCTAAATCTGGTCTAATCTTGGTCTGTTCTTCAATAGTCGTCATACAGTCGTGAGTCAACTGATTTTCCTCGGGTTCCCCATACAAGAATTGAGCAGGGTTTCGCAAGCTCGTAACCTCTAAAGTTAATTTCGGGGAGTCCAACAAGATTCCTTCATATTTTAATAACCTGGAGTCCGTAATCCATTTTTCTGCTTTTTGTTGTAGTATTCCTCTAATGTTGTGGGGAGATAGAACTTTCAACTCCCCATTAAAAGTAATCTTATTTGCCTCTTCCACTAGTAATGCACAAGCCACTATTGCCTGTAGGCAAGTAGGCCATCCCCTACTTACAGGGTCCAGTAATTTCGACAGGTATCCTATGGGCTTCTTTTTCCCCGCCCATTCCTGTGTAAGTACCCCATAAGCCGTGCCATTCTCTGTGTTAATGAATAAATAAAAGGGCCTTTTTAGGTCTGGCAAACTCAATACTGGAGCTGCAACTAGGTCTTGTTGCAGTTCCTCTAATTGTAATTGGTCATTTTCATCTCATTTCAGTAAGCCCTCATGACTTAATTTGTTGTACAAAAACTTTACTACTGTAATTTTCGATCCATTGTCTACAGTACCCCACCAGACCCAACAACTGCCTTACTTGTCTCTTACTTTTTTGGGGAAGGGAGTGAGAGGATCCCTTTAACCCTCTCAGAGTCTATTTTCTTCTCTCCCTTTTTCAAGTAATGTCCTAAGTATTTTACCTCCTCCTCCACAAATTGTAGTTTGATTTTGAAACCTTGAGCCTCTTTAGAGCCAAAAATTTCAATAGTTTAACACTCTCTGTTCTAACCATATCTTCCTCCTTTCCTGCAATGAGATCGTCCACATATTGAATCAAATTTACCCGCTCTCCTAACTGATATTCCTGGAGTATTTGCTCTAAAGCCTGGCCAAATAAATTCGGGGACTCAGTAAATCCTTGAGGTAATACCGTCCACCTCAACTGCTGTCTTCTGTGCGTCTCTGGGTCTTCCCACTCGAAAGCAAAGAAATCCCGACATTTCTCGTCTAGCGGACATGTCCAAAATGCATCTTTGAGATCGATTACACTATACCAAACATTCTCGGGTCCTAATCTACTTAGGAGGATGTGGGGGTTTGCTACTACTGGAAACCGAGTCACAGTTCTTTTGTTAATTTCCCTTAAGTCATTGGCTAGCTGGTACGTCCCATCAGGTTTCTTAACTGGTAAAATGGGAGTATTAAAAGGCGACATACAAGGTTCTAAAAGTCCTTTGCTTATTAGTTGGTCAATTTCAGCTTTTAATCCTTTTCTGCCTTCTGGGGGAATTGGGTATTGTTTCACCCGTACCGGGACCTCAGGGTCCTGTATGGTAACAAAGAAGGGTGGAATATTTAACCGCCCCACACTATCAGGGGTGTACCACACCTCAGGATTAATCCTCTTCTCGTCCTCCACTCTGAAGGGGCACAATCTGACCTTTAGTTCTTCATTCTTTACTTCTATAGTTATTCCCAATTCGACAATTAGATCTCTCCCCAAAAGGTTAAAATCTGCCTCAGGAACCAAAAGAAAATCCCCCACCCCTATCCTGATTTCTGTTTCTATTAGAACTTCTTTGATAATTGGAACTTCAAATGGTTCCCCTTTTGCCCCTATTACTACAACAGTTTCCCGGGAAATTTTACACCCTGCAGGCAAAATTAGAACAGTTGATCTTTCAGCTCCTGTACCGTGAATTCATGTTCTTGACGCTGGGGACCTATTCTAAGTTTTATCAAGGGCTCTTGATGTTTATTGTATGTCCCCAGCAGATAGAGCCCCTGACGCCCCTAATCTTCTTGAAACATTCTCTCATCCCTCTTCTTCTTGCAGCATTCTCTCTTAAAGTGTCCTTTATTCCCACAGTAAAAACAAACACTCTTCCTTCGTTCAATACTTGGAGCTCCAGCTCCTTCCTTTTTTTCTCCTTGGAACATTCGTCCCTTATAATCCAACTCTCTTCTTTCCCTGACAGCCACGGCCATCATCCTAATCTGTCTTTTATGTCCTTCATCATCCCTTCTTACATACACCTTCTGAACTTCCCTTAGGAGTTCATCCAAACCCCTGTCCTCCCAGTGATCCAGTTTTTCAAGTTTTTTCCTCCCATGATTTAGCTACAAAGTGCATCTTTAGAAAAGATTGTCCTGCTGGACTATCTGGGTCCAGTCCTGAATACATCTGCATATTAGGCCTAAGTCTTTCTAACCAATCTGTAGGGGTTTCATCTTTCATCTGCCTCTCATTGATTGCTTTGTCGATGTTTTGTCCCCTCGGGACTGCCTCCCTTACTCCTTGGATAATTATGTTTCTCAAGTCCTGCATATGAGTTCTATGCACCAGGTCCTGATGGTTCCAATTAGGGTTCTGCAGGGGCCATTTAGTATCTGCACGCAGACCCTGGACATGTTGTGCATCCCAAATGCGCATTCCTGCCCTCCGAATCATGTTTTTCTCCTCAGTAGTAAAAAGAATACTCAGTAATTGATTGTATTTCTTCGCAAGTGTAGGTATTAGGGCCTAAAAATTGATCCAGTCTTTCGGCTACTCCCAGTAGGTCTTCCAATAACTTGCCCATTTCCTTCTTAAATTCTCTGACATCCCCTGAATTAAGGGGAAATGATATAAACCCAATTCCAGCTTGAGCACCTCCCATTGGCATTTCCCTTAGGGGATAGAGGTTGAGCCTTTTGGTTTTACTTCGAGTCAGTGGTCCCCTTTGCTCACTAGGTGGCTCCCTTTGCTCGGGAGTCTCTGGGCCGTCAGGATAACCGTCTAGGAAGGGGAGGGGAATCTTCATCCTGTCTCTCTGTTTGAACAGGGGGTGCATTTGGAAGGGTATATGGGGGTGGGATTAAGAGAACTTCCTCCTTTTTCTTATTTTTCTTTTTATAATTTACGCCGCCACCCCTCTCCCTTAGAGGGTATATTTGTATTAAATTACTTGGTCTTTCAACCCAAACCCCTGCATAATCGGTTTCTTTCTTATTAAGATGGGGCTTTGAATTCACCCATATATTTAAATCCTGTCGGACCTAGTACTCTTCCGATCCGAATATGGGCCAATATACCCCTGGGGATATTTCCTTCCCGCCCCAGATTTCTACACAATAGTGAATCATCCTGGTCTTATCTTTACCCTTGGTGCTAGGGTAATGTTCCCAATTATCTAACATGAATCCCAGCGGACTGTCTCTAGGCACTGGGGGCAGTTTACCAAGTTTATCAGATACAGACGGCTTACTTCTCGTCTGTCCCATCCTCTGGAGTACGCCCGCCCCGTCTTATGGAGTACACTCACACAACAAATCTGCTTTCACTTCCCCTGGTTCGTGGTCCATGTTCTCACGAACAGTAGGAAACGCACTACTGAGGGTCCGCAATCGCTTGGGGAATCTGAGCTGCCGGTTCCCCTATCACTCGCAACACTCCAGGTTACCCAACCCAGACTGAATGGCTGCCGCATGATACTCACGCGTCCTGCGTCCTCGTCTGGACCTTTGTGCACAAAGTTTACAGGGTCGACCTGTTCCCTTTGCTTAATGCCTTAAATTTTGGTTCATCGGTAGGGTAGAAGCGAAAAGTCGGACCCGAGGCCACCAGAGATGGGGCGCCTCCTCGGTAAAATCCGCCCTCCGCAGTTATCCTATCCAAGTCACAGCACCAAATTTGTTATAAATTGAGCTGACAATTTGCCAAGTAAAATCAATTGAGAATTTATTGATAACAGTGGGCAAAGCAATAAGCAAATCAGCGCTGGGCGACAGGGGAGTCTCCGCTCCGCCACTGCCGCACTCTTGTGATATTTCGTGGAGTTCTTATACAGTCCTGCTTCTGGGTTGTTGTGTAGTACTCTGCGTATTCTTCTTTTGTGTCTAGGTGGTCATAGTCCACCTCCCGGAGGTCTGAAGATGAAGATTGGTATTTTTCCTTTATCTGATTCCTGGAGTTTTAAGCTCAATCTACTGAGTTCCTGGAATCTTAAGTTTACTGAGTGGATAAGCTAATACTGTGTTATCAATCATAGCAAGCCCACCACCCAACAGTGTACTAAGCAGATAAACAAATGTTTGTGGAACCCATTGTCTTTGGTTTCACCTTCCTTATCCTTTTAAGTCTGGAAATTTATTAGGCAACAGTCTTACTGGAATAACTTTGTCAGCTTTGATGAACAAACTTAAAGTTTTAACCCATTACATGGATTAAACCCAGGTTAAACCCAGATTAAACCCTGATTAAACCCAGATTAAACCTGTATCAAACGCAAATAAATCCCAAACAAATCCCAGCTGGATCCTGGCCAGATCCCACACAAATCCCACTCAGATTCCAAAGGAATCCCAAAAAAACCTTTCCATGGACTCGGGGCAGATCCCAAAACAATCCTAAAATTTCCGGGGCAAATCCCAGCTGGATCCCCCTAAAAAAAACCACCAAAAAGATCCAGGACAGATCCCAAATGCATCCCAGAGATAAATTCCAGGTTTTTTGGGGAAAACTCGCCCTTTTCCTGCTTTTTCTGCAGCTTTTCCTGGATGACACCAAAGTCAAGAACTTCGTCACCTGCTTCAAAGGTACTGCCCTAATTAACCTGAATAATTTAATCTCTTGTTAATTTGGAGCTGAATATTTATTTGGATTTGGTTATTAATTGAGATTTGAGCCTTCATTAGGATTTAATCCTTAGTTTTACGTGGGACTGCCTAATTTGCATATAAATATTTCATTAATTAATAATTTCCTCGGTCATTAATCTCCCTAATTATTAAATCCTGAATTAATTATTTGCCTAATTAGTTAATTAAGAAATATTTCTTAAGTTAAAAAATTAATTTTTATGAAGCATTTTCCCTTCCCAATTCTTCTTTCCCTTCCCAATTCTTCCTTTCCTTCATCCATAAAATTCCCAAAAAACTTCACAAAAACCTCCAAAAAACCCCGGAAAAACAAAAAAAAAAAAAAAATCCACAAAAACCACCAGAAAACCCCAAAAAAACCCAACAAAAAAACCTCAAAACAACACTGGGAAAACACTCAAAAACCCCCAAAAAACTCAAAAAAAAAGTGTGAAAAAAACCCCAAAACCCACAAAAATCACCAATAAAAAACTCCAAATAACCACCGGAAAAACCTGCAAAAAAGCCCCCCAAAAAAACACCACAAAACCCCCAAAATACAGTTTTGAAAACCCAGAAAATGGCCAGAAAAAAACCAAACCAAAAACCAACTAAAAAAACCCAAAAGGCCCCAGAGACCACCTCACAAATCACCACAAAAGCCCCAAAAAGACCCTGGAAAAACCCAAAAAAACCCACCAAAAAAAAAAAAGTACAAAAGCCACCTGAACCCCCCCAAAAATCCTACCAAAAAAAACGCCCAAAGCAACACTGGAAAAACCCTCAAAAAACCCCCAAAACCCACTACAGAAATTACCAATAACCCCAAATAACTGCTGGAAAAACCTGCAAAAAAGCCCCCTAAAAAATCCAAAAAACACCCCAAAAACCCTGAAATACATTGTAAAAAAAAAAAAAAAAAAAAAACAAAAAAAAAAAAAAAAAAACACCAGAAAACTGTCAGAAAAAAAAAACCTTAAAAAAAAAATCCAAAAGGCCTCAGAAACCACCTCACAAATCACCACAAAGACCCTGGAAAAACCCAAAAAAACCCACAAAAAATCTTCACAAAAACCACCAGAAAATCCAAAAAAACCCCACCAAAAAACCCCACACTGGAAAACGCTCAAAAAAAAAGCCTCAAAAAATCCCCAAAACTCACTACAAAAATCACCAATAAAAACCCAAATAACCGCTGGAAAAACCCTCAATAAAGTCCCTGAAAAATCCCAAAAACCCCACAAAAACCCCACAAAATATTGAAAAAAACCCCATAAAAACCCCAAAAAACCACCAGAAAACTACCAGAAAAAAACCTAAAAAAAATCCCCAAAGGCCTCAGAAATCACCACAAAACCCTCCAAAAGACGCTGCAAGAACCCAAAAAACCCCACCAAATAAAACCTTCAAAAAACCCCAAAAAAGCTTCAAAAAACCCCAAAACCCACTACAAAAACCACCAACCCCCCCCCCCCCCAAATAACCACTGGAAAACCCTGCAGAAAAGCCCCCAAAAATCCAAGAAACACCACAAAACCCCCAAAATACATTGAATCAAAATCCAGAAATGCCCTAAAAAAACCAGACAACCACAAGAAATAAAAACCTAGAAAAACCTAAAAAAACCCCAAAAGGCATCAGAAACCACCTCACAAATCACCACAAAAACCCAAAAAAACCCACTGGAAAACCAGAAAAACCATCAAGTAAACATAAAAAACCCCCAAAACGATACAGAAAAACTCCAGAAAAACTGAAAAATCCCTCTATGAAAGGCTAAAAAAAAAAAACAACCCAAAAACCACCAAAGAAACACCCCAAAAACAACACTGGAAAAGCCCCCCAAGAAACTCTGGAAAACCCACCAAAAAAACTCCAAAACCTCCACAAAAACCCCCAAACTCTCAATAAACTCAATTTAAAAACTCGAAATACCCCAATAAAAATCCGTAATAAACCACTTGAAAATCCCCCAAAAAAACCAAAAAGATGCCAGAAAAAAACCAAAAACCACCCTGAAACCCCTAAAAAAACTCCACGAAACTTACCAAAAAACCAACAGAAAACCTCCTAAAATCCACCAGAAAAGCCAAAAAGATCTCAACAAAAACCTCTTAAAAAATCTCTAAAAACCATCCAGAAAACCAAAAAACCTACCAAAAAATAATCCCCAAAACCACCAAAAATCACCCAAAAAAACCCCCTCAAAAAGACACCAGAAGAACCCCCAAAACCACCACACAAACTTCCAAAAAACCGCCAAAGACCCTGAAAAGACACTGGAAAACTCCAAAGAAATCTCAAAATACCAATGGGAAAACACCCAAAAAACCTGGGAAAAAACCTGAAACCCCCCCAAAAATGCAAAAACTGACCGAAAAATATTGCATGGAAAGCACCAAAAAAGACCCCAAAAAAACTTCACAGAAACCTCCAAAAAATTCAATAAAACCTCCAAAATACCTTCCTAAAGCAATAGAAAAACCACCGGAAAAACCCCCAAAACCACCAAAAAAATATGAAAAAACCCCAAAAATCCACCAGAAAAGCCCAAAAAAATCTCCACCAAAACCCATCAACGAAACCACATAAACCCACGGAAAAAAAGCCCAAAACCCCCCCCCAAAACCACCAGAAAAACTTCAAAAAACCCACAAAAACACTCCAGAAGCGGAACAGAAAAACCCCAAAGAAACCCCAATATACTATTGGAAAAACCTTTAAAAACTCCTAAAAAACAACTCAAAAATCACAAAAAAAATTCCAGAAAACTCCACTAATAATGCTTCAAAAATCATGACAAAACCACCAAAAAATGGCAGAAAACCAACACCCCAAAAAACTGCCAAAAACCACCAAAAAATCCTCAAAAAACCCTACTAAACCACTATTAAAAAATACTGGAAAAACCCCACATAAGACAGGAAAACCCTAAAAGAAAAACCAGAAAACCACCACATAAAACCTCAAAAAAAGCCCCATAAGACCCCAAAGAGGCACCCGAAAAACCCCAAAGAAACCCACAAATACCATAGGAAAAACCCTAAAAATCACCCAAAAAAACCTGGAAAAAATCTCAAAAATTGCCTAAATAATTCCAGAAAAACCACCAATAAAACCCAAGAAAATCTCAATAAAAAGCCCCCAAAAATGGCAAAAACCCATCCAAAACCCACCAAAAAACTGTCAAAAACCACCAGAAATGCCTACTAAATCATTATGAAAAACCACTTGAAAAACCCCAAATAAGACAGGAAAAACTCCCCAGAAAACCCCAAAACGACCACTAAAACCACCAAAACACCATTAAAAACTCCCCAAACAAATCTCCACATAAACCCCAAAAAAACCACAAAGAAGCATCCAAAACACCCCCAAAATTGGCAAAAAACTCGCTAAAAAGCCCTACAAAACTTCCAAAAAACCACCACAAAACCCCCAAATTAGAGTAGAAACCCCCCCCCCCCAAAAACCCCAAAAAGACACAAGAAAACCCCTAGAAACACCACAACAACCTCAAAAATACCTGCAAAAGACTCCAGAGTAGCACCAGAAAAACCCTAAAGAAACCCCAAATACCTCTCAAAAAACCCCAAAAAACACTCAAAAAGATACTAGAAAACCCTCAAAAACCCCCCAAAAACCTGAAAAATAAGGGGAAAATTACCAAAAAAGATCCCAAAAACCCACCGATAACACCCCAAAAATTCTCCCTGAAATCCCGAAAAAATTGTGAAAAACCATCCAAAAGAACTCATAAACCGTCCAAAAAATGACTGAAAAACCCGACTAGGCCTCTATTAAAAAACACTGGGAAAAGCCAAAATAAGACTGGAAAAATACCAAAAACAACCCTAAAACCACTATAAAGATACCAAAAAACACTGAAAACACCCTACAAATAAAACCCAGAAAACCATCAGGAAACCCCAAAAAATCTCCACAAATTCTCCACAAAATCGCCAAAGAAAACCTCTTTACACAGCCCCCCCAAAATCCCTGTCACTGATCCCGGAATTTTTCCCCCAGACGTCGGATTCCTCTCCTTCTTCTTCCGGCACCTGGAGCGGAACCGCAGCGGGCGTTACCAGGAGCACTTCCCCTTCCTTTCGCGCTGCGGCCGCGAGCGGAATTTCCTTCGCTGCTCCGACCTTCCCGTGGTTTTCACCCAAATCCTGCCTGGCCCCGGTGGCAATTCCCTGCTGTCCTACTGCGGGGGCGGCTCCAAGCTGGTGGTGCCCTTCCAGCCGGGAATGTTGGCCGTGTGCCCGCGCAATGGGCGCCTCTACCTCCCGGCGCCGGAGAGGGTCGGTGGCGTTGGGTTGGTGCGTTGGGCCCTGGCCCAAGAGTTGAGCTCGGGGTTTCGCTTCCAGGATGGGCCCCAGCAGCCCCCGACGCATTTGCTTTGGCAGGGGGAGGAGCATCGGCTCTCCGGGGAAATCCTGGGAATGCTGCGGGCAGAGAAATCGGGATCGGAGGTGGGAGCTGCAATTTCCGCCTTGTGAACCGCTGAAAATCAGAATAAACTCGGTCCTGCAGTCATTAAATTCACTGGTTAATTAATTGTAGACTCTATTTTTGATTTAAATAATTAATTTCAGCAAGCATTTCCTTTCCCAATTCTGCTTTTCTGTCATCTCTAAAATTCTCAGAAAACCCCCAAAAAATTCCATGAAAACTGCCAAAAAACTCCCCAAAAACATCGGAAAAAGACCCAAAAAGACACTGGAAAAACCCTAAAAACTACCACCCTAAAAACCCTAAAAAAATCATTTAAATAAACCCAAAAAACCTCCCAAAAACCCACTGGAAAACTCAAAAAAACCCTCCTAAAATAACCCCATAAAGACACTGAAAAAATACCAAAAACCACCACCAAAACCCTAAAAAAAGCCACCAAAAAGCCCACTAGAAAACCCCAAATAGAAGTCCATAAAAAACTCAAAAAAACCCCAAATAACCACAGGAAAACACCAGGAAAACCCAAAAAAAACCCAAAAGACCACCAAAAAACCTACCAAACAACCCCAAAAAACACTGGAGAACCCCAAAAACAACAACAAAAGAACACCAAAAAAAGCACCCAAAAGAGCACCAAGAAAGCCCCCAAACCCCCCCCCCCCCCCAAACCCACTGGAAAACTCAAAAGTAAACCCCAAAAAAATCCCAAAACAACACTGAAAAATTACCAAAAAACCACCACCAAAACCCTAAAAAAGCCACTAAAAAACAACCCAAAAAACCCCAGTAAACCCCAAAATAAACTCCATAAAAACCCTAAAAAACGACCCCAAATAACCACAGGAAAACCCAGAAAAACCACCCAAAAAACTCCAGACAGCCCCAACAAAAAACTCCATGAAAATCATCAGGAAAACCCAAATAAAAAATAAAAGACCACCAAAAAACCCAGAAAAACTAATCCCAAAAACCACTGAAAAACTCCAAAAACAAACCCAAAAATCACCAAAAAAACCTCAAGAAACCCTCAAAAAATCACCAAAACCCCTAAAAAGCCCACTGGAAAACTACTGAAAAAGCCACCAAAACACTCAAGTAATACCAAAAATCACCACCAAAAAAACCCCCAAAACCCTGGAAAAGCCACTAAAAACCAACCCCAAACAACCAGCAAACCCCAAATAAAACTCCATATAAACCTCAAAAAAACCCCAAATAACCACAGGAAAACCCCCCCACAACACCAAAAACACCCTTATAAAAACCAAGAAAAACCACCCAAAAAATCCCAGACAGCCCCAACAAAAAAACTCCATGAAAGCCATCAGGAAAACCCCCCAAAAAAACCCCTAAAAGACCACCAAAAAACCCACAAAAAAAACCCACAAAAAAAAACCCCAAAAACAACAACAACAACAAAAAAAAATTTCCAAAACCTACCAAGAAGGCCCCAAAAAGACCCTAAAAAATCCTGTTGAGAGTCGTTGGGGTTGGGTTGGTGCGCTGGGCCCTGGCCCAAGAGTTGAGCTCAGGATTTCGCTCCCAGGACAGGCCCCAAAAGAAACTCCATAACAACCTCAAAAAAGCCCCAAATAACCACAGGAAAGCCCCCAAAAAACACCAGAAAACCCCCCCAAAACTCCAGACAACTCCAACAAAAGCTCCATGAAAACCGTCAGGAAAACCCAAAAAATACCCTAAAAGACCACCAAGAAACCCCCAAAAAGACACTTGAAAACCCCCAAAAAACACCAAAAAACCCCAAAAGACCCCAAAGAGACACTGGGAAAACGCCGAAGAAAACCCAAAAATACCACTGGAAAAACCCCCAAAATCACCTGAAAAACCTGGAAAAAACCCCAAAAATCACCAAAAATATTCCAGAAGAATCACCAATAACACCCCAAAAAGTCTCTATGAAAAGCCCCCAAAATGGCAAAAACCCATCTAAAAATCCGCAAATAACCACAGGAAAACCACCCAAAAAACCCCAGTCAGCCCCAATAAAAAACTCCATGAAAATCATGGGAAAACCCAAAAAAAACCCTAAAAGACCACCAAAACCCCACCAAAACTAACCCCAAAAAACACCGGAAAACCCCAAAAACAACAACAAAAAACACCAAAAAAACCCACCCCAAAAACACCCCAAAAACCAAAAAAACCCAACCCAAAAACCTTAAAAAATGTACTGAAAAAAAACCCCAAAAATGCTATTTTTGATTTAAATCAATATTTTCAGGAGGAGTTTCCTCCTTTCCCAATTCTTCTTTTTTCTCATCTCTAAAATTCCCAGAAAATCCTAAAAAACCTCCTTCCTTCTTTAAATCCTGCATTTGGGGATTTGGGAATTTGGGATTGGGGATTTGGGATGAAGGATTTGATTTGGGGGATTTGAGATTAAGGAATTTGGGATTTGGGGTAAAGGATTTGGGATTTTTGGATCAAGAATTTGGGATAAAAGATTCGGGAATTTGGGATGGGGGATTTCAGAATTTGGGATGAAGGATTTAGGAATTTTGGATGAAGGGTTTGGAAGGAAGGGTTTAGGGGATTTTGCAATTTGTGGATTCGAGATGAAGAATTTGGGAACTTTGGATCAAGGATTTGGGGATTTGGGATGAAGGGTTTGGGGGATTTGGGATGGGGGATTTGGGAATTTAGGATGGGAGATTTGAGATGAAGGATTTGGGGATTTGGGGTGAAGGGTTTGGGGTGAAGGGTTTGGGGATTTGGGATGAAGGGTTTGGTATGAAGGATTTGGGAACTTTGGATCAAGGATTTGGGAATTTGGGATGAAGGATTATAGGGATTTGGAATTAAGGATTTGGGAACTTTGAATCAAGGATTTGGGATGGACTTGGGGGATTTGGGATGAGGGATTTGGCGATTTGGCAATTTGTGGATTTGGGATGAAGGATTTGGGAACTTTGGATCAAGGACTTGGTAGTTTGGGATGAAGGATTTGGGAATTTGGGATGAAGGGTTTGGGGATTTGAGGGGGGTTTGATAGAAATTGAGTGGTGACAGCTAATTAATTAATAACCAATTTCAGATAAATAATTAATTAATATTTGTTTCATACTTAAATAATGTCCCATACGAATTAAAAACTTTGGGATTGGGGTGGGAAAACACCAAAATTGGACGGAAAAACATCGGGATGAGGGGGAAAACCCTAAAATAAAACACAAAACACCAGGATGGGGTGAAAAAATATAAAAACCAGACAGAAAAGCACCAAAATAAAGGAAAAAAACCAGAATGAGGCGGAATTTTGGGATGAAGGATTTGGACTTTGGGATGAAGGATTTGGATTTTGGGATGAAGGATTTGAAATTAAGGTGTTGGAGCTTTTCCACTATGGAGGCTCCAAGCTTTTCCCAAATCACAAGGAGAAGTCGTCCAAGGTTCCGTGGCCATAGGGGTTGGAAGTCCACACGAGGTCACTCCTCCTGGAATTCGTCAACATTTGGCAAAACTCAACATTGGCTGCCGCCAAAAGTTCCTCATCCACCAGTTCCTCAAAATTCCTGGCGGATTCCGGCGGCGGTGGCTCTGGCTTGCAGCAATCCACGGGAAGGCATAGACGACCAGGTGGATGTCGCGCAGCTCCAAGGTTTTCTGGAGCAGATCCTTGAGCGTGGCCGTAGACATGGGATTGCCGTAGACTCCCAGGAAACACAGGTGCGAGCAGTGGCGCAGCGGCGGCAGCAGCGCATCCAGATGGGAGTCGGCCATGCAGCATTCCATGAGATCCAGGTGCAGCAGTGAGGCTGAGGTTTCCTCCAGGAGCAGCCGCAGAGGCTCCAGGAGGCCCTGGGAGAAGTCATGTCTGCTTAGGTCCAAGCGCTTGAGGGCCAGAGCTTGGAAGCTTTGGGGGAGGAAGCCGAGGTCGGCAGGAACGAGGGAGCAAAAGGCCAATTCCAAGCTTTCCAACGGAGCCTGGAGGTCGCTGGAGGGAGGGAAAAGGGAGAGGTGAAGATTGGTTGGGATTTGTGGGCAATGAGACCTGGGATTGCATCCATCTCTGTCTTGGGAAAGAGCTTCCAAGACCATCAAGGTCAAGGTTTCAGAATGATGGAATTGTGAAGTCAAGTAGTGGAGTTACGGAATGGCTGTGGTTGGGAAAGATCTCCAAAAACATTGAGTTTGACCTCTGAAAATCCTGGGATTTTGGAATGATGGGATCATGGGATTGTGGGATGGGTGAGGTTGGGAAAGAGCTCCAAGACCATCAAGTCTGACCTCTAAAAATCCTGGTGTTTTTGGAATGATGGGATTGTGGGATTGTGAGATAGGTGAGGTTGGGAAAGGTCTTCAAGAACATTGAGTTTGACCTCTGAAAATCCTGGGATTTTGGTATGATGGGATCATGGAGTTATGGAATTATGGATCCATGAGATTATGGGCTCATGGAGTAGCGGGGTCATGGAATCATGGAATTATGGAATGGCTGAGGTTGGGGAAAACCTCCAAGACTATCAAATTCAAGAATTGAAAATCATGAAATTATGGAATGTGGGATCATGGAGTTCTGGAATCATAATTCATGGAATTGTGGAATGTAGGATCATGGGACGCTGGGATCCCAGAGTTCTGGAGTCATGGAGAGACTCTTTGGCAGAGGAAGAGGAGGTCGGTGGCAACGAGGGAGAAGACCAATTCCAAGCTTTCCAACGGAGCCTGCAGGTCACTGGAGGGAGGGAAAAGGGAGAGGTGAGGATTGGTTGGGATTCACAGGGAGAACGTGGGGAAAGATCTCCAAGAACATCAAGTTTGACCTCTGAAAATCCTGGGATTTTGGAGTGATGGGATCATGGAGTTATGGAATGACTGAAGTTGGGAAAGAGCTCCAAGAACATTGAGTGTGACCTCTGAAAATCTTGGGATTTCGGAGTAATGGGGTCATGGAATCAGGGAATTACTCAGGTCAGGAAAGATCTCCAAGACCATCAAGTTCAAGGTTTGAGAATCATGGAATTAGGGGATCACAGAGCCATGGAATTGTGGGATGGGTGAGGTTGAGAAAGAACTCCTAGAACATCGAGTTCAACCTCTGAAAATCCTGGGAGTTTGGAGTTATGGGGTCATGGAATCATGGAATCACTTAGGTCAGGAAAAGTCTCCAGGACCATCAAGGTCATGATTTGAGAATCATGGAATTATGGGATCATGGGGTCATGGAATTCTGGAATCAAATTGTGGAATTATGGAGTGGCTGAGGTTGGGAAAGAGCTCCAAGAACATCCAAGTTCAACCTCTGAAAATCCTGGGATTTTTGGAGTGATGGGATCATGGAGTTATGGAATGACTCAGGTTGGGAAAGATCTCCAAACCCATCAAGTTCAAGGTTTGAGAATCATGGAATTATGGGATCACAGAGCCATGGAACTGTGGAATGACTGAGGTTAATAAAGAGCTCCAAGAACACCAAGTTTGACCTCTGAAAATCCTGGGATTTTGGAGTTATGGGGTCATGGAATTGTGGAATGACTCAGGTTGGGAAAGATCTCCAAGACCGTCAAATTGAAGGTTTGAAAATCATGGAATTCTGGGATCATGGAGTCATGGAATTGTGGAATCAAATAATGGAATTATGGAGTTACTCAGGTTGGGAAAGGTCTCCAACGCCATCAGGTTTGACATCTGAAGATCATGGGATCATGGAGTTATGGAATGGCTGAGGTTGGGGGAAACCTCCAAGACCATCAAGTTCAAGGTTTGAAAATCATTAAATTATGGGATCATGGAGTCATGGAATTGTGGAATGACTCAAGTTGGGAAAGGTCTCCAAGAACATTGAGTTTGAACTCTGAAAATCCTGGGAGTTTGGAGTTATGGGATCATGGAGTTATGGAATGAGTGAGATTGGGGGAAACCTCCAAGACCATCAAGTTCAAGGTTTGAAAATCATTAAATTATGGGATCATGGAGTCATGGAATTGTGGAATGACTCAAGTTGGGAAAGGTCTCCAAGAACATAGAGTTTGAACTCTGAAAATCCTGGGAGTTTGGAGTTATGGGATCATGGAGTTATGGAATGAGTGAGATTGGGAAAGAGCTCCAAGAATATCAAGTTCAAGGTTTGAGAATAATGGAATTATGGGTTCACAGAGCCATGGAATTGTGGAATGGCTGAGATTGGGAAAGAGATCCAAGAAAACCAAGTTTGACCTCTGAAAATACTGGGATTTTGGAGTTATGGAATGGCTGAGGTTGGGAAAGATCTCCAGGAACATCAAGGTCAAAGTTGGAGAATCATGGAATTATGGGATCATGGAATTGTGGAATCAAATAATGGGATTATGGAATTACTGAGGTTGGGAAAGGTCTCCAACACCATCAGGTTTGACATCTGAGGATCATGGGATCATGGAGTTATGGAATTATGGATCCATGAGATTATGGGGTCATGGAGTTGTGTGGTTGTGGAATTGGGGAATTATGGATTGGCTGAGGTTGGGGAAAACCTCCAAGACTATCAAGTTCAAGCTCTGAAATTAATGGAATTACGGAATGATGGGATCATGGAGTTCTGGGATCATGGGATCTGGGATCATAATTCATGGAATTGTGGAATGTGGGATCATGGAATGTTGGGATCCCAGAGTTCTGGAGCCATGGAGAGACTCTTTGGCAGAGGAAGGCGATGTTGGCGGGAACGATGGAGCAGAAGGCCAATTCCAAGCTTTCCAACGGAGCCTGGAGGTCGCTGGAGGGAGGGAAAAGGGAGAGGTGAGGATAGGTTGGGATTCACAGGGGAAATGTGGGGAAAGATCTCCAAGAACATCAAGTTTGACCTCTGGAAATCCTGGGATTTGGGAACAATTGGATCATGGAGTCATGGAATAGCTGAGGTTGGGGAAAACCTCCAAGACCATCAAGTTCAAGGTTTGAAACTCATGGAATTATGAGATCACAGTGTTACATGGCTTTGCAAGGGTTCCTCAGGGTGAGAGAGATAGATGAGAAGGCTGGATTTATTATTTTATGATTATTTATTATTTTATGATATATAATACATTATGACTATACTAAAAGGAATACAGAGAAAAATTCAGAAGCTACTAAGCTAAGAATAGAATAGAAATAGGAATGAATAACAAAGTTCTGTGTCCAGGCAGAAAGCAAGGACAAACTCTCCCGTGAGTGGTCAGCAAATCCAAACACTCACAGAAGACTAATCACAGATGCACCTGTTACATTCCACAGCAGCAGATAATAATTGTTTACATTTTTCTTCTGAGGCCTCCGCTTCCCAGAAGAGGAAAACTCCTAAAAGAAAGGATTTTTATGAAAGAATGTCCGTGACATCTTACCTTTCCAAATTATATAAATTAAAAAAAAAATGCTGATGTGGAATGAACAGGAAATTTCTTCACCTGTATAACATATGATACTAACAAATCACTAAAACAATCTTACAATCTAAGAAAATGCAAAATACAACACAAAGAAAATTCAAGTCCAAGCAGCTGAGTTTCAGGAACAGTCCATGGGCTGAAAATGTTCCTCTTGGACATATCTGAAAGTCCTTTTTGGTCCTGAAACAGACTTTCTGCAAAAAGTCCCATCAATAGTTATGAAAAACCATTGACGGTCATAAAACAATTTCAAACAATTTCAAACAATTTGAACAATTTATGGAATGTCCTTTTCTGGCCCTTCAATGCTTCAGTGCTTCAGAGCTGCTGCCAGCTATTTCAATCTTTTTTTATTTAATGTTTAATTTTTTTTTTTTCTATCGAAAAGAGCAGCAGCAGCAAAGCAGCCAGAGCCAGAGAAAGAAAGGCCCTGGGGGCCCTGGCCCTTTAACGGACCAGGAACCCCAAAGCTGGCCCACAAAAGGCGGGCCAGGACCGGTAGGAGAAACCACAACTCCCAGAGACATCAGGAGGCCACACAGTGGCCCTGGCCCAGAAACTTCCTGAGCCCAACATCCCAGGCCAAACCCATGAAGCAGGCTCTGCATTCCCACAGGCCTGCACCCTGCTGCCAGTACAATGGCAGCACGGGTGGTGAGACGCTTCCTTTCCCCAAAACGACTGAGGCATGCCAGCAGCAGGGAAATAGAAGCCTTCCCCAGAAATCCCGTCTTGGGTCTGGAGATGTTTGTTCCTCACAGCAAACAAGCCATGGTCTCTTCCAGCTGTGCCCTCTCCCTCTGCAATGCAAATGCATCAGGTGTGTTTCCCATCTGCCTCATGGCACCACCCCCTCTGGGCTGGGGACCACAGGCAGAATTCTCGGGACGCACCTGCCCCCTGCACCTGCGCCGCTAGGGTGCAAGAGAAACGGCAGAGATGGCAACCCTCTAAGGGACAGCAACTGACCAAAAACTCCCCAACCCGCCAAGAATGCTGATCTTGAAAGCAGGCAGGCGGGCTGCCCCCCGTCCCCCAGCTGTCGGGCCGCGCCGGTTCCATGGAAGGAGTGGCTGATGCCCTCTTCCCCTGTCCCAGCTCGCCCTACAGGGGCTGCAGGGGCAGCCCCGGGACAACCCGAAACACTCGGGGGGGAAATCACGCTGGGTGTAGGAGCGGCTGCGGGCTGCTCCGAGGGTCCCGTGGGTTCGGCGCTGTCTTCAGCACCATCCGGAACAGGGACTGTCTAGGCTTCAGGCGGCGGGGAGGCTGGTGGAAGCGGCTGGGGGGCCAAGGGGGCTGGAGAGGATTCCTCGTCCACTGAGTCGGAAGATGCAGACGCGTCTTCGTTGCCTAGCAACAGTGGCTCAGCTGCAGGAAACGACACTGCTGTGTCCCTTGGCTCTGAAAGCGGCGGCAGGCAAGGCGCGGGGTCGGTGCCGTCTTCTGCCGCTGACTCTGGGGTCAGCCATGGTCAGTGGCTGGAGCTTTGGGCAGAGCTGTGCTGAAAAGGCACAAGAAGCACAGACTGGTGCCAGCCCACAAAACACATTTGGGACTTTGTCCTCCTGAGCTGCCAGAAGTAAGGCAAGGAGGGCAGCGGTTCTTTTCAGAGAAGGATGCGCTCACTCGCTCTCCATTGCTAAAACAAAGGTGGTGCCTTCGAGCACCTCACTGCTCTTTGGGGCTACAGCTTCAGAGTCCTGAATTCTCATTTCTGGCTGCCAGCAAATCCATCTGAAAGTTACTGGTAGTTCCTTAGCCACCTGCAGTGCTGCACTTGGGAACTGCACATAGGGAGAGTTCTGCAAGGCGTTCCTGAAAGCCCTAAGCCCTGCCCATATCACAAGATGTATCCACAGAGTATTAAGGCATGGATTACTTCTTCTGAATCCTAGAAAGAGCAGCAGAGAGTGTGGTCAGAGGTTTGTGGGTGATAGTTGAGACATCACTGTTACCAAGTGGACAAGGCAAAATTACAGTGGCCCCAGGTGTCCTGTAACTGGCTCCCAAGGGAGCAGAGAAATAAGGGAGCAGAGAAATAGACTGTTGGAATGTCAGTTCCTAATTACTGCAGTGCCTAATCACAAGGCAGTTTTGCACATCTCAGCTGTGTCATTGCAAAAATCACTCGCTCCACGTGCCTTGTAGTCTCGTGCCGCCAACCTCTCAAGTTACTGATTTTCAATGTCGTTTTAGGTGGCAATAAAAAAAATAAATCTTCAAGGAGTGAGGAGGAAGGAGCTAACCTTTAACGAAATAATGATCATGAAGAGGTATAGGAGTCCCAATGTTGTGAGTTATTTAGACAGGTGAGAGGTCATGGTCTTATCCCATGGATCTGCATTTACATACAGCAAACATGAGAGTTTAAAAACCCACTTTGGTGAGTGGCAGAAGGTAGAGCTGTTAATTTTTATTTATTCATATTTCTCTACTCATCTCCAATGGATGAGAAGAGAGTGCATCTTGTCTGCATGAGTCTTCTCTGGCACACCTACTTTGATAATTATTCCAAAATTATTCAAAACCTGAATCTGCTGTAACTTCCTAACTCAATAGCCTGGAAGTTCACTGCCTCCACATTTATTTGGGATTGACTTTTTAAAGTTTCTTAAGTGCTGATGAACCATCCTAAAGTGGATTTCCCTTGGATTGTTGCCCCTCTTTGCCATTGCTATGCATGCCAGGAAGACTAGGGGTATATTTCCAGAAACACCATGCCTGACACGTTTTTTATTTCAGCTGTTTCTAAACTGGACTTTTCATTTGCTGTCCATCTAAGACATCTCCTTTTACACAGCTGTGTCTTTCTCTTTGAGACTGCACAGATTGCAAACAATGCACAGCCAAGAGGGAATATCTATTCCTTTGATTCTGTCCTTGTCACAAAGGCATCTGGAAATAAGAAACCTGGAAACAAAAATTCAACGTAGCCATGCATGTTCATCTCCACGCCCTTGTTTCCTTCTTTCAGCTACCTTCTGAGCGAGGAACTCTTGCTGCTTATGGAGTACATGGATGGAGGCATCCTGAGCGATGTCATCAGCCAGACCTGCCTGTCTGAAGATGAGACAGCAGCCATCAGTCGGGAGGTCAGCAATCCCATCTGTGTTTCCAAGGGCTTGGGCAGCATTGTCTGGGAAACAGGGGCTCAGAGCTGGAGTGATTTCCTGGGCCAGGCTTTGTTTCTGCGTTGCTGGTATGCTATGGGCAAGTAAAAGCATCTCAAGTGAAAGGCCTGCCAGTGCCCCTGCACTCCGTGTACTCAGTGCCAGTACACTTATCTCCTGCTGTTGAATTCTTGCTCTGCCTCTTGTATTTGTATTTTCTGTTCTCCACCTTGCCTCTCTAAATGTTTGCCTGGAGTCTGTCTTCACTGCATTCCTTGCCTGTAAAAGCAAAGGTGCTGGTGGCAGGATTTGAAATGATCAGCAAAGAAAAAAGAGAGAGACCCATTTCTGTCAGTCCTCAGCTAAAAAGGATAGGAGTGCAGCCAAAATGCTCTTTGATTCTGAGCACATGCACTGCAGCAGGAGTCATCCTGGCTGGTTTGCAAGGGACAGCCTACAACAGCAGGTGCTGTTCCTCTTTCAAAAGTTGGCGTGCCTTTCCTCATAAAGGTCCTGCTCTGCAGGTGTTGGAGCAGCGAGCTCTTCCTCTCAGTGGCCATTACTGTTCTGCCATTATTCCCCATTCCCCCAGAGAGGGAATCTTTCTTTTAGATTGTTTGTTTCTTTCTTGTGTGGTGAAATCACATCACTCATTTTTGCCCACCACTTTCTGTTTTCTCTCTCAGTGCCTGCAAGGACTGGATTTTCTTCATTCAAACGATGTGATCCATCAAGATGTGAAGAGCAGCAACATTTTTCTCAGAACTGATGGTTCTGTCAAGCTGGGTCAGTATATTCTTGGTCAGGTGCAGCGTTCCAGGGATGTGGGTGTGGGGCTGCTTGGAGTGACTGCCAGCTCCCCAAAAATGGTGCTGGTGGCAGTGCAGGGACCCCTGCTGCGAGCTGAGGGCACAGTTGCAACGTGCACAGAGGTAGAAGGAACCACAAGCAGTCAAGAGTGGCATTGCTCTGTGTGTCCCTTCCAGAGGGAAGGAGTTACAAGTCTAAAGTTTCCAAAGAACAAAAGCCACTGCTGGAGGCAGTGTAAAAAATGGGGGGACTTTTTAAGTCACCAATGCCAGGAGATTCAACAGCACATTTTCAAACTTCTACTGGGAAATTCTTTTGCTTGCTTTCCTAATTGCACAGAATTCAAATAAAACCAGTATTTTGCTTTCTCCTCAGCTGATTTTGGCCTCCCTACTCAGCTCACTCCTGAGCAGAGCAGACGGTGCTCACTAACCGGGACTCCTTGGTGGATGGCGCCTGAAGTGGTGACAGGTCAGCCATATGGCCCCAAAGTGGACATATGGTCTTTTGGAATTGTGGGGATTGAAATGATAGAACAAGAACCTCCTTACTGGAGCGAAAGTTCTGGCACAGTAAGGAGCAAATACTCACTGATCCCACTGTCTTTCTCACCTGTTCCCTGTCCTGCGTGCCGTTGGAAAAAATCCCATTGCCATCTGCTGGAACTACTTCCACCAATGTCCCCTCCTACAAATATCCCTGCAACACATCAGCATCTGCTCTAGTTTTGGTTGCATCGGTGAGTAACTCAAGCCTTATCACATGCAAACAAACTTCATTCTTAGGCAACACCTTCCTTTGGGTTATAAGGGGTTCCAGTTCTTTTGTCTGTGGAGATGGCCCAAGTAACAGGAAACAAGCATCTTAGAACTTCTGTTATCTTTCCATAAATGAAGGAATGAAACCCAAACCCAACAAAGTTTCTAAAACTGTGGTCTTTAGAGAGGAACCTAACCCACTGTGCAGTTGCTTCTCACTGGGAAACATGCCTGAAACCTGGGCATGAGGGTGTAAAGGCCAAAGAGTCTCTTCTGCTTCTTGTGCAGTGCTGCTGCACTGCATTTAGTGACCGTGTTTCTCTCCTAGCCCAAGGAACGTTCTCTGTGTCACCAAGCCGAAGCCTGGTGATTTGGAGAGCCTGCCAAAACCTCCTGTTTGTTTTCTGACAATTTCTGGAATGGGTCTACCACTAATGTATTGACTTGAGTAGCCAAATGAGCAGAGGTTGACCATAGGGATGGCACCTCTCCTTCTTCTGACCATGAAAATTTCTCTTTTGAAAAATGGGAAGCTGAAATTTTCAGACTGCTGAGACAGAGTTGCAGGTGTCTCCTGTGTGTCCAAGCAGTCATTTTCATCCCAATACATTTGTGCAGGCATCTTAATGTGTCTGTGTTGAAGATGAGATTGTAAATGTTTGTTTCCTTACCTGGGGATTAACTGATGGATTTCCTTTCTTTCCTTCCAATTCCCATTGTTTTCAAGAATAGCACAAAAAGCTTGATGAGTTTTGTTCTATGGCAGCTGTGCTTAAAGGACCAACAAGCACTGCAGAGATGCCTTTCCTGTACTAATCCTTGAAATTTGTATAGCAAAGTCTCTCTTCCAAAAAGCCTCTCAAGCTGGTGTGAATCCTCAGAGAAGCAAATGTGCTTGTGGTGATGTAGTTCCCACTAACTAGGTCAGTCAATGAAATCAGCTGCCGAGGCAAGATCTGTGGGATGGTGGAAAAGCTGTGGCTGCATTGGGGTTTGGCGTTTTTGTTGGTAAAGTCATCTCTGGGTGTCTGCCAGGGCAGAAACTGCCACTGCAGAGCAGAGGTTAAACAAAGGGATCTGGGAGAGCACTTAGAGATGTGAAAGCAGTGGGTGGAGCCTCGTGTTTTTTTTTTTCCAGGCTGAACACCTGATAGCCACAATGGGGACCCCAAAGCTGCAGCAGCCCAAGCTCCTCTCAGCTTTGCTGCGTGACTTCCTGAGCTGCTGCCTGCAGAGAGATGAGGAGCGGTGCTGGTCTGCCAAGGAGCTCCTGCAGTTAAAATGTGAAGGGCCTGCAGCTGAAACAGGCTCTGAGGGATGGGCTCCTCCTCCACTCAAGTCCAAGGCATCAGATGAGCCCTCTTCCTCCTCACCTCCACTCTTGGTGCTCTTCAAATGAAAATGGTGAGGAATCCTGGACTGGGCTGGGCTGGCAGGGTCCTGTAAATGTCCTCTGGTGCAAGTGTCCTGCAATGAGCAGGGACATCTTTAAAGAGATCAGGTTGCTCAGAGCCCTTTGCCGCCACAGCCAGAATGGTTGCAGGGATGGGGCACCTACAAGCTCTTGGGGCAAGCTGTGCCAGGGTGGCACCATGCTCCGAGAAAACAAGTTCTTCCTTAGACCTACTCTGATTAGATGCCCTTTGTGTTTAAAAATATTTGTCCATATCCTATTGTAACTGGCCCTGTTATAAAAGATATCTTCCACTTTCTTCAAAGCCACTCTGAAGTCTTGGAAAGTGGCAATAAAGTCTCCTCTGAGTGTTTCTGTTGCCCTCTTTTGTGATTTGGTGGGGTGTTCAGTTTTATCTAATGGCAAAAGAATTGAAGTAGAGCAATGCAGGGTACAGAGACATGAAATGGTGGTGGAGGAACCCAAGGAAGCCAGTCCCAGCTGAGCAGTCAGAGATTTGACTGTGGGCAGGAGGGGCTGTGGGTGGCTCACTGTGAGCCTCTGAGGGGCCCTGGTTTGTGCCCCCCAGCCCACCCTTAGAGGTTTCTGCCACGCAAACAGGGACAGCTGGGAGGGACTTGTCCCAGCCCCATCTGCTGCCTGGCACGCTCAAGCAGACGGGAACTGTGCCAGGGTTACTGCCAGGTTGTGTGGCAGAGAGGAACTGCAGGACCCAGTGCCACTGGGCTGGCCCTGCTGGGAAGGAAGGTGCCATCCAGCACATGAGGACATGGGCATGGAAAGGTAGACACTGCTTTCTGTCCCTGTGGGAATTAGCACAGTGCCTGTCTTTGAAAGGCAGGGACCTATGTGAGCCATTGGAGTTTCCTGAAAGGAAGAAAACCCAGGGACAGAAAGCACCATTTCTAGAGCACTGGCAGGGCAAAAATCCCAGCGTGATGAAGACATCACAATAAACAGATAAGTGGGATTCTGGGCCACATTTGCCCGTGATGGCAAGGTCTTGCTCATTGGGGATGACTGGGGAGCAGATGGTCCCATTGCTCTTCTTTCTGGGTCTTGCTAGGAACTTGATGTATCCTGATTGAGTCTCTGAAGCACTGAACTTGGAAAGTAGTGGTTCACTGTTCTTTATTGTATTTTTTTTTTCCAGTGGACAGCATCCATTTGTAACTTCAGCCAAGCCAGCATTCATCCTGGCACAACTCATCAATTCAGTGAAGAAGAAGAATAGCCCTAACCCTAAACCCTAACCCTAAACCCTAACCCTAATCTTAAATGCTAACCCAAACCCAAACCCTAACCCTATCCCTATCCCTAATCCTTACCCTATCCCTAGCCCTTACCCTAACCCCAACCCTAAGCCTAAGCCTAAACCTAAGCCTAAGCCTAAGCCAAACCCTAACCCTAACCCTAGGAGATGAGAACGTAACAATCAAGTCAAGATGTTATCTCTGTTACCAGTTTAGAGTAGGATTGTAGAGTAGGGTTGTTGAAGAGATTTGTAGCATAGGATTATAGATTAGGGTTGTAATTAATTAAAATTTCTGAAACATCAACTCATTTGGAAGATTCTCCTCCTTCTGACCCCTTCAGAAAATTCAACATTTCCTTCTGAATTATCAGTTGTTTTTTATTGGTGCTAAGTCACACATATGGCTTCTTTTGTATGGTTTCATAAGTGAGGAGGGCTCTTCTTCATTCATCCTCTCCAGACCACACTGCCTTTGGAATATGACCCACTGGCTGGTTATGGCACAGCTGTGGTATTTCTAGTTGAGGCAGAAAGGACAATGGCATTTGAAGGCAAAACCAAAGGAAGAATGAGGCAGCCCAAACATCTTGTGCAGATGCAGGCCTTCAGCTGTGACTGGAGAGCATTGGGGTTCCTGCCACTTGGATTTGTATCCCTAAATGCAATTATCTCTTTGGCTGGAGGAGAGCCTTGCTCAAGTGAGAAAGCAGAAAGATCAGAGAGGGTGCTCGGGAAGGTCTCCTGTGGTGCAGAGCTGTCAGCACCTGTGAGGTGAGAGCGGGCCCGGCCTTGCCCGGGCTGGAGCCCCAGCAGAGCCCCGGCAGAGGCCGGAGCAGCCTGAGCCCCGGCAGAGGCAGGCTGGAAAGAGGCTCTTGGAGCTGCAAGAGGCAGCAGCCGGGCCCTGGGTGCCTCTTCCTGGGAGCGGGCGAATCCTCCGCCCTCAGAGCCCAGGTGGCAGCTGGCTGCTGCCGAGGGGAAGCGCAGCCGTGCTGGGCACAGCCCGGCCTGGAGGTATTGGCCGTCTGGAGTGTGCCCAGGAGCAGGGAAAGGCCAAGGGCAGCCGAGGGCTGCTGGGCTGGCTGAGGATTCCTCCTCTTCTGCCAGCTGCCCTGCAACTCCTGGCAAAGGTCAGCAGTGTGTGCAGCACTCTGGGCACCGGGGGAGGGAGCCGGGCTGCTCGGCAGGCTGGAGCACAGGGCAGCTCCTTCAGGCCTGGCACTTGTGCCAGGGAAGCGAGGCCAGCGTGAGACAGGGACAGCTAGGCAGGGCCCATCTGCAGGAGCCAGCGCCTCACACAGCTCTGGGAGGAAGCACCTGCAATCCTGCAGTTCTGCACTGAGCCAGAGCAAAGGTGTGAGATGCAGAGTGTTTGGCAGAAATATTCAGGCCCAGCAGGCCAACCTGCTTTGTGCTCTCTGGCACAAAGCAAGGGCTGTGCAATGCAGCTCTGAGCTGCTGGGAGAGAGGCAGTCGAGGATGTGCCTGAGGTGAGTCAAGGGGTTAGCTGAAAATGTAATTAGGATAACTGAAAATGCAGATGAGTTGAGGAGCCAGCTGGGAATAGAATTGGGAAAGTAGAATTGCATGTTTTAGTTAAGATTTTCAAATGAGGTAAGAAGCTAAGTTAGTAATACAGCTAGCAGAAATCATGTCCCTTAGTTAAAGAGTACCAAATATATTAGGAACATAAAGTTAGGAGTGCCAGGGGTAGAGAAAGCAATTGTGAAGAAGCAGAGACCATAGAAATACCTTGCCTTAAGAATAATTGAACAGTTAGGAGAGGCTTGGACCATGAGCAGCAGGTCAAAAGATCTTGCCAATTGGCCATGGGAGAAGAGTTCACCATGAGGAAGATGGCTTTCTTCCTCCCATACAACCACTCCCTCATTTCAAAATCCCACCAATCCAGTTAAGGGAATACAATTGCGCAGCTGTAATAGATATTCAGCTGATAAAAATGTGAAGCAGGCAGGTGATAATTATGTATTACGCATCCTTAGAAATCTAATGTAAAATCTTTTCTGTAGAAATAGAGAGCAGGAGTCTGCAACTCCTTGCACGTGTCTTTGGAAACTAGTTCACATGTGACCAGGGCTGCAATAAATACCCTTCTTTTCTACTATAATTAGTTGAAGAGTCATCTGTCCATGCTTCAAAGGTTATGCTGGAGTAGTGAACTGATTTGGAAGGGAGCAGAAGAGTTTCAGCAGGCAATTTTTGGAAGAGATGGAAGGCTCTTGTGACTGAAGGGAAAGCTATTTGGAATGGAGTAATGATCCCAAAGTCTATACAATTGTATCTTTGTGTCTGAATTTAAATCAGAATGATTATAGATAGCTTCATGCAATTTGTCTACAAATTTATCAAAGTCTTCATTCTTTCTTTGACAAATCTGTGTAAAAGACATAGTGTGTAACTTATCTGGAAGTGCAAGGATAGCATTATATGCTAGTTGTTGGCTCATCTGTAAGACTTGATCAATGCTCCCAGCCTGGGCAGTGGCAGTAGCCCAGGGCCCCTTGCCAAGGAACTGTTGTGCTCTTAAACTATACAGAGGATCACCCTGCACTCTAGGTCTTGCTGCTTCTTGAGCACACTTTTCCTCCCAGCTTTTATGACGCATCACCTGCTAATGGGGTGGCATTATAAGTCTTATTAGGGTATGCACATCAGCTGGAATTAACGTGTTAGATGGAAAAATATACTGCAGAAGTGACAGTGCAAATTGAGATTTTCAACCAAATTGTGAAATTGCAGCTCTCAACTTTCCTAACATCTTCCAATTCAAAGGTTTTTAAACTCTACTTGCAGCATTAGTTACTACAGGAAAAGTTTCTACATCATTTGAGAGAAAAGTCCCTTCTACAAAAACTTCTACAATAACTTTTTTTCTACTTTCATTTCTCTTTTGTGAAGATAAAGCTTGGCCTGCAATTCCTCGGAAAGCATTAGGAGGACCATGCTATTTTGGGAAATTGTCACTGTTTGCCCCTAGCATTCAACAGATGCCTGATGACATCAGGCACAAATTCCAATGTCCAAAACATAGGGTGCATCCATTAGGCTCAGACTGCAACGATAATGTAGAATTGTGAAATTGGCCTTCGGTTAAATTGGCATCACTTTTTACACCAGGATTAGCTTCATCAAAGGCCCTTACATAATTCAAACGATTGGCCTGTTGGACAGGAAAACAAATTAACATTAGATCTGCAATACTGAATGAGCCCACCGCTGATGTAGGTAACATACACCACGCTGTGTTACAGGATAGGGCTGCTATAGATTTTTTGTTGCTAGCACAAGGAGATGGGTGTGAAGATTTTGAAGGGATGTGTTGCATGAATCTCTCTGACCACTCTGAATCTATTCACAAGAAACTGTCATTGCTTAAGGAGAATGTGAAAAAGCTGACAGTTGTTTAGAATACTTTTGATGAGTGGCTAAAGTCCTGGGGAATAATAGGCTGTCTCAAGGACTTTGTATGCTTTGGCATTATGTATTATTGCCTGTATTTTGTATTCTTGGCTATGTAATTAATAAATAATTCTACATATTATTGTCTTGGTATTCTTTTTTCAATTCTGCTTATAGTGCCTTGCTTACTGTGCTGTGTGCAAAAAGTAATTGACTGTGCTTTTAAATCAGTCTGGCTTGTGCAAAAAAAAAGCGGGGAACTGTTGAAGATATTTTGCAGGTTGAGGAGTTCTGGCAAGACAAGGGCCATATTTAGCCAATGCACTGAATCCAGCCTGCTTGTAATAATGGACAATGAACAAGTTCACAAAGAATGAATTATGGACATAATCAGAAATGGGGTCGGTGTATCCTTGAAAAAGATACAAGAAGAAGAGTCATCAGGACTCAGCAAGTTTGTCAGCAAGCTTGGGAAAGTGAGCCAGGGGTGGCCAGACAACCCCAGCAAGATGCATGAAAAATTAGGTAATCCAATCAGCATTCTATTTTAGTCGTGTGAACAGCTAGGACTAACCAATCATGCATTAGCTAGAGACGCGTGGACAGTAGAGATTTATTATAAATAGAGTCTTTTTAGAAATAATAAATTTAGCTTCACTGGATCATATTGGTCATGGTGTGATGTCCATGAACTTCTGCACCCCACACTTAAGAGTGTGTTGGTGCTGCCCAGGAAATGTACACATTTGGGGAAGTGCCCCTGGAAGAGAGGGGCTTGATTCCCAAGGAAACTGCTTTCCCAGGAGCCCCCAGTGAGACAGGTGCAAGTGTCTCCATTTGACTCCCTGTGTTTCCTTCAGTCCTTGAGGCCCCATGCACTTGGCAGAGGGGCAGGGCAAGGATGTGAAGAGCAGCTTGGGCATCTGCCTGGGCCTGCAGAGACCAAGCCAAGCACCTGTAGCAGGGTTTGTTGCCCACCTTTGAGCACAGGTCTGAGCCAGATCCTGTTTGTCCAGCCGAGTGCCCCAAAGCTCTCTTGGGGAGCTGTGAATTCAAAGGCCTTGATGCACACATTCATGCCACCTCCCCTCTCTGGTGTGTTTTAACTCTTGGCAAGATGTGTTTGCCCTGTGCTTGCTGGAGGCTGCTCTGTTCCAGAGCCAGCACCAAGCTAGGCTGTGCTGGCCTGGCACTGTGGAGAGTCCTTCCCTGAGCATTTGGCTGGGCTTGGTGTGTCCAAGGCTGTCTTAGACACTTGGGGCAATGGATTTCTTCCAATCAGAGGTATTTTGGGTGGGGTGGGGGTGCCCTCAGGGCAGTTGGTAGTGTGTCCAAGGGCCCTTGCTGACATGGCACAGCACGGTTACCATGGAACAGAATGGAACAGGACCCTTTGTGACACATGGTGACATGGGTGCTGGCGGTGACGAGGCAACGCCACAGTGCTTGGTGCACGTGACAGGACAGGAGGTGACAGAGCGGTGCTGTGAGGTGTCCCCGCACAGCCGGCTCACTGATTGCTGACCTGGAGCTTTTCCAAGGCATCTTCCATCCCTGCAGCCGGTGCCCTCGTGGCCAGGCTGTGGGAACCTCCATCGTTCACCAGGAGTCTCCTGTCATTGTGGCAGGAGACCTCGAGTGCAGGAGTTGCTGTCCTGTAGCTTTCCTGAGGCTCCTCTGTTGGAGGTGCCTGCAAGGCACGACTGCAGCACTCGCTGACTCGGGCCTTTGCCGAGGCATCTGTCTCGAAGGTGCCCTTGAGGTCAGACAGCAGAATGGCAGGCAGACTGCTCAGCCTGTTCAAGAGGCTTCGGGGCAAAAAAAGCAAAGGCCCTGCAGCTGCCCCAGCGCAGCAGCCTGCACAGCTGCAGCAGTTGCAGCCACTGCAGGACGGTGAGTGGTGGAGCTGGGCCGCAGGGCCGGTGCCTGTAGCCATCCTGGCCCCATCCCATCCCATCCCATCCCATCCCTGCAGACACGCCCATGGATGGGATGGGACAGGGGCTGGGGCTGCCCCCACCGATGGCCATGCTCCGTCCCCTGGGCTCCCGGGGGGCTGTCCCTGCCTGGGGAGCGCAGGGCTGGGCTGTGTTCTCCGGCCTCTCCCACAGCCCCTCAGCTCTGGCTGAGCTCTCTCTTTGCCAGATGCAGCCAAGGACCAGACTCAAGAGCAGGAGCCCATCCATGGCCGCTTCCACCGAGCAGCGCAGGTACCTGCCGCCATCCCCACCTGGGCTGGGCCTGCTGGCACTGCCCAGCCAAGCCCTGTGCTTGGAGCAGACCATGGAACGTCTCTCTCTTCCCGCCTGTCCTTCTGCTACAGACACTGCGGAGGTTCCTGTGCCTTCAGCACAAAAAGACCAGCGGCCCCACACCCGAGGGCACGGCCTAGCCTGAATCCAGGCCCAGTGAGCTGAGGGCAGAGGCTGCTGCCAGCACAGCGTCCTCTGACCTGGCCGCCAGCTCTGACTGGGAAATGGATGAGGGCTGGGAGGAGGCTGACATGGCCCTGACAGAGGGCACGGCCACCACCAACACCATCCCACAGGGCATCCCAGAGACTGTGGCCATGCCCACGCTCACTGTGAGTCTTAGACCTACTCTGGAGTTTTTCCAGAAGGGTTTTTATTCTCTGCAGCAGCCTGGGGCCAGGGCTGAAGGCCTCCCAGGATCACGTGGCCCCTAAAGCCATGTCTGCTGGCCCCCCTCAGCCCCATCACAGTGGGCTGGGAAGGCAAGCACTTCTTGGGGGAAGCTGGGCAAGTTGCTCCCTTGGACAGCACTCCAAGTCTTCCCCATGCCACTTCCTCCAGGTGCAAGCCATGGTGAGTGCCGTGCTGCAGAGACTCACATCCTGTGAGTCTGTGGACGCCGGTCTGCAAATGGCCATTGTTCTTCAGCCTCGCTGAAGAACACCCTGCCCCCGTGGTGAATAGCCTCCTGCGCTGTGCCCCAATGTGTGACTGGTAAGGGGCACAACTGCCTTGAGAGCTCGGTGCTCACCGGCCTGTAGGGCCCCTTGCCCTGTACAGCCTGTCCAGTGGGCTCTGCCAGACAGGCGGAGAGCACTGGCACCCTCGGGCCCCTCTGTTTCCTGAGCCTGCTGCAGCTGCACGGGGCACGATACTGACGCACAGCTCTGGTCCCACAGAGCTGCCGCGCTGATGTGGAGAGCCATGGGCACCTGGGAATTAGCCCCATTAGAACATGCAGGACTTATCGGGGCAAGGCCACCTATACAATACATATATTTTACTATGACTCACATGCCACCTATACCCCTGCACCGCTGGTATTCACTTGTTTCCTTCCTATGGAGACCATTGTGACACTGGGGAGCATTGTGGAACCAATGGGCCATGGTGACACTGCAGGCCCTTGTGGAACCTGTTACACTGTAGGAACTTCTGGAACCAAGGAGAACATTGTGACACTGCAGGGTACCATGGATCCAAAGGGCCATTGTGACACTGTGGGGCCTCGTGGAACCAAGGACATCTTTGTGGTTCTGTTGGGCTGCATGGTCCCAATGTGAAGCAGTGGAGCTTTGTGGAGCCAAGAGGCCACTGCTGCATTTCAGGGCCTTGTGGAGCCAAAGGGCCATTGTGATCCTGCAAGGCACCGTGGATCCATGGAGAGCATTGTGGCATTGCAAGGCCCCTTGGAATCATGGAGACCCTTGTGACACTGTGGGGCCTCATGGAAGGAAAGGGCCATTGTGACACTATGGGAACTTGTGGAACCATTGGGGAGGGCATTGGAAACGGCAAGGCTTCATGGAACAAATAGACCATTGTGACACTGTGGGGCCTTGTGGAACCATGGAGACCATTAAGATCCTTAAGGACTTGTGTAATCAAGGGGCCATTATGACACCTGAGGGCATCATGGAAGCAAGAGAACCATTGTGGCACTGCAAGGCCTCATGGAAGCAAGGAGGTATTGTGACACTGCAGGGCCCTGTGGAATCAAGGGAACATGAAATAGGTGTGGCTGCCTTGGCACCCCAGGGGTCACCTGACAGGTCTGGCTGATCTTGGAATCTGCCCCTTGGAATCTGGCTGATCATTCCCATCTGCCCCTGAAACACTGGGGCTCTGGGCTTTTCCTTTTATGGAAAAGAACTGTCCATTTTTTCCAGGCATCCATGGCTAAAATTAGGATTCCACCTCCAAATTTCTGTGTATTAAAGGATTGCTCCCAGACAAAAGTTTGGCTGGACAGACAAGTCTGGTTGGTCTTTGACTCCTAAGGGGCAGAACTCACCTATTTTCCAAACACTGGAAAAGACTCTGTGCTTTTCTTCTTATGGAAAAAACCCCATTCCTCTTCTCCAGGCACAAATGTCTGAAATTAGGACTCCGCATTCATAATTTCAAATATTCAAGGGTTGCTCCAAGAAAACCTGCCAGGACAGACAGGTCAGGCTTGCCTTGGTGTTTACCGTTCATCAGCTCCTGAAACATGGGGACTCCGTGCTTTCCTTCCTATGGAGACCAGTGTGACATTTGGGAGCCTTGTGAAATGAAGGGGCCATTGTGGCACTGCAGAGCACCATGGATCCAAGGGACCAATGTGACACTGTGGAGCATTGTGGAACCAAGGACATCATTGGGGCTCTATTGGGCCACATGGCCCCAAGGGACCAGAGCAAAGCACTGGTGTGGTAGTTAGCCCAGGTGTAACTCAGAGTCAGCCAGATTTTATCCCGGAAGAATGGGCATGAGTTTCAAGCCCTGGGAATCCTTAGTTTAACTTAGGGTAAGTTTGAGAGTTCCCCCATATGCCTTTAGTGTTGTTATGCTAAGTTGTCCCAGTTCTCCTCCCCTATTGGTTACTTGTTTCCCCTCTGTGGTTATTGTTCTACAGTATTGTACCCTCAAGTGTGTATGTTGTTGCTTCACCTTTATCTCAGGTCTTTGGATCCTGCCCCTTGTACTGTGCTCGACTTCTCCATGTTTATTGTTTTTCACCCTGTTACTAAAGTTCTTTTTGGGCAAGTCCATTGATCCTGCTTGTAGGAGCATCGGGGGCTAGGACAGTTGGGATGGACAGAGACAAGAGATGTCTCAAGCCAGGTCTTGGAATGTGTGGTTTATTGCAAAGGGTGTGGGTGAGGGGGCCTTGTTTGGAGCTGCCAGCCATAGCTCGGAGCAGGCCAAAAGAGGACCTCAAAAGAGGCACTCAAAATGGATGCCCAAAAGAGGAGAGGAGTTCCCATTACTATGCAATAAATCTTCTTCTGTGCTGCATATTCTAATTTTCACTAACCAATCTATTACAAGATACAAATCTTACAGCATTTACATACGGCCTATAGGAATAATTACATTACCATACTGTGCTACATTTTAAACACTAAAAACTACTCTTTGGACCCCTTCTGCCAAGCTAGTAGGGTCTGCTCTGACCCGTGGACCAATCTGCAAGCAGGGGGTATTGTTTCATCAAAAGGGGATTACCTTCAGCCAGCCATACCATAGTTTTCCAGTCGTTCAGTAACTAAGGTATCTCAAAGCTTGCTTTCATTTCAATCTCACTTATAGTTTCCATATTTTAAAAATGTATTGCCAGGCAATCATATTAATAAGGCTTTCCTGTTTCATCTTCCCAGCATCTGCTTCTTTTGCTTCTTTTCATTTTTACCACCCTTGCCCTGAAGTTGGGGAACCAGAAAGGTTTGTCACAGCCACCCTCATTGCGACATTTGGCACCCAAATTTGGACTCCTTGGATGAGAGAACTGGAGGCCCAGATGGCACAAAAACCTCTCAGAGACTCAGTGTGGGAAGGAAAATCCTTAAAGATTGGATTTTTGGTATTTAAGAATACCTAAAAGTATTCTTAAATCCATAAAGCACCTTAAAATCCTTGAGTATCTCAAGGCATTAATAGCCCCACTGAGTGTTGTTACTGACAAAGCCTCTCCAGAGACTAATTACAGCAGATAACTGGAGGGCATGATTTCAGAAAGCTCTCAGAGACTCCGAGGCAAAAGGTAAACCAAGGTCCTTTGGAAAACCTGCAGTCCCTGGGAGCATCCAGGAGCCCCCAGGGCCATTCCTGAGCAAGGGTCCCCAGGGACTCCTTCCAGCAGATCTTTGAGGCCACTGGGATGTGGGCTAGGGGGGATGCTGAGGGCAGGACAAGGGGCTGACAGTGCCCAGCCTGGCTGGGGCTGTGCCAGGAGGTCCCTGGGCCCCAGGACAAGGTGTCTCCTCCCAGCCCTTGGTGACACAGACCCTGCTGCTCTGCCCCAGGGCACCAAGACTTGGCTTCTCTTTTTCCCCACCTGTCATCACTGCCTCCCGTTCTCTCCTCATCCTGGGGCCTGGGGACACTTCCCCAGTCATGTCCCTCAGTGAGACCCATTACAAGTCCAAGAAACTTTGGAGTTGGATTCTGCCTAGGAGTTCTGGAGAGGTTTCTTCAGCTCCCTCACAGGGACTGATGTTCAGGGCCTGAGCACAAAGCCCCAGAGGCTCATTAAAGTCCCTGTGCTGTGTCTGTGCTGCTGAGATGGGCTAGGCTCCTGGCACAGAGGCAGCTCCTGGTAACCAAGAAGAGCTTCAAAAGCACATTTCTCTTGATGAGCAGCTCCTGTGCCAGCCCAGCAGGGCTGGGGCACTGCCTGCAGCCACCCAGGGCACAGCACAGAGGCACAGAGATCTTCAATCAGTCTGGGCTGGGAAGGTGCTGAGAAGTGCCTGGGGCACAATCAATGCCAGCCCTTGGCACAGGAACCTCTGGCTGCAGGACAATGCAGCTGCAGCTCCTGGAGACATCTCCTAAAGATGGAGCATCCCACTGCCTACAGACCCTGTGAGTACATTCTCTGATTGTCTCTTGTGCAGAGCAGCCAGGGGTGCCCAGGGCTGTCCTGCAGAGCAGGGTCCTGCAGCCCCGGGCGCTGTGCTGGGCAGGGACTCTGCTGCCTTCCAGGGACAGCTCTCAGCCAGCCCTGGCAGCTGCTCCCAGCACTGAGGGACAAGATCTGGGTGCGAGGAGACAGCTGGTCAGGCTTGGGAGTGTTGTCATAGTGTGGGGAGGATGCTGCATTGATGAGCAGTTCTCCCAGCATGACATTTAACTGCAGAACATTTCCAAGTACATTATAAAGGGAGCACAGCGAGTCAAGGGCTGCACACAAGGGAAAATCCTGTTTTATTTAAGTACTGCTCTGGGTTGCCTGGATGGGAAATTGTCTATCGATATTCATCTCTGGTTGAGGTTTAAAAAAATAAAAAAATGTTGTCTCAGATCTTAACAAACCAGCTAGTGACAGAAATCAGCAGAGGGTCTCTCACAGGCAGCATCAGTGTCACTTTTCCAGCTTCCTCAGGGTTGCTCTGACGTTGCCATCAGAGCCTGCAGAGCCAGAGCTGCCCCTGGGCAGTGCCAGAGCTGGGAGGGCACTGCAGGGCAGAGCTGACCCCCAGGGCTGGGCTGGGCTCTGGCAGCACTGGCAGGGCCCAGCACTGGGCACAGGGAATCAGCTGCTGGCAGGGACAGCTCCAGGCAGCAGAGCCCTGGGCAGGCAGCGGGGGGAAGTGCCCCCAGGCTGTGCTGGAATATTTAAAGTCCCTCTCCAAACACAGCTATTGCATGATTACGTTTTTTACAGATCTCCACGCCAAGACATTGCAAATGTCCAACAGCAGCTCCATCAGGCACTTCTTCCTGCTGGCATTGGCAGACACACGGCAGCTGCAGCTCCTGCACTTCTGCCTCTTGCTGGGCATCTCCCTGGCTGCCCTCCTGGGCAACGGCCTCATCATCAGCGCCATAGCCTGCGGCCACCACCTGCACACGCCCATGTTCCTCTTCCTGCTCAACCTGGCCCTCAGCGACCTGGGCTCCATCTGCACCACTATCCCTAAAGCCATGCACAATTCCCTCTGGGACACCCGGAACATCTCCTACACTGGATGTGCCACACAGCTCTTTTTCTTTATGTTCTTTATCACAGCAGGGTATTCACTCCTGACCGTCATGTGCTACGACCGCTACGTGTCCATCTGCAAACCCCTGCACTACGGGACCCTCCTGGGCAGCAGAGCTTGTGCCCACATGGCAGCAGCTGCCTGGGCCAGTGCCTTTCTCCATGCTCTGCTGCAAATGCCCGATACATTTTCCCTGCCCCTGTGCCATGGCAATACCCTGGGCCAGTTCTTCTCTGAAATCCCACAGATCCTCAAGCTCTCCTGCTCCAATTCTTATCTCAGGGAATTTGGGCTCATCGTAGTTATTGCCTGTTTAGGTTTTGTCTGTTTTGCGTTCATTGTTTTCTCCTATGTGCAGATCTTCAGGGCTGTGCTGAGGATCCCCTCTGAGCAGGGACGGCACAAAGCCTTTTCCACCTGCCTCCCTCACCTGGCCATGGTCTCTTTGTCAGCACTGGCATATTTGCCTACGTGAAGCCCCCCTCCATCTCCTCCCCATCCCTGGATCTGGCACTGTCAGTTCTGTACTCGGTGGTGCCTCCAGCCCTGAACGCCCTCATCTACAGCCTGAGGAACCAGGAGCTCAAGAAATCTCTCAGGGCTCTGATGTCTCGATCCTTTTCAGCTACCACACACTTCCAGCTTCCTTCCGTCATTGGCCCCTGGTGCACATCATGACAGGCCAAGTTTCTCCTTATTTATCTTTCTTCCAATTCTGATGCTGTTGTCTTCAAAGCACAGATGGTATTCATTACCTCCAATTTAAAATTATCCCCCTTTTTGTGACCCAGAAACTTCATGTAAATGAGGATTTTCACATTGTATTTATTTGAAATAAATGAACTTGCAACAATATTTGTGTTCTTATTCTACTATCGCCAGTAGAGGAGCAATGAGCAGAAATTGGCTCAGCTTTGTGGCTGCCCCCGCTTTGGGATGGGCCCTGGGCCTTTAGCAGGAGCAGCTCTTGAGAGCCCAAGACCGGGGCTCTTGTGCTGCCCTGGGCAGATGGGATGGCAGCAGGGGCTGCAGAGCTCTCAGCACCTCAGACAGAGGGGAGCAGGGCAGCCAGGGAGCCTCCTTTGGCCTTGGCCAAGCACCTTCCCCCATGGCTGGGGCTGAGTCCTGTGGCAGCTGCAGCTGCTGCTGTGCCCTTGCCAGGGGCTGAGGCCATGGGGCCAGTGCCCAGAGCAGCCTGGCCTGAACAGAGCTGTGGGGCCAGAGCCAGCTGGGCTGGAGAGAGGCCCTTGGTGCTGCCCAGAGCTCAGGGCAGCTGGCAGAGCTTGCAGGGAGCTGGGCTGGGCTCAGAGAGCCTAGCCCAGGAACCATCAGTGTCCATCTCAGCCTGGCTGAGCGTGCAGGGGCAGGACTCAGGCCAGGCCTTGTGGGGCAGGACCAGCGCCTGTGCAAGGCATTGCAAACAGGCAAGTGGCCCAGAGAGGAGGCTGCTCTGTGCTCTTGGTGGCATGGACAAAGCAGGGAGGGGCCAAGGACATTTGTCAGCACCAGCCTCTGTCCCCAGCCCTTGGCAGCCCTGGCTGCTGAGCCCAGCTTTGGCCTGGGTTGAGTTTGGCTGTGGCCCAGCTCCATCCTCCTGCAGGGCTCAGGGCCTGTTCCCAGCCAGGACCAGCCCAGGCCAGCCTCTCTGCTGGCCCAGAAACTGGCAGAGCCCGGGGCAGGGCTGTTTGTGCAGCCCCACAGGTGCCACGGACTCTGCAGGACCTGGCAGAGGCTGCCCAGCAGGGAGGCCATGAGGCACAGAGCCCCAAGGCTGCTGTGGGCACCATGGCACAGAGGCCGTTCCCAGCCGCAATGCTCCTGGCCTGGGCTGGGCCTGCACAGGGGCTGGGCCACCATGGCTGGGGCAGCACAGGGCCACAAAGGGGCCACGCAGCCGCTGCCGGGGCTCACAGCAAGGCCAGGCACACAAAGAAATTGTTGAGCATGGCCTGTGCTGACCAGGGCTGACTGTGCCAAAGGCAGAGCTCAGCTGCCCTTGGCAGCTACCAGAACAGTCCAGAGCCCAAAGAGCCTCCATGGCCGTGCTGGAGACCAAGGCTGCAGGAGGAAAATGCAGGGCTGCTGCGGGATGGGGAGGGCATTGAATTCCAGCACACACCTCAGCTCTCTGATGATCCTGGCACCATGCTGGGCCCTGTTTCAGACTGGAGCATAGCAGATGTTGATGGGACAGGGGCCCTGCAGGGCTGTCAGGGACCTGTAGCTTGCAAGGTGCTCTGCTCCCCCTCTGGTGCTTTCAGACAGATCCAATCCCAGCGGGGCACCTCAGGGCACAAGTGGCACTGCCTGTTCATGGGCACACAATGGATGTTTGGCTGGAAAGGGACACAGATGTTAATACCTGTTTGGTTTTTTGTATACACACAGATCTTTATTATCTGGATCATTTGAGTACTTCTAAGAATTGGCAAAGTATTCCTGCCAAGAAAAGGAATTTCCTGGATTTCCTGGATCCTTCTAATGATGGCAGAAGAAGGAATACTGATCCTCTACTCTTGTCACCAACGTTCAGTCTAATATGTCATGACCCTCTTCCTTGAGGTGTTTCCAGCTCTCCTGTTTAAATGGCCATGTCTAAGGATATGTCTTCATTTAGAGCAGCTGGATCTATGTCCTTCCCCTTTCTTCCAGTTTTCTTCCTGCAGCTGTTTTCTGGCCATTCCAATGAGTCTCCCTTGACTGGCTTCATGCTTTGACCTTAAGGGAGTTGCCTACTCTTTCAGAAGTTTAAATAACTCCTTAGTCAGCATCTTAGTTGTAGTTCTATCTATTCTATCACCTCTTCTTATGCCTTTGTCTAAAATCGTTCCTTTATGGCTATCCCTTGTGGATGATGGACATGTCAGATATTGCTGAGATGTCACAAGAAACTGAAGGAAGTGTTTTGATGTTTAATAAATTTTATCACGGTCACAATTTTTATGTTGGCCATGAAGATAAACCTTTCTGTGTCTCTGAGTCTCACCAGTTCCTGGTCCCTCAAAGGACACAAACCTGATGAGTTGTGGTTCCCACTCCAGGGGCTGCACTTGGACCTCCCTCCATAGCCAGAGCAGAGCTCCCTTGTCCCAGAAAGTCCCTGGCAAAGGAGGGATGAAGGAAACAGGACAGGCTGTGAGGATCAGGGGGACGGCAGACTCAGGGAGAAGAATGACTTTTGCATTTGATGGAGCTCTGCCTCCCCTTGGCTTTGTTGAATGACAAGAAATGAACATCCCTCTATGTCTCTGGCAGCTCCTTCTCCAAGGAAAGCAGGTGGGAGTTGGAGCCAAGGAGCTGAAAGCTGCAGATGCAGCCTGGGCTGGAGGGAGCTCAGATTTGCACAAGGCTGCTCTGAGTGCCAGGGCTTGGATGGAGGAAATGGTGGGGTGGGGGTAGGGACAGAGTGTGATTGATTGTCAACCATGAAGGGTCTTGATTTTCATATCTCTTCAAACTGCATGAGGAGGTACTTGGATTCAGCGTGAACTGGAGATTGCACATAGCAATAAAAAAACAGGAAAAAAAAAACCGCATGGGACCTAAAAAACTCTCTTCTCGATGTCTTTTTAAATATCATGCATTTACTTTGAATACGCTACTGAGATCTACCTAACCACAAATGATTTGAAAATTAAAATCCAATTATTCCCAGAGGCTTGGCTTGTTAAGGTGTTCTGAATGTTAATGAGCCCTGCCACACTGAATTCCTGCACTGAAGAACTGAAGGCTGAACAAGCCTCTGCAGCAGGAAAATTCAGCAGCAGCCTCCAAGTTGCTGAGGATGTCAGCAGCCCCCACTGAGGCCATCCCTACCCAGAGACTATGGGGGAATGGGCAGACGAGGAGAGCGTCCCTGGGGCTGGGGCAGCACAACTCAGAGGCACCAGCGGCTCCAGCTGGGAAATGGAGTGTGGAGTGTGGCTGGGAAAGCCCTGCCTGGGCTGTGCCAAGCAGGACAGACAAGCCCTGACTTCCATCCCCCAAACTACTCTCTCAAACAAGAAGACATTTAAAAGGAATTACAGTTGTTTGTGTATTCTGAGTTGGACTCCCTGGAGAAATACGAACAAGAGATTCTGAGGAGCTCAAAAGAACAAAACAGCCTTTACTGGGTACTTTAGAAAATCAGAGAAACTTTGGAAAAATGTTTAATACAACCTTCAATCAACAGAAAATACTTCTCAAAGCATTATTTTGGCCCATTCAATTTCATAAACACTAAACCTGTTCAATTTCAAATTATTCAAAATTTTTAAGAGGTTCAAAATAGAAGAAGATGACATAGAAAGAGAGAAAGGCAAAAATTATTTAGAGAAGCACACACACAGCTACCACCTCCTGGATTTCAGTGGTGCACAAATGGGAATTCCAAGAGGATACAGGGTCGAGATGTGTGCTTGCCATATGGTCTTAAATCCACAAGCCTTAAATACCCCTTGGTCTTGCTGGGCCCTTCCCCCAGGTGGGAGTTTGGCTCATTTCGTCCCTCAGGAGCTGGGCTGGGGCAGCGGAGGTGGCTGTGGAGCATTGCCTGTGCTGTTCCAGGGACTGCAGACACTGCTGGGCTGGGATAGAGACTCTGGGGGGATTGGGGTCACAGGGCAGGGAGGGGCAAGGCTGGACCTGCCCCTTCCTCCTCCACACATGAAATGTTTTTAGCCAAAAGTCTCCTCCAGCCTGTCACAACAGGGAATGTTGGAAGTAGAGCCCAAATTTCATGGGCACCTGGACAAGGACAGTTCCCTTCCAGAGAAAGGAAAGCCCTAGTTCTCAGTTCATATTTTGTTTGATTGCCTTAATTTTGGAGTTTAGTTTTGTTTTGTTTTGTTTTGTTTTGTTTTGTTTCCTTGGTGCACCTGAAGTGTCCAGTCAGGAGCAGAGTGACTCTTGCCAAGGAACTTTGTGCTGCTGTCCCTTAATATTAAATCTGGTTTTTGCTGATCCCTTGCTGGGGATTTTTTCAGTGCTCTCAAGCTCTCATTTGTGACAGAGTGAAGGAGCCCTGGCCCAGGCTGTGGCCCCGGGGGACACGGGGATGCTGCCGGGGGGTCCCTGTCCCCCTGTGCCACCCCCAGTGCCCCGGACCCCGTCCCCGTGTCAGGCTCTGGGGTCGATCTTGTGGAACATCCTCTGGGGGAGGCTGTGGGGCCGGGGCCGGGAGGACAGGAGACCCCGCTGTGCATGAGCAGGGTTGGACTGCTCTGGGGGGAGCTGTGAGGGGGGCTGGGGCAGAGTGACCTCCCCAGGGACCTCACACAGCACCTGTGATGTCACACAGCCATCTCTGTGATGTAACACAGCCATCTCTGTGATGTCACACAGCTCCTGTGATGTCACACAGCCATCTGTGATGTCACACAATCCCTGTGATGTCAAAGCCCATGCTGGGATGTCACGAATCCCCCTTGTGATATCACAGAGCCAATGCTGGCATATCACTCTCTGATGTCATACAGCTGCCTCCTGGGATGTCACAGAAGACACTGTGATGTCACAAACTCACCCAGTGATGTCACTGTAAGTTCTCTGATGTCACAGACTGTTCTGTGATGTTACTCAGACACCCAGTGATACCAGAACCCACTCTCTGATGCCACAAAGCCACCCTCCATGATGGCAGAGTCTGGTCTATGGTGTCACATCCTACCCTATCATGTCACAGCCACCTCTGTGATGTCACAATGCCCTCAGTGATGTCACACAATCCGCTCTGTGATGTCATACTGACACTCTGTAATGTCACCGCACACATTTTGATCTCACAGCCTGCTCTATGATGTCATACAGCCATGCCATGATGTCACAACCTGCTCTGTGATGTCACACAATGACCTCACACAACAAACTCTGTGATATCAGAGCCCAATCTGTGAACTCACACAGCCCACTCTGTGCTGTCACACAGCCCCTTGCTGACATCCTAGCTGCTCTGTGCTGCTGTGACACAGCCCCCTCTGGGACATGCCACAGCCCAGCCAGTGCTGAGCCCCTGTGAGCTCTGTCTGTGCCCTGCTGGTGTCCCTGAGGGGCACTGGCAGTGCCCCAGCCTGCTGGGCTGTGCACAGGAGCTGCCTCTGGCCAGAGCTGTCTCTCTGCAGCGCTGCCCTTGCCAGGAGCTGCCTCTGGGCCAGGAGCCCGGCCCAGCTCAGCAGCACAGACACAGCACAAGGACTTTAATGACCCTCTGGGGCTTTGGTGCTCTTTGCATCAGACCCAGTCCCTCAGAGTGTGCTCAAAAAACTTCTCAGGGACTCAAAAAGTGATTGAAACACAGAAGTTTCTCATACTTTAAAAAGATCCGTCTGAGGGACAAGACTGAGAAAGTGTCCCCAGGATCCAGGTAGAGCAGAACACTGGAGGAAGTGATGACAGGTGGGGACAAGCAAGGAAAAGGTGTCTCTGGTGCTGAGCAAATCTGCACCTCTGTTCCTGCAGGCTCTCGGCATCCCCTGGCTGCCCCACCTGGCTGGCCCCTTCCTTTGCTGACAACTCTGCCTCCTGCCTGCCTCTGCCTGTCCCCACAAAGCCTTGGGCTGCTCCAGGCTCCTTCTGGGGGACGTGCTGCCCCACATCCCTGCCCTGGCAGGGAAATTCCTTTCTCCTGGTGTCCGCTCTGCACCTCCCCAGCTGCCTTTGGTGCCATTATTTCCTTCTAAATCTTATATCCTCTATAAAGAAAAGGTCCAGAATCTCTGAAACCACCCTTCAATCCCTCCCAGGGCTCTCCTCTGCTGTCCTCAGTCTCCACCCCACTGAGCACAGAGCTCCTGTGTCCCTATACAGTGGTCAAATGCCTGATGCCAGGAGCACCTGGACAAGAGCGACAGTTCTTTTTTATAGGAGGAAACCACACAATCCCAGGGTTTTGAAGGCAGATGAGAAGCAGTCACCAGAGGCCAAGGCCAGCCAGACCTGTCTGTCCTTGCAACTTTTGGCTGAAAACAACCCTTGGATATATGGGGAGTTTTAGGGGTGGAATTCCCTTTCCGCCCTGGGTTCTTGGACTGGAATGACAGTTCTCCATAGAAAGGAAATGGCAGAGCCCCAATGTTTCAAAGGCTGATTAGAGGCCAAGGCAGTCAGACCTGTTTTCAGGGGAGAATCCTTGGACAGACAGAATTTGGGAGGTCAAACCCCACTTTTGTCTAAGGCCAACTGGACGAGAAGAACAGTTCTTTTCCATAGGGAGGAAAATACAGAGCCCCAGTGTTTCAAAGGCAGATGAGAGCTGACTCTCAGAAAACCAAGGGAACCTAAATAGTCATGGCAGCTTTAATCTGGGAGCTATCCTTGGATATAAAAAATTTCGGAGGCAGATTCTCAACTTTTGCCATGGATGCCTGGACTTGAAAGAAGTTTTTCCCATGGGAAGAAAAGCACAGGCTCCCAGTGTTTTGAAGGCTGATAGGAGGTGGCCCCCAAGAAGCCAAGGCCAGCCAGAGCTGTCTGTCCTGGCAGGTTTCATATGGGAATAATCCTTGCATATAATTAAATTTGGAGGAGGAATCAAACTTTCAACCATGACCCCCTGGAGGAGAAAGGCAGTCATTTCCCACAGGAAGGAAAACACAGAACTCCAGGGTTTCAGGGGCTGATGAGAAATGACCCCCCAACATGCCAAGGTCAGCTGAACCTGTCAGGCAGCCCCCAGAAGGGCCAGCCAATCAGATCTGTTCCATTTTCTGGGATCCTTGGGGCTCTGAAAGATCACAATGGCCCCTTGGTTCCATGTGGCCCTGCAGGATCACAACAGATCTTGTTTCCATGAGGCCCAGTGATATAACAATAGTCTCCTTGGCTCCATGAGGCCTTACAGTGTCAAAATGGTTTCCTTGTTTCCATGGGACTCTGTAATGCCACAATGGCCCCTTGGTTCCACCAGGCCTGGATGTGTTACACTGGCCACTTCCTTCCATGGGGACCTGCAGTGACACAATGGCCCCTTGGTTCCATGAGATCTTGCAGTGTCACAGTGGCTGTCTTGGTTTTATAAGGCCCTGTGGTGACACAGTGGCCCCTCGGTTCCAGTGAATCCTGAAGTGTCATAATGATCTTCATGGTTCCATGAGGCCCCACAATGTCACAATGGACTTTTGGTTCCATGAGCTTTTGTACTGCAAAAATTTTGATGGTGTCATACTGGACCCTTGGCTCTATGGAGACTCACAATATCAGAAGGTTCTCCTTGGTTCCATGAGGCCTTGCAGAGCCCCTTGATTCAACGAGGCCTCAAAGTGTCATAATGGCCTCCAGGATTCCATGGGGCCCTGCAATGTCACAATGGACCTTTCGTTCCATGTGTTCCAGCACTGTTCCATGAATCCTTAGTTCCATGGGGCCCCGTAGTGTCACAATGGACTCCTTGGTGCCACACAGTGCCACACAGTGTGACAACTGCCATTTGGCCTGCCAACACTCCATGGTGCCACAATGATTCCTTGCTTCCAAGAGGCATTCTAGTGTCACTATGGCCCCTTGGTTCAGTGAGGCTTTTGGTGTCAGAATAGTCTCCATGATCCCGTAAGGCCTTGCAGTGTCACAATAGACCATTGGTTTAATGGAGCCTCACAGTGTCATTGTGGTCCCCTTGGCTCCACAAGGCTCTGAAATGCAACAATGGCCCTTTGGTTTCACAAGGCCTCAAAGTGTAAAAAAGGCTTCCGTGGTTCCATGAGGCCCTCCTCATGGACCTTTGGTTCCATGATGTCCCAGAGTGTCACAATGGTATCCTTGGTTCCATCGGACCCTTCATCCCATGGAGACCCACAGGAATCACTGTAGTCCCCTTGGTTCCATGAGACCCTGCCATGCTATAGTGGGTCCCAAAGTGTCAGAACAGTCTCCATTGTTTCATTAAGGCCCACAAAGTCACTGTCATCCCTGTGGTTCCCCTAGGCCCCACAGTGGAACGATGGACTCTTGGTTCCATGAGGTTCCTCAGTCCCAATGGTCTCCTTGGATCCACAGTGTCACAGCGGCCCCTTGGCTTCATGTGGCCACGCCGTGTCACAATGGCTCATGGTTCCATGAGGCCAATGAGTTTAACAACAGATCCTTGGTTCCACAAGGCCTTGCTGTGTCACAATGGACCCTTGGTTCCATGAGCTTTCACACAGCCAACAGGAGTCTCCTTGGTTACGCAGTGTCACCATGGTTCCTTTGTTCCATGAGGTTCCATAGTAGAACATGGTCACCTTGGTTCTGTGAGGCTCTGCAGCGTCACAATGGACCCATAGTTCCACGAGGCCTTGCTGTGTCACAATGGTCCCTTGGTTCCAACAGGTTTTTCAGTGTCACAATGCTCTCCTTGGATCCGCAGTATCACAATGTGGTGTATCACAATTGGTTCAATGTGGCCCCAATGTGCGAAAATGGATTTTGGTTTCATGGGGTTCCTCTGTGTCACAATGAACCCTTTGTTCAATGAGTTTGCTCAGTGTCACAGCTGACTCCTTGGTTCTGTGAGGCTCCACTGTCACCAAATCTCCGAAATATCAGAATAAGACTCGTTAACACTAATTTCCTATTTAAGTGGGTATCATTTATTCAGGCCTGAGGTTTAGTGAGGGATAACTCCTAACCTTATGTGGACATGTAATTCTACCAGTGTCACTAAATGTGTATTGCAATTTACCGATTACCCTAAAACCCACTCCAAGTTCCCAGATTCAGACCTTTTTTCTGTCACTGCATTCTTGAGCCAGATGTCTTCATCTTCTCTTCCAACCATTCCTGCTGGGAAAGGAGCCCCTCAATGCCTTGTTTCTTGGCTGAAAGTTCACAGGCACAGTAAAAATTGAATTAAACCTTTTGATAATAAGCCCAAGGCTTTGTGTGGGCAGGCAGAGGCAGAGCTGTCAGCAAAGGAAGGGCCCAGCCAGGTGGGGCAGCCAGGGGATGCTGACAGCCTGCAGGGACAGAGGCGCAGGGCAGGGACACCGTAGGACAGCCTGGGCTGCACAGGGCACAGGGATGGGCAGCAGCTGCAAGACAGCCCTGACAGAGCCAACTTGGGCAGCACTTTGGCCATGGCTGCTGGCCCTGGGCCTGAGGCCAGGAGGGGACAAGTGACCCTTGCACGGCTGGGGCCTCATTGCCTCCTTGTCCCTGCTCAGCAGCCTGGCAGAGGTCACCTCATGGTCCTGCCCTTGACATTGCACATCCCCACATGCCAGTGCCCATCCCGGAAAGAGCCCTGAGCAAGGAGGGAGGGACAGGATCTGCCTGGCCAGGGGCTGGGGCTCAGGCCTTGGCCCTTGGCATTCCTGAAACACATCGATGTTTGCTCAGCACCAGAGACACCTTTGCCTTGTTTGCCCCCACCTATCATCACTGCTTCCAGTGTTCTGCTCTATCTGGAACCTGAGGACACTTTCTCAGTTGTGTCCCTGACAGAGATCTCTTCAAAGTCCAAGAGACTTCAATGTTTCAATGTAACTGAGTTCTTGAAAGGCAGTTCCTGCTGGAGCAGGAGGCTCTGCCTGCAATGGGCTCCAACAACTCCAGCAACGCCCTGTTTGCAAAACCCCCATTGGGAAATGAAGGAGGAGGGTCACCCTGCTTTTGGGGTGAATAATGCTGAAACCAGCCTGACTCTTCCATGCCAAAGTTCAACATCCTCAGAGGGAGCTGAAGCTGTAGAAGAGCTGGAAAAATCCCCAGAGAAAGGAACAACCAAGTGACACCACTGAGAGCTTCTGCAGAGCTGCTGAGCTGGCCAAGCCTGGGCACATCTGGCTGACAGGGCAGCATCTCAGACTAGAAAGGCCCCATCTCAAATCTTAACCGCAGCATCTCCTGACATTTCCTTTCTTGGGAGGTGTGGAGATTCCTTCCTGCAGTGGGGACAACCCTCAAGGTCACTGCTCCAGGCTGAGAAAAAGGGATTTGCCCATGGTAATTGGTCTGGGGGAGTGACATCAATCTCTGCTTAAGTACAGATTTTGCTTTAATGCAGTTGATTTTAAATCACTTCATACTGTATAACATGACATAATATAATATAATATAATATAATATAATATAATATAATATAATATAATATAATATAATATAATATAAATGTTATAACTCCTGTACCTTGGTGTAAATACATCTGATTAAGATAATTTTATCTAATCATTACCATAGTAATTATAAAAATATCTCTGCTTTGCCATCCATAATGTTGTGAGACAAATTCTAAAAAGGTTTAACCCCAAATTTAAAATTATTTACACATGAACTCTTGAAATGTCTAGGGCTGGGACTGGAACCAGCAGCTCCAAGGCTCCTCTCACAGAAGGAATTTAGAAAGCCTGGAAGTCCTGGGAGGTATTTTGGGATCCAAGGGGGGCTATTAGGGCTCCTTTCTGCACCTTGAGGCCCAACAGGAGCTTCTCTAATAAACTTAGCCTGAAGCTCCCGCTGTGCCCATGACAGGAACCCCTGTAAGTGTCTGGGACATCCCGGCTCTTTGACAGCCTGGGGACACCTGGGATGTCACTGTGGAGCCCCCGTGAGTGCCTGTGACAGATAGGTGCCTTTGCAGCCCAAGGTCCCCTGGGATGTCACCATGGAATGGCTGTGACTGCCTCTGACCACAGGGCTCTTTACCATCCCCAGAAAGCTCTTGGAGGTCTCCATGGAGCCCCTGTCTCTGCCTGTGACATTCCAGCTCTGGAGCAGCCTGGAGACTCTTGGAAAGTCCCCATGGAACCCCTCTGAGGGCCTGTGAAAAATCTGATCCTTCGCAGGCAACCATCACCAGATCCTGTTGTTATGGTCTGTTTCCATGGCAACCATCACCAGGATCCATTTCTATAGTCTGTTTCCATGGCAACCATCACCACCCACCCTGTTGCTATGGTCACTTTCCATGGCAACCATCACCAGCCCCCTGTTGCTATGGTCAGTCCCGTGGCAGCTCCATGGAGACCCCATGCCAGAGCTGGTTGCCATGGACACCAGCTCAGGCCTGCAGCCAGATCCTGTTGCCATGGAAACTATTTGCAGCCCCATCCCCAGACTCATGGGATCCCAGAACAACACAACTGGCTGAGCTGGGAGGGACCCATCACGATCCTCCAGTGCAACTGCTGGCCCTGCACAGGACACCCCAACAATGCCAGCCTGGGCCTGGCAGCGCTGTCCAAATGCTGCTGCAGCTCAGAGAGCCCTGGAGCTGGGACCCTTCCCTGCGGAGCCTGGGCAGGGCCCCAGCAGCCTCTGGGCAAAAACCTTTTCCTGACATCCAGCCTGAGCCTGCCCCGACTCAGCTGCAGCCGTTCCCTCCACTCCTGTCCCTGGGCACTAGAGGGAAGAGGTTCCCACAGCCCCAGCCAGGGACCCACTCCCGAGGCTGTTGCCATGGCCACCAGGGCTGGGACCAGCTGGGATGCTCGGTTTCAATGGGCTGGGGTTCAGGAATGGGATTCCCCAATTTTTTGCTCCTGCTAAAACTGCGCTGCCCTCCCTGCCCTCCCACCTCCCATGGAAAGCACAAAAGGCAAAGATCCTGGGCTGGGATAAGAAGAATTTATTGGGAACAGGAACAAGATAAGAAACAAATGGAACAGAAACAATATTGATAACAGAAGGGATAAATAAAACTTTGACAGGGAAAACTACAACACAACTCACTGGGTCTGCCTGGCCACAATTTCCCCTGCCTGGAAAGGAGTAAACACCACCCCCTTACCCAAACTGGCTCAGGTGTAAAACCCCCACCCTGGGAAGGCCACACACACAGGGGACAATGTCACACTTGCCCTGCTCCAGGGGAGGTCTCTGTCCCTTGTCACTCCCTTGCCATCCCCCCTTTTCTCTTTGTTTCCATCTCTCTACCTCACATTTACTGTTCAATAAAATCCACGATGGATTTTGTTGTGTTAGCACCTTAATTGGGGCAGAGGCATCTCACTAACAATTTTCTTAACAATATTGCCATATTATTTTGGCACAGAGAGTTCAGGGCACTGTTCTCTGACCCCAAGTGCCTTTGACAACAGCATGGTTCCCTCCACTGAGGAGGTTGTGGTTTTTTCTGGAAGAACTCTTGGAACTTGGACACAGTCGCTCCTTCCTCCTGGGGAACTTATGGGAGAAATGATGAGGAAAATGGCTTTTATATGTGGTCAGTGTAAAGAAAATAATTTGTTGTCTTTCCTTGAAAAGTTGTTAAAATCACTGGAGGAAAGGCAGCAAATGTTACCAGCGAGACTGACAAGGTTCATTCACCCCACGGTGAGGAACGCAAGGCGGCTAAAAGTCCCACAAGAAGCCCAGCTCAAGTAGCTAAATTTCCGAATAAGTCCTGAATTCCCAGGCTTGGGGGCTTTACCAAATGTGAGAATCATTTTTCTCTTTATCCCTGTCACATTTGTGACAGCTACACAGAGCTTTCCCTTCCTTTTAATAATCTGTATTGGGCCAAATTTCCACTTTCTTTTACCGAAACCCTCCAGCAGCTGAGCTGGAGCTGTGCAGGAAGCAATGATTATTGGAATTGCCACATCACTGCTTGGATTGTGAGTTTATTCATGTTTGGGATTTGTTTGCGCTTTCATCACAAGTTACTTGTGGGAAGAGCATATATTCTTCAAAGTGATATATGCAGAGTCAAGTTTGATTTCTGCCAAGTTTATTTTGTCCAGTGCCCAGAGGATGCTCAAGGGGTCTCAGTGCCTCTCGCCCTGGGGGATGCTTGGGAGGGGTTTGGGGTTTTTTTTCTGTCACTGTCACTCCAGGCCGTTCCCCAGGGGGTGTCCCTGTAACCCCAGGCCATTCCCCGGCTGTTTGTCCCTATCCCTGTCACCCCAGACCATTTTCCAGGGGGTCTCCATCATTCTCACCCCAGAGAATACCTGGGAGGTCTCCCTCTCTCTCAGCCCTGTGCCAGGGGTGCTCGGGGCAGTCTCTGTCCCTCTCAGCCCAGGGGATGCTCAGGGCTCTCTGTCTCCGAGCCCTGGGGGATGCTCGGGGGGTCTCCATCCCTCTGGCCTCAGGGAATTCCTGTGCAGGGCTGGGGACCAGGGCCTCTGTGTCCCTCTCACTGCTGAGGGTGCTCGGGGCTGGAGGGGCTCTTTGACCTTCTCCCATATGGGGAGGCCGGGGAGGGTCTCTGTCCCTCTGAGCCCTGGTGTGACCCCACCCAAACATCATTGGGGTCAGAGGGACAGAGACACCCCCAAGAAGGGCTGAACCTGGGATTTGGTTTGGGGTTGAGGATTTTGGAAGGGGCTGGAATTGGGACTGGCTTGGAGTTGGGGCTGAGATTTGGATTAGAGCTGGGATTGGGGTCAAGGCTAGACATGAGATTACCTTTAGGGCTGGGGTTGGGATTGGGTCTGGGGCTAGGTGAATCTGGGACTGGGATGAGATTAAATACAGAACTGTGAGTGTGTCTAAACATGGAGTGAGACTGAGACCAGGATCAGGGTCAGGTTTGGGATTGAGCTCACCCAGAGCAGGACAGGGGGGATGTCACGGTGGGAAGGTTTGGGGAAAATCCTTGTTTGGGGAAAAACAAGGTGTGAATGCCTTTGGCTGGGGATTCCTCCTACCCACGTCCATTTCTAGAAGTAACCTGATGTCCAAAAATCAAGAGTGAATAAAAAAAAGCCACCAGGAGTTTCCCATTTGCAGTCCCTCTTGGGTTATGGTTGGTCCCCCATCTCAGAGCTGGTGGGGATCCCATGGGTCCTGGGGATCCCTCCTCTCCAGGGTCCTGCTTTTGGATTCTGGAAGGTTCTGGGGTCCCAAGGTCCCCATCTCCAACCTCCGCCCAATCCAGCCACTTGAGGTTCCCCCTTCTTTCCACCACCTTGTCCTGGTTTAGGGCAAATTTGGTTGAAACGCTCCAAAAGGAGTTTCCTCTAGAATGCCAATTCAGCAGCCCCAGCCTCAGCCAGTTCAGGAAAATATTTCTGGGGACAAAAGTGGAAAAAAACTTTATTTTACAGGCAAAGCATTCACCAGCACAAAAATTGAACAATATTAAGCAATAAAAGCTCCTGCTGCTCCAAAATAGATGACAAACTCCGGAAGTCCCTCCTTGGGTTGTAGCTCCTCATACTCACCGTCTTATCAGTGGCTTATCAGTCTCTTATCAGTATATTATCAGTCTCTTATCAGTCCGTCCAGTGCTGGAAATGCCTCAGTCCAGGCCCATTCTGGTGGGCCTCAGGTGGGACCAGCAGGTGGTGTTCTGGTTGTTCTGTCCAGAGCAGGTTTAAACAGCTCCAGAGAAAAAGAAAAACCACAGTCCAGGGAACTTCTCTGCCTCAGAGACCTAAAAACTAACTAAAAGCAAAGGAGAGCTCTGTCCTGCTGTCTGTCCATCCAGCAGCTGGAATGTAGAGGAGTGAGTGCAGTATCTGAAAACAAACTGCAGCTTCTTCCTCCTCCCCTTCACTCTCAGAACCAGCCTTAAAGGTGCAGAACTCATTTCTGGGCCAAACAGACCGATGGGGGTACAAAGCATCATGAAGTCACTCCAGGACATGCCCCTGTCAGGGTCAGGGGGTCCCGTCCCCGCCTCATCTCTGGGCTGCTGGGGGTCCCCCAGCTCCGGTATCTCCCCTTCCCCTCTCCCCACCCCGTGGGTCCCCTGTTCCTCAGCCCTGGCTCTCACGGGGATCCCCAAAACCAATGTCCCACCCCATCAGTACCAGGCCATCCCCACGTGAACCCCAGGACCCTCCCAAGGGGTGATTGTGGCTCCTCTCCCCCCGAAAAAGCTCCTCTTAGGGAGCCCAGAAATATCCAGGGCTCGAGTCCGGGATCTGCTGGCTCCGAACACTCTCCAAAAAATCCTCCCTGTGACCCCTGGCTGAAGTTATTTGGCAATTTAGCTACTTGAGCTGAGATTCTTCTGGGACTTTCAGCAGCCCCTTGTGTTCCTCACATTGGAGTGAAGGAACCTTGTCAGTCTCGCTGGTATCATTTACTCCCTTTCCTCCATTGTGGAAAAAATCACTGCTAAAATCCAGTAATTTTAACAAACTTTTCAAGGAAGGACAACAAAACATTTTCTTTACACTCTGGACCCACAATAGCCATTTTTCTCATCATTTCTCCCATAAGTCACTCAGAGGAAGCTGCATCCAAGTTCCAAGAGTTCTTCCAGAGCGAATCACAACCTCCTCAGAGGAGGGAACCTTGCTGTTGTCAAAGGCACTTGGGTCAGAGAACAGTGCCCTGAACTCACTGCATCAAAATAATGTTGCAATCTGGTTAAGAAAATTGTTAGTGAGATGCCTCTGCCCCAATTAATGTGCTAACAAGACCAAATCCATCGTGGATTTTATTGAACAGTAAATGTGTGGTAGAGAGAGAGATGGAAACAAAGAGAAAAGGGGGGATGGCAAGGGAGTGACAGGGACAGAGATGTCCCCTGGGGCAGGGCAAGTGTGACATTTTCCCCTGCGTGTGTGGCCTTCCAGGGGTGGGGGTTTCACACCTGAGCCAGTTTGGGTAAGGGGGGGTGGTGTTCACTCCCCGGAGCAGGGATTATCCCACTGTTTCAAGGTGCCGTGTAAGATGTAACCAAATGCATGTTTTCAATCACCATCTCCAGAAACTGTTATAAACAGGTGGGGCAGTGTTCTTTATCTCTTGCATGACTCACCCCTGATAACGCCCTCCAGGGGAGATAGCTTCTGTGAATGGGCCATTGAGTGTCACTGCAGGACTGATAAAATTCCATCATCCCATTTTGGGATGCTCCGCCCAGGGGGCGGAACCAAGCATTCCTACATGGATATAAGCTGAGACTTTGCTACACCAGACGTAGCTTGCCTACTGGATTCCCAGAGGACAAGAGCTCCATAACCACCATTAGACATCCAGAGGAAGACCAGACCTTCTACAGCATCACTGCTCTGACAGAATCACGTTCGTATCTCCATCAGGACTGCAGTAACCATTTAATAGGACTGCAGCCACCACCCTGACCAAAAGGGTGTCAGGTTATATCCTGACTCTGTCCATTTAAGGCAGTGTTTCTGTGTAATTGCTTTGATCCTAATTTTCTTATTAAATTGTAATTCTGACTTAGACTCTCTCCCAGGTTTGCCTTCAAACCAGTACAAAAACCAATGAGCTCATCTGTTGTTTTCTGCCGAAAAAGGATTTCCCATTCCCAAACCTTTGCCAGATGGAAGAGGAGGCTGAGAGGAAGATGAGGATGCCCCAGAACACCCAGGCAGGTGAGGAGGGAGTCAATGCCTCTTTCTCCCTCTCTCCTGCTCCATCTCCCAGCCCAGCATGGCCCCCAGCTGCAGGACAACCCTGCTGCCAATCCCATCCTGCCGGGGATGCACTGGAGGGATCTCCTTCCTCTTCCCTCTGGCATGGTGGAAAATCCCATCCTCTCCTTGTCCTTCCTCCTCCAGACAAGAAGCTGAGGATGGAGACCAGAGAGGAAAAATCCCCGTGGAAGAACCTGGAGGAAGAGGCTGTTTTGAGTGGCTGCACGGGAAAGGAATCAAACAGAGAGGAAAATCCCCAGAGATCCCACAGGAGGAGGGGCTGCAAACCCAGACAAGGGTGCTCTGTGGAGGAAAGACCCACCCTGAGCCAGGAAGGTGGGCAGAGCTTCAGCCAGAGCTCAGAGCTGGTGGTCCATGAGCAGCTTCATGATGGAGTGAAGCCCCACAAGTGCTTGGAGTGTGGGAAGAGCTTCAGGCAGAGCAGCACCCTGATCCGTCACCAGATGATCCACACTGGGGAATGGGCCTATGAGTGTGGGGAATGTGGGAAGGGCTTCAGCTGCAGCTCCCAGCTCATCAACCATCAACAAATCCACACTGGTGAAAGGCTCTACGAGTTTCCTGAGTATCAGAAGAGGTTTCAGAGCAGCTCCCATCTCCTCCGCCACCAGCGAATTCACACAGAGGAGAGAGCCTTCCGCTGCCCTGAGTGCGGGAAGGGCTTCCAGAAAAAATCCACCCTCATCACCCACCGGCACAACCATACTGGGGAGAGGCCCTGTGAGTGTCCCACCTGTGGGAAGATGTTCCAGACCAGCCCAAATCTCTGCCTGAATGAGCGGAGTTACACTGGGGAGAGGCCCTTCCGCTGCCCCGACTGTGGGAAGGGCTTCAAGAAAAAATCCACCTTTATCATCCACCGGCACATCCATACTGGGGAGAGGCCCTATGAGTCCCCCACATCATGGGAAGAGCTTCTCCATGAGCTCAGACTTGACGAGACACCAATGGAGTCACCAGTAAGGGAAGTTCTGTGAGTGCCCCATCTGCAGGAAGAGCTTCATGCCCAGCTCCAGCTTCTTTCCCCATTGGAAGTCACATGTTGGGAAGAGTGATCCATTTTTCCTGTGATCCATGCTGAGAAAACAGTTGTCCCTTTTCCTGCCCCTCCCAATGGCATGATGTGTCATTTAAAAACATGAGGGTCTGCCCATGGCCGTGTCATTACATTCACTATCAACTCAGGTCACTGCCAGGGACAGGAAAGGGACTCTATCTCTCTCTCTCTCCCCTGAGGAGAAGGGTGTCCTTTCCAGGCAGGGGAAATTGTGGCCAGGCAGACCCAGTGAGTTGTGTTGTAGTTTTCCCTGTCAAAGTTTTATTTATCCTTCCTCTTATCAATATTGTTTCTGTTCCATTTGTTTCTTATCTTGTTCCTGTTCCCAATAAATTCTTCTTATCCCAGCCCAGGATCTTTGCCTTTTGTGCTTTCCATGGGAGGTGGGAGGGCAGGGAGGGCAGCGCAGTTTTAGCGGGAGTAAAAAATTGGGGAATCCCATTCCTGAACCCCAGCCCATTGAAACCGAGCATCCCAGCTGGTCCCAGCCCTGGTGGCCATGGCAACAGCCTCGGGAGTGGGTCCCTGGCTGGGGCTGTGGGAACCTCTTCCCTCTAGTGCCCAGGGACAGGAGTGGAGGGAACGGCTGCAGCTGAGTCGGGGCAGGCTCAGGCTGGATGTCAGGAAAAGGTTTTTGCTCAGGCTCCGCAGGGAAGGGTCCCAGCTCCAGGGCTCTCTGAGCTCCGGCAGCGTTTGGACAGCGCTGCCAGGCCCAGGCTGGCATTGTTGGGGTATCCTGTGCAGGGCCAGCAGTTGGACTGGAGGATCCGGATGGGTCTCTCCCAGCTCAGCCAATTCTGTGGTTCTGGGATCCCATGAGTCTGGGGATGGGGCTGCAAATAGTTTCCATGGCAACAGGATCTGGCTGCAGGCCTGAGCTGGTGTCCATGGCAACCAGCTCTGGCATGGGGTCTCCATGGAGCTGCCAAGGGACTAAGCATAGCAACAGGGGGCTGGTGATGGTTGCCATGGAAACTGACCATAGCAACAGGACCCTGATAATGGTTGCCATGGATACTGACCACAGTAACAACAGGGTCTGGTGATGGTTGCCTGCGAAGGATCAGATTTTTCACAGGCCCTCAGAGGGGTTCCATGGGGACTTTCCAAGAGTCTCCAGGCTGTTCCAGAGCTGGAATGTCTCAGGCAGAGACAGGGGCTCCATGGAGACCTCCAAGAGCTTTCTGGGGATGGTAAAGAGCCCTGTGGTCAGAGGCAGTCACAGCCATTCCATGGTGACATCCCAGGGGACCTTGGGCTGCAAAGGCACCGATCTGTCACAGGCACTCACAGGGGTTCCTGTCATGGGCACAGTGGGAGCTTCAGGCAAAAGCTTTATTTCTTTTTTGGAGAAACTCCTGCTGAGACATGAGGTGGAGAAATTACACCCAACAGCCACCATGGATCCTCAACCCCCTGCAGGGCCCCTGGACTTCTAAAATTCCTTCTAAGAGAGGACACTGGGAGTGGCTGGATCCAATCCCAGCCCCAGATTTTGTCAAAGCTGTAAAAGATTGGACAGGTGGAATTGAACTTTTACACAATTGGTCCCACAGGATTAAAGACTGAATACCAGATGAATTTATATAAATACAGCTCTGATTGATTCTGATCATGATTAGACAGAATGTTCATTTACACCATAGAGTAAATGAAGAAAAGGAGTTATTGTTGTGGTCCGTGGTGGTGGTGGACACAACCTTGTATCAATGGGCAGGAGCCATAAGAGCACAAGCACAGGCAGACAACAGACACACAGACACACAGACACAGACACACACAGATACACATAAACACATACACACATACACACAGGACACACAGAGATGCACACAGACACAAACAGAGACACACACACAGATACACAGAGACACAGACACACACATACAGACACATAGACACACACAGACACACACACACACACAGAGACACAGACACACACACACACACAGAGACACAGACACACATATGCAGCAGCTCAGCAGTGAAGACACGGGAGGGTCCAGGCATGGAGTTCCAACGTGCTTCATTGTAGAGCAACACCAAAAGCGTCCAGGGGCCAAAGACAAAGACAAAGGAGGGTCCAGAGTATAAATACAGGCAAAGAAGGTGCAGAGGAGAGCACCAGGGCCCCAATGCTCTGAGGGCTCAGGGATGGTACACAGGGAAGGGACCAATAGGAAATGCCAGAGTAGATGGACAGTGTTACACACCAGTGGGAAGACAGGGAAGGGAGAACTCACCAGAACATAAACATATAAGGGAAAAAGGAATAGGAAAGGCCAATAGGGAGGACAGAACTGGGACAAATTAACATAGTGCTGCAGAGCAGCAGGGGGAAGACTTTTTTCTCACTTTGAGCTTTGAGGAATGCCCAGAGCCTGCGGTGTGTCTCTCCAGGGCATTTCTGCTGCCTTTTCCCTGGTAGGCTCACAGGTTTCCACAGTTATGCAGTGTCACAATGATCTCCTTGGTTCTGCAGCCCCGCTGTAGCTGCTGTGTAACAATGGGCCTGTGGTACCATGAGGCTCTGTAGTGTCACCCACAGCCCCTCACAGACTTTTAAGGCCTCTCTGAGTTCCCCATTGCCCCTCATGGCCTCTCAAGGCCATTCATGGCCCCTCATGACTGATGGCCCTTCACAGCCCCTCACAGCCTCAGGCCCGGGGCTCCTCCCAAGGCAGGAGAAGAGGTATGGCCCTACTTGCTGAAATAAACAAGGGCCAGGAGACTTCTTCTCCTTTTTAGTGCCTTTATTAAAATAGATCAGCTCAGGATAGGGTAGCTCAACGGGTCTGCAGCATCCGTCGTCTCTCCCAGGGCGACTCAGAGGAGGAGGATATGCGCAGCTCTGTCCACTAGGGGCAGAGCTGGGGGAAATCCAGTCCTTGTGGAAGCCTTAAGGGTGTGATGTCCCCGTCAGATGGTGCCCCTCCCACTCCGTCAGCTTGGTCTCACCGCTGGGGTCAACTCCCATGGTCAGGGCGAGAGGGTCCGAAGGTGTTCCGCATCTCTGCAGGCTCAGCACTCGGCTCCTCACGTCCAGACATCACTCCAGTCTCTCAACTCTTATTTGGCTCGTTGTTTTTAGGGTTCCTGCACGTTTGGAGTAGGCGTCCCACCGCATGCTGGTCCTTGGAGTCACTTTGCATAGCCCCCCCCCCACCCTCTCAGGTCTCTTCACCCTTCAGGGAAAAGTACACCTTAGCCTCGGGCAAGGCTCTGCTAATACAAAAGGAGCGATTAGCCACAACGACCCGTGATTACAATAACAAAACACGAAGAACTTGGGCAGTTACAGTGATCTGGCTGCCTTTTTGTAACTTTTTCTCACAAAAAAAATATTAACCAAATTTTTGTTCATAACAGTCCCCCCTCTTTTTCTTTGATCGAGCTTAAATTCTAAGCTCGCATCAACTCCTAATTTTTTTGTTTTGAATCTACTATAAATCTCTTGTGCACTTTGGTAATCATGGTTACTTAACCTTGTTACTTCCTTTGGTTTCTTCAGGTTGGTCTGCAGTGCAAGTACTATTCTACTAAAACAGATAAATAAGCATAGTAAAAAGAGCAATCCTCCAAGTACACACACAGTGAGAAAAACTACCTTTTCCCATACATCCTTTTTGAAAATCTCCAGGTTCTTCCACCCACTGGGATCAAGTGTAGGAGTTTGATCTTCATTATTTACACATGCTAACCTTTTAATTTAGTTTGAAATGTTCCTAATAATTGAATTCTTTATCTTTAATACTGCCTGGAGCCAGATAACTTTGTTTAACATAGATATTGGGATCCGAATTTGGCTTTTACAATTTTGGATTTTCTCAGTTTCTATTTCACTGTGCCTGTTCTGTTTAATTTCTCCCAAATTATTATATATAGGAACTCCCAAATTTGATCCAGTTTCTTTGGGTAATAAGAAAATTGGTTTTATCACTCTAGCGGTGCAGCTGCCAGACGAGATCAAATCTAGGGGTTTAAGGCTCCCCTGAAATGTGTTCCAAAAGGGGTTTATCTCTTTTCCAGTACACTCATATAAATACTTGTAAGAAATAATTTTTCTTACCATTTTCACCATTTCTTTGCTTTTTACTAGATCTGCTGAGCTTGTTTCAGCAGCATCACATTCAAAGCACAACCAGGCTTCCTCTATAGGGCACTCTCCTAGGAGTGGCTGCCTAAAAGTGGCAGTATTGTATGCTATCCAATACACTCTCTTATTTTTTTGATAAAAGACCAATTGGGAGAGGTTAACACAATCAGGGTTAGAACTGATGTGGACTCTGTTCGACAAGGAGCTCACTTCCTCCTCACAGAGGGGTTGGTAGCATTCACTGCACGGCTCAGCTGGGCTCCCCTGAGCACCACCAGCAATCAGAGCCATCATTACTACCCTTCCCAAGAGTCCTGTATGGGTCATCTTGCACAGCCTGCCCACCCGGCCTTGCCTCTTGGGGAATTTTACTGAGGAAAAGCTTCCAAGCTCTTTTGAGTCCCTTCTACCCGTTTCTCTGGTTAAACCTCTCTTGGTCTGTTCCCTAGCAATTTTGGTTTCCCCTCCCAGGGGAGTGTTCTGTAGAGGATTAACCTGGAGTCTTTAGAAATAAATTGGGGAACTTAACCAGAATTACTTATTTACAGTCTTAAACTTTTTACCAACATAGTTTACACAGAACAGTCTTAAAACATTTTAAGCAATATTAGAACTCTGATGCCAATTTTTTTTTTCCCACACAGTTCAGTCTTTTTGACTCTTCCTTCTGAGAGTCAACTTTAAATCACAGTATACTCAGGTGAATTAACTTGTGAAGCAGATGAATCTTGTCCAGCGCCGGGGGATGAGAGTGATGTGGACTCTGGTCCAATGCCAGAGGGGAAAACTGGGAGTCTGGCCCAATGCCAGAAGGAGAAAGAGGTGGAGTCCGGTCCAATGCCAGAGGAAGAATGGGGTGCAGTCCGGTCCAATGCCAGAAGGAAAAGAAATGGTGTTGAATCCTGGTCCAATGCCAGGGGGTGAGAGTGATGTGAGTCCAACCTTTTCCTTTTGATCTGCACCGTCGAATTAGTAAGGAAGAGTACCTGAAATGGACTTTCAAACACAGGCTTTAATGGTCTGCTATTTAATGATTTTATCAAAACTCAGTTTCTCTGTTTAATGTTATTGGTTAATTTCTCTTTTTCCATAGCTTGCATGTTTCTCTCATCAACTTCTACATACTCTGTATTTTGCAAGGAGTTGTATTTCTCAGCTAACTTAACTCCCAAAGTATTTTCGTTCCCCTATTTTTCTGTGTATTTAATTCACTGGTTTTCTGTTCTATTTTTCAAGATGTTATCTATTTATCTCTTGCTTCTGTTTCTTACTTTCACTTACAGCTTAAATACTTCTTTCAACCCCTTACACTTAAATATTTTTTTTTTTACACCATTCTTCTACACAATACACTTCTCTCTAAGGAGATGTGGTAAAACTTGTAATGCACAATCTACATTACCTCTATTCTAATTTGTCTATATTCATTCTCACACATTCCTTCACACCCTCAAGACACAAACTGGATCATTATTGCTAGATAATCACTGTGGCTCCCCTCACCTTGGGGTTGGCACACAGGTCTCAGTATCCCTGGGCCTCTTGGAAGGGCCCTGGCTCTGGTTGCCTCTGGTGCACATTCACCTGTGAGGCTGTCTGCGTGTCACTCACGCTCTTACAACTACGGCTCCCTCACACATCTGGGGAGCACTAGTCTGGTTTGCAGGTCACACACACACTTTGGCCACAGCCCCCTTCCCACCTGCCGGGGAAGTTGAGGCTGACTTTGTGACTCACTCTCACACACACAACAAGACAACAATAAGGTAGCTTTTACTTTCACATCACTTATTACAAGTTTAGTTTTACTGGGCAGTTTTGGTGCTATTGGATATCCTTTCTACCTAGCTGTTTTTTCTAACTTCAGATGTTTTTCACTATACTATACTATACTATACTATACTATACTATACTATACTATACTATACTATACTATACTATACTATACTATACTTCTTACTACTTTGTTGAGACAGGACTTATCTGCTCCTGTATCTATTCTAATTCTTCATTTAGGGATCCCACTTTAAAGTTTACCAAGGGCTCTTCTAGATGTTGCATCGGGTCCCCTATAGTGTAAAGCCCCTGACCCTCTAATTGTCACCTCTAAGGATCTTCCCTAAATTATCTTGTTCCCTGGCTATTGCTGCATCAAGACTGAGCTTTCTACAAAACCTCCTGACGTGTCCTGCCTTTCCACAGTAATAGCAATGTCGTTCTCTCAAAGGGCCTTGAGGTGTCTCAATCCCTCTTGTACCTGACAGTACTGACCTATCCTTGCCTCCTCCTGGTGGTGGACCCGCCCACCCTGCACTTTCTCTAGCTACAGCAACCATGATCCTAGCCTTGGCCCTTGCTTTATCTTCCTCCCTCCTTAAATACACCTTCAATGCCTCTCTTAATAACTCATTAATGTCCTTCTCTTGCCAATCTTCCATCTTTTCCAGTTTTCTCCGTATATCACGCCAAGATTTGGTAACAAATTGGACTTTTAGTAGCATTTGACCTTCTGGGGTGTCTGGGTCTATTCTAGAGTACATCTGGAAGTTCCGCCTTAGGCGATTAAGCCAGGCAGCAGGAGCTTCATCCTTCCCTTGTGCACCCTCAAATGCCAATTGGGTGTTAGTTCCTTTGGGAACTGACTCTTTGATCCCCCGTATTATCAAAGACCTATATTCCCTCATGGCCTTCCTCCCCTCCTCCTGATTAGGGTTCCAGTTGGGCTCCGTTAGTGGCAATTTCTGTTCACCTGTTGGCACCTGGGGTCCTGGACTGTTATCTTTCTCCCAAATTTTTATGCCAGCCGCCCTTATCATCTGGACCTCTTCTGGGGAAAATAATATACTCAGGATGCAATTCATCTCCCCCCAAGTGTAGATATTTGGACCTAGAAATTGATCCACTTGGTTGGCTATGCCCACTGGGTCCTCAACTAAATGCCCCAACTCTTTCTTGAATCCTCTCACCTCAGAAGCAGTTAGGGGAGCATTCACAAAGCCAACACCTCCCGCTACTCCTCCCATAGGAACCTCTCTGAGCCGAAAGAGTCTCTCTGCCTTGGAGGTCTTGGATCTGGTGCTACAGTACGGCCCATCTTCAGATGCCAAACTACTTTGTGGGTTCTTTGGGCTACCCTGAACTTTCTGCCCATCAGCAGGTGTATTTGCTGATAGCTGTTTACTGGGTGAGGCGGCATTTGTGTCCCAACTCGGAGGAGGTAAAGGGACAGCAATAGGAGGGGGAGAAGAGTCTGAGTAGATATTAAGCAGAGCTGGAGAAGGGGTGGAGAATGCAGCAGGTGGAGTAGGCACTTGTGGTGATGCAGAAGGGACTGGAGGGGATACTGGGTTTATCATAGCGGAAGCTGAAAAGGTAAAAGGAGGAATTTGAGCAGGTGGTAATGAGATGGCAGCCGGGGGAGGAACCGGACCTGCCATTTGAGGTGCTTGAAGAAGAGGATTATAAGGTGGAGGGGCAGAAGGAGGCAAATAATCTAGGGGGTCCCATCTTTTACTAGTTCTATCATCCCCTCCTTCATTCCCCTCTTTCTTCCTCTGTTCCTTACAAATTCGCACCCCTTCATCCCCAACAGTGCTCTTTAACCAGCAAGATACATACAGTAATTGCTCAGGATCAGTATCGCCTCGAGCTGTCAGATAATTATTTAATTGTTGGCACATCCATTTATCCTTTGTCTCACACCAAGGCCATCCTCCTTGCACCTCTAATTCTGGCCACACTTCCATACAATAATGGATCATTTTCACTTTATCTAATCCCTCCGTGGCCTCTATAGAATCCCATTTTACTAACAGTTCTCCTAAGGGACTATTGGGATGTATATACCTCGGTCTCTTGCCGGTCTTTTTACTATTACAACATCCCATTTTTCAGGTCTCAATAAAAAAAGTCCCAAAGGTGCCTCTACTGACCGGGAATTTCAAAAAACCTTGTTTGAGGAGCTTCATCCTCCTCCACTGAACTTCAAATTTCTGCCTGATGCTCAGGACTTTATAGTGAAACAACTGCCCAATCTCTTGATTGCCCAACTTCCCAGCGTCAGGTCTTACATCTATCGGGACTTGAACACACGAAGCCTCGGCCAAGAATCCAGATCGTGCCTGACTCCCTCAGTCCCTCAGTCAGGAAAAACAACTGCCTGATTTTTTAGTTCGCCTAACCCGCCAATTTTTAGGCTTCACTGTATCAGGACTTAAAAGCAAACCGCAGCCTCCTTCACTGGGGTTTGTGCCTGACTCCCTTTGTCAGGACTTACTTTGCCTGCAGGGCTTGTGAAACACCCGAATCCTTCTCGGGACTGACAAATCTTACTCGAATCCTTCTCGAGACTTACAAAAGTGCCTGACCTCCCTTTGTCAGGACTTTGGGGTGCGTGCCACTCATACACAGTAATTCACTCCACACGCCCGGAGTGGGGGGGCCCTTTTTCCTCCTTAGGAGATGACTTCACTCACACTAATTCCACTCGCTTTCCCCTGTTTCTGGCCTGCCCCTTCGCAGGAGTCAGGAAACGCGGTGCTAAGGGGACCCTCTCACTTCGAAGGTCCGGCTGCCGGCCCTCGTCTCACTCACACACACATGCGCACGTCTCCCACTCCCGTCACCGGATTTCTCACCAGTCCGGTGCTCCAGTACTCTTCTGCGTCGCTGTCCTGAGCCGGTCCCTCTTGGTCCTGGTAGCCAGCTGTCCTCTGAAGATCCAAGCCTGTGCTGCCCTGAGCCAGCCCTCAGAGAAAGAAAGGATTGGGTTCCAGCGCTGTTTTCAGCTCTGTTTGACTCACCATGAGGTGACAGCAGGAGGCTGCTGGTGCCTTTGCCTTGGGAATTGCAGTTCATGGCTGCTCTTGACCCTCTTCTGCTTACCACCTGAATTTTATCCATAAAAATGCAAGTGCCTCTCAGTTGGTGCTACCCATGGTGCTTTCCTGACAGTGAAGTCAGTATTTTTGTCACAGACATAAAGATCGGCAGATACTGGAATGCCCACTGGTCCCTGAGCAATAAAGTGAGGGGAATTAAAGTCACACAGGCCACATTTGCAGCGCTCAAACACAGCCCTGTTGCTGGCATTGTTGAAATAGAATAAACTGACAGAGGCCATAACAGAAATTGCCTCTGCAGTGTGGAATTAAATTAAAAAATCCACCAGGAGAAGCAGAAACCAGAACTTCTCGACTCGCTTCATTGCTCCTTCCCAGCAGCAGGAAACGTAGATGCCCAGAGGTGTTTTGCACTGCTGCTGCCCCCAGTTTGAGGCCAGGCTCTGCCCAGTCCCAGCGGGAGCCTGAGCCCAGCCCAGGGAGCTCAGCACACCCGGGGCCAGGCCCAGAGCCCTGGGCACGGCTGCCCATTGCGGGGCAGTGGCGCAGACAGAATGTCCTGCAGCCCAAACCTCCTGCTCCTGCCACACAGCGCCAGCCTTCTCCCCCTCCTCCTCCTCTCCCAGCATGGCACAAATTCCAGCTCGGAGGAGGCTTCCCCAGAGAAGGCTCCGGCTCCTGTTCCAGTCTGAATGTCCCTGCAGAGGAACAGGGCATCTTTCAGCCACTTCCACAAGCTCAGGCTTCGCACTTCCTGGGGAATCTGGGATGCAAATGGCCATGCTAAGAAAGCCAAAAGCCAAAATGTATTAGTAATTATTAGAAAAAAAATCACCCTTCTTCCAGGCAAAGTTCACCAGGTCATTCCCTGCATTTGTCCTTTTCAGATTCTTTCAGTCAGCTGCTCTTAGAGGTCCATCTTGTTCTGGTGCTTATCATGAACTGATTGTGCTCTTGATTTATGTACCAAGGCACCAGATGTGGAATCATCTACACTGAACTCAGAAACAAACTCCCTCTGTCAGAGCATTTTCACATTCCAGATAATTTTCAAGATGTCCAGTGACAGGTTGGAATGATCATCACACAACTCTCCACTTGTGGCTGCAGGCTCTGGAGATTCTTTCTCTGCATTCAGCCAGGCTTGTATTCCCTAACAAGTCCTGGTATCACCTCATGTTTTCTTAGCCTAGAACAGTAACAATGAAAACCTCACCAATGGCACAACTCCCCAGTCCACCAGCAAAAGAAAGGACAAGTTGTCAAGTTCTCTAAACCTTTGTCCTGCTTGGCTGCAGAAGTCGTGCTGCACTCACAGTGTGGAAAGACAAATGAAGCTGCACGTGGTGGCACATCTTGTGACAGGAGCTCGACCTCATTCTCCAGGAAATGTTTTTGAAAAGAGCAGACGGGATTACAGAGAAGATTCCTGGAAAACTGAACCAGCTATCCAGAAGTGAAATGAAAATGGAAAGAAACCATTTGAAATAATTTCCTCTATTTATTTCTATGCTCCCCTTTTCCATCTTGCACTACTTCTCCATGCCATTAATTCCAAATGAATCTCACCTCTAAGATCAATGACTTAGCAAGTTTTAGACACTCTAAAATACCATGAGCTGCACACAGTTGGCCTTCCCCTGTTTTTGCTGGAAAGCAACACTGGAGCCATCAGTGCAGTGCTTGGGTTGGGCACAAATCCTGCAGGCAGAGAATGTGCCCCGGCAGTGTGCAACCCTCAGCAGGGACAATGCTCAGCAGCGTTGCTGTGCTAGGTCTCCATGGAACCATGGCAGGGGCAGCTGCTGAGCTCAGAGGCCATCGCAGCCCCCGCCCTGCTCCAGAGCCCCTTGGCAGGGTAGGCTCCTGCCCTGGCTCTGTGTGCCAGGAGCTGGCAGCGCTGGGTGCAGGGAGCCCAGGGAGGGCACAGAAACGCTGGGTGAGAAATGCTGGGGCACAGCAAGATGGGTGAGTGCAGCCGGCCAGGGCAGAGGAGCAGCACGTCCAGGGAGCACAGCCTGCAGGACAGATGGCCAAGGGGAGAAAACAACAAACTTCTCAGGAGGGTGGAGAACAAACTTTTAGTTGCAAACTTCAGAGAATAAGGTACTTGGGAAATCTGAAAAAGCATTGAATTACAGTAAACCACTTGACAAAGCACTGACTGAGCTAACTCTAACCTGTCCAACTTCAAGTTATCCAGATTTTGAGAAGAGGAAGTCAGGAGAAGAGAGAGAGGGAGACAGAGATCCACAGTCAGTCTTGGATCTCAGCTGCTGTGAGCTCCAGGTCTGTGGGACGTGTCTGTGTCACACCCGTGTCACAGCCTGACCTGCTCTGGTCCCTCTAACAATTGGGATTTTTGGGGTGCCAGGAGCTTGGCAGCCACTTTGGGGCTGCACCAGAGACTGCAGTGGCTGGGGTGGGGCAGTGACCACCCCACCTATGCAGAACTTACCCTGCCCCCAAACACACACTGGAGATGTCTGGGGCCGTTCATCATTTCTCTGCTCTCCAGCGCCGAGGCAACGGACTCTGACTACAGCTCTGAGCTCATGCCCAAGGCAACCACCCCTGGCAATGGAGCTCCATGGAGCTGCCATCAGGAAATCCCCAAGAGCTGGGGACTGCCCCAAAACTGCATCAGAAACATGAGATACTCCAAAATCTCTTCAGCAATGTGGATTATTCAAGAACTCACTCAGTAATGGGCTCCCCCTCCCTTCATCATCCCCAAACTTTGGCTGTCTCATTCCAGACCCCAACCCACCTCCCCAATCCCAACCCCAACCCATCCCAGCCCTCCTAGATATCATGACCCCCTTCCCAAGCTCTACTTCCCCAATTTCCCACCTCCCAAACCCCCTCCTACCCATCCTGCCTCACCCAATGCCCATCTCACCGCTCCTGATTTGCATCACACTTCGCCCAATCTCCTTACAACCACATTCCACACCAAGGGGTTGTGGAATCGAGGAATTTTGTGGTGGGAGTGAGTAGTTTCAGTGCTATTGAGCTGACAGATCAAACCCTCTTGTCTCTTTGAGTGCCAAGAGAGGGAGAAAACTAAACCAAATACCCCCAAAAACCCCAGATTCTCCCAATTATCTCAGTGAATCCCAGATTCCCCTGAAACATAAGTAAAAAGTGAGGCTTTGGATGTCTTTGATGAATTTATTGATTTTTACCCTGATTTTGTCTGTTTTAAAGGGATGAAGATGAATCCAAAGAAAATTAGGGCCAAAACAAAAGAATACCCAGCCCAGTGTTTTCCCAACATGGATCACAGGGAATGTGGGTCACCAGGGCTGTGACCAATGTGGGTCCTCCCATGAGGGATGAAGCCGGAGCAATGCATGAAGCTCCTCCTGCAGTTGGGGCACTCACAGAGCTGCCCTTACCAGTGACTCTGTTGGTGTTGGGTAAAGAACGAGTGGTGTGAGAAGCTCTTCCCACACTGGGGACATTCGTAGGGCCTCTCCCCAGTGTGGATGCACCGTCCAGCAGTCGGGGCAGCAGAAGGGCCTCTCCTTAGTGTGAATCCGCTCATGTGCAAGGAAGTGGGTGCTGGTGTGAAACCTCTTCTGACACTTGGGACACTCGTAGGGCCTATTCCCAGTGTGGAACCTCAGGTGGACAACAGGTCGGACCTGTAGCTGAAGTTCATCCCACATGAAGGGCCGTTCCCAGTGTGGATCCTCTGGTCACAGATCAGGTTGAATCTCTTCCTGAAGCTCTTCCCACACTCCAAGCACTCGTAGGGCCTCCAGCTGTCATGAAGCTGCTCATGGACCACCAGCTCTGAGCTCTGGCTGAAGCTCTGCCCACCTTCCTGGCTCAGGGTGGGTCTTTCCTCCTCAGAGCACCCTGGGCTGGGTTTGGAGCCCATCCTTGTGTGGGATTGCCAAAGCTTTTCCTCCCCACTGGGTTTCTGCACTGTGCAGTAACTCAAAATGGCCTCTTCCACCAGGTTCTGCCCTGGGGATTTGTCCACCCTGGTCTCCATCCTCAGCTCTTTGTCTGGGGGAGGAAGGACAAGGAGAGGATGGGATTTTCCTCCATGCCAGAGGGAAGGGGAAGGAGATCCCCCCAGTGCATCCCTGACAGGGCAAGGTTGGCAGTGGGGTTGTCCTGCAGCCGTGGGCCATGCTGGGCTGGGAGATGGAGCAGGAGAGAGGGGGAAAGGGGCACTGACTTCCTCCTGACCTGTCTGGGTGTCCCGGGGCATCTTCCTCTTCCTTGTAGCCTTCTCCTCCTCCATTCAGCCAAGGTTTGGGAATGGGAAATCCTGGTTTGGGGAAAAACACGTGAATGGCTTGGGTTGGGGATTCCTCCCACCCAAGTCCATCACGAGAAGTCATCTGGTGTCCATAAAAACCTTCAAAAATCAAGAGTGAATCAAAAAAAGCCATCAGGATTTTCCCATTTCCAGTCTCTGGTGTTCTGGTGGTCCCCCCATCTCAGGGCTGCTGGAGATCCCATGGGTACTGGGGATTCCCCCTTTCCAGGGTCCTGCTTAGGGATTTTAGGGGAATTTCAGGGTCCCCCACTCCAGCCTCACCCCAGTCCAGCCACTTGGGTCTCTTCCCTCTTCCCACCACCCTGTCCTGTTTAGGGCAAATTGGGGAGAAAATCTCCAAAAGAGTTTCCTCTAGAAAGCAGATTCAAGCGGCCCCTCCCCCAACCGGATTGAGAAAATATTTCCATGGAGAAAAGGGGAAAAATCTGTTTATTTAAAAGGCAAAGCATTCACCAGCACAAAAAATGAACAATATTAAAAAATGAAACCTCTTGCCGCTCCAAAATAGATGACAAACTCAAAAAGTCCCTCTGTGGGCTGTAGCTCAGCTCACTCAGTCTCTTATCAGTCTTTTATCACTCTGTTATCGGTCCCTCCAGCACTGGAAATGCCGCAGCCCAGGCTCTGCCAGGTGGGCCACAGGTGGGAGGTGCCAGTGTTGTTCTGGGTGTTCAGTCCAGAGCAGGTTTAAACAGCTCCGAAGAAAAGCAAAAACCACAGTCCAAGGAACTTCTCTGTCTCAGCGAGCTAAAACTAACTAAAAGCAAAGGAGAGCTCTGTCCTGCTGTCAGTCTGTCCACAGAGAACTGATACTTTAGGTTTTAAATTTTTCTGTTCTGTTTTGATGTGCAGCTTGTAGCTTTATACTGGGATCTTGTCACAGGGTGGTGAAGATAAAACAATCCTCTTCTAGCTGGAGACTCAAGGACAATCTCTTAAAACTTCAGGCCCAAAGCATAAACAACATGGAGAGAAGAGAGCGGGCAAGCAAGCAAGGAAGATGTAACTTCATCATTTGAAACTATTAATTGAGCAGTTAACTTCTATATACAAATGGACTAAAACTTGCTAAAATGTGAGATCTCATGACCAAGCCCTCTTTTGCTCCGAGCTTGAAGCCATCCAGGCAGAGCCACAGCTGTGGCTCCTGTGCTGCCTGAGTGTGGCCTTTGAAGGCATTTCAATAAAAATCCACTTTATTTCTCTTAGCTCCTCTGTTCCAGCTCCTAAAGGCATCACAACACTCCAGGAGCCGGAATGCAGAGGAGTGAGTGCAGTGTATGAAAACAAACTGCAGCTTCTTCCTCCTCCCCTTCACTCTCAGAACCAGCCTTAAAGGTGCAGAACTCATTTCTGGGCTAAACAGACCGATGGGGGTACGAGCATCATGAAGTCACCCCAGGACATGCCCCTGTCAGGGTGAGGGGGTCCCGTCCCCGCCTCATCTCCAGGCTGCCGGGGGTCCCCCAGCTCTGGTATCTCTCCTTCCCCTCTCCCCACCCCGGGGGGCCCCGTTCCACAGCCCTAGCTCTCACGGGGATCCCCAAAACCAATGTCCCGCCCCGTTGGTACCGGGCCATCCCCACGTGGACCCCCCGGACCCTCCCAAGGGGCGATCATGGCTCCTCTCCCCGCAAAAAAGCTCCTCTTAGGGAGCCCGGAGATATCCGGAGCTTGAGTCCGGGATCTGCCAGCTCCGAACACTCTCCAAAAAATCCTCCCTGCGACCCCTTCCTGGAGCCGGGGCGGGCTCAGCCTTCACCCTCACCTGCGGCTCAGGGCTGGGGGTGATGCTCCCAGAGCAGGGAGTGCTACACGCTGAGCATGTGGGCACTGGGAGTGCCGGGATTCTCCCGCTCCTGCTCCTGCTTCGCCTCTCCCTCCTCTTCCTGATCCTTGTCCTAATCATCATCCACGGCCTCCTCCCCGTCCTCCACATTCTCATCCTTGTCCTCGTCCTCCTCCTCTTCCTCGTTCTTGTCCTCCTCTTCCTTGTCCTCATCCTCCTTCTCCTCATCATCCTCATCTTCTTCCTCAACTTCTTTGTCTTACTACTCCTCCTCTTCGTCCTCCTCTTTCTCGTCCTCTTTTTCCTCCTCCTCATCCTCCTCCTCTTTCTCTGCCTCGTCATCCTCCTCCTTCTTTTTCCTCGTCATCCTGTTCCTCCTCATCCTCCTCATCCTCCTTGTCCTCCTCCTCATCCTCCTCATCCCTGTCCTCCTCCTCCTTCTCCTACTCGTCTTCTTCCTCATCCTCCTCATCCTCCTCCTAATCGTCCTTCTCCTCATCTTCCTTGTCCTCCTTGTCCTCGTCCTCCTCCCCCTCTTCCTCCTCCTCATCCTCTTCCCCTTCCCATTCCTCCTTTTCCTCCTCTTCATCCTTGGTTCCCATGACGCCCTGCTGTGTCACCTCGTCCTCATCATTGTTCTCCTCCTCCCCTTCTTCCCCCTCCCCCTCCCCCTCCTCCTCTTCCTCCTTGTCATCATCCTCATCATCCTACTCGTCCTTGTCCACCTCCTCCTCCACGGCCTCCTCCTCGTTCACCTCCTCCACATCCTCGTCCTTGTCCTCATCATCCTCCTCCTCCATGTCCATTTCCTTGTCCTCCTCCTCTTGCTCATCCTCTTTCTCATCCTCCTCATCCTCCTCTCAACAGAACTGGAGATTTTCCCCTCCTTCTTTTCTGTGCACGGTTGAAGCCCAGCTACCCTTCTCTTCTGGTGCCTCATTCTCTCCTGAGCTGAGGATGTCAAACACACCAGGAGCAGGAAAATCCCCATTCCCTTTTTGCTTGTGGCTGTAGCCTGGAACATTCACTCCACAATGAGATCTTTCTGACAGCACTGCTGAATGACACTGGGAGGACGTTTGTGAGAAAGGGCAGAAATTGTATTTTGAAACTAAATCAAGTCACAAAATTATTTCTTTCTGCCCCATTCATTTTCAGTCAGTTCCAGTTCTGTTTTTCAGAGTGCCACCTTCTCAGATCATTGTGTTTGTGTCCTCCGTTCTCTCCTGCCTTTCTCTGCCTGCTCTGTTCTCTTTCAGTGTCTCTCTTGACCCAGGACAGCTCCCACCAAAGACCCTGCCCTGATTTAATTCCCAATCCAGGAGCTGCAACAGCCATGGGTGAAGTTATGAAGGCTGGCAGTGAAATGTCACTCTAAGAGCTTGCTTCACTTGGCTTTTGGCTCCTTCTTAAGAACTTTGCCTTCAAGGGCAGGAACATCTTTTCCTGGCTGGGAACTGGAATTCCAGCCCCTGGCAGTGTGTGCCATGGATCCCAGAGGGGCATTCCCAAGGCTCCCAGGGTGCTGCTCCTGCCGTGCCTCCCAAGGAGCTGTGCAGGGCCAGGGGACAAGGTCCAGCAGTTCTGTTGGTTCTGCAGTGCCACAACGGCCCCTGGTTCCATGAGTTTCCCTACTGCCAACAGCGGATCCTTGGTTCCCATGATGCCCTGCTGCTGTGTCACCATGGATATTTGGTGCCATGAAGTTCTTCTGTGTCACAATGGCCTCCCTCACTCCATGAGGTTCCACAGTGTCACAACGGCCTCCTTGGATGGGCAATGTCACTATGCACCACTGGCTCCATGCAGCCCCACTGGTCACCATAGACTCCTTGGTTCCATGAGGTTCTGGGTGTGTCTCCATGGCCCCTTGGTTCCATGGGACCCCAGGGTCACAATTGACTCCTTGCTTCCACATCGCCCCCTCAGTCCAAAATGGCCCCTTTGTTCCATGGGGAACACAAAGGTTTTGTAGAAACATTGAGCAAATCCTGCTGAACACACCTGGGAATATCTGTTTGCATTCAAGAGAGGGGTTAAAGGTGAGGATGGCACCAGCAGCTTCCATCTGCAACAGAGATCCAGGGAAAGGACAAGGATAGAGAATTCAGCTGGAACACTCAGAGAATTCTGCTTCCAGAGATCATTTCTACACACACTGTCCCTTGGAAAAAGGTGACACCATTCCAGGCAGCCTGGACTGAGCAGGTGGTTCCTGAGTGGAGTTTGTTGTTTCGGAAACCTGCTCAGGCTTTTCCATTCTTTCCTTCTCAACAGGGAAACTTCTTCTGGGCCTGTGTGCAGGCAGAGCCCTGAGGAGACCAGGTGGGACATGGTGCAATGGGCTGGGACATGGAGCTGCAGAGCTCAGGGAACAAGGTTCTGCTGCAGGGCACAGGGATGTCAGTCCCAGGTGGGCCATGTCAGACATGGTGAGGCTGGGGGTGAGGAGCAGCTTGTCCAAACAGGGTCAGCCCTCAAGGGGCTCATTCTTCTCTGTGCCCAGACCTCCTAAGGAGACATTCAGCATTAGGATCACCTGGGGAATGCTTCTATCAGCTCTTCTCTGAACTGGAAAATAAAAAAATACTCACTTGATTAAAGAAGAAAAGTCATGAGATGCACTTTGAAATCTTTCTCTTGAAAAGAATTCCAAACTGACTCCAGTGAGCTGTTTAAGCCCTGAAGACCTGAAAACCATTGAAACTAGAGAAAGAGCCCCAAAGTGCTTTCTGTATTTTAATGAAACCCATGGTGGATTAGGGGCTGAGTCCAGGACCCTCAGGCACTGAGAGAAGGCTGAAGAAGCTGCTCAAGGAGTCAGAAGCAAAACTCCAAGTCCTTTGGAGCATCACTGGACCCCACTGAGGGCAGGGAGTGCCAAAGGCTCCCCAGGGACTGCTGAGAGCAGATCCTTGAGGCCAGGATTGCACAGAGCCCAAGGCTCTGAGCAGGGAACTGCAATGCTGAGCAAGATCTGGGCTGGTTGGAGGAAGCACAAAGGCCAAGCCCTGAGCCCAGCCTGTGACAGCAGGGCCCGTGCCTCACGGGTGGCTCAGGGCTGTTTGTGGGGCACTGGGATGTGAGGGGCAGCAAGGACAAATGCCATAAACCTGTGTGACACTCCAGATCTTCATGGAACCAAGGGGCCAGTGGGATACTGTGGGAAGTTGTGGGACCAAGGGGATCATTGTGGCACTGCTGGGGCCCATGGAACCAAGGGGCCAGTGTGACACTCTGGGGCCTCATGGAAACAAGAGGCCATTGTGAGCCTGCTGGGCTGTAACACCCCAGAATGCTGAAATGCTGGGGGTAACCAACGGTTCCTTTCCTTGACTTTGGGTCACAGGAGAAACACCAACCAGATATTCTCAACATGGGCAGATGCAAAGAATATTCTTGGTAGGAAGGGACCCACAAGGATCATCAAGTCCAGCTCTTAAGTGAATGGCCCACACAGGTATTGAACCCACAGCCTTGGTGATACCAGCACCATGCTCTGACCAACTGAGCTAAGAGGTCAAAATGACAAAAAATTTTACTGGCAAAATACAGGCAGTCAAGGAACTATGGCAAATGTTTTAATACAACATCCACTTCAACATAAACCTCTTATCATAGCATTAATTTCATTGCCTTAGTCCATTTCACCTGAAAACTGTTAACCCTTAAGATATTAAGTTACACAAAAATGTTCCATGTAAGTAGGATTAGAAGGAGAAGAAATAAAGAACAAGAGAAAGACAGAAGATCTATAGAAAGACGCGCACATAGGTACCAACCACTCAGGTTCCAGCCTCAATAACAAAGGAACCGCAGGAGAAGCCAGGGCCCAGACCCTGGGCTGGCCTCGTGCTCCAGCTTTTAACACCCCAGGCCCTCATGGGTCCGCCCCTGGGATGGGACTGCCAGTTGCTTCTCCAATCAGAGCCAGGGTAGAGCCCGCTGGTGGTGTGTGATTGATTGACAGCTGGACCAATCAGAAGTGGGTCAGGATAGCACCCCCCCCCCCCCCCCCCCCCGCTGTGTGATTGACAGCTCTGCCAGGCCAGGGGCTCTGTCCCACCATAAACCAAGGCCTGACCTGGCCCTGGCCCCACACGGGCATTCTGAGCATCCTAAGGTGTCTCGGGACATAGATCTCATCCAGCCTCTGACAGTGTCACCATGACCCCTTAGTTCCATGAGGTTCTGTAGTGTCACTGTGGTGTCCTTGGACCCGCATTGTGACAACTGACCCATGGTTCCATGAGGTTCCATAGTGTCACTGTGGTCGCTGTCAGAGACTGGATGAGATCGATGTCCCAAGACATCCACAGGCCGAGCACTCAGACATTTCTCAGTGACTTACTCAGCCGTCCTATCTCTCTTTTCCCCCGGGGGCCCCTCAATACATACTGTACCCACCGATGCCAGCAGGTCCTTGTCTGTCCTTGCAGGAGGCAAGCTCAGACAAGCAGAACCCCTCCAGGAAAATCCTGGGGCGCGCCTTGGAGGTCCGTCTTTCCCCTCTGCCCCTGTGGGGACAGAGAAGTACCATCTGAGGTGCCAAAATATTTTGCGGAGATATAGCCAAAAACTCCACAACTTTGTGGAAGTTGTAAAGCCGGTATGTTTATTATTACAGCGCTGGACACATGCAGAGATTATGCTCCTTAAAAGGCATGCATACCTCTGGGAACTTCAGGTCCCTTTTTGTCCCCCTCTCATATACATATGCATACAATTTCACAAGAGGATAATACATATTCATTTTTACTAATTTTGCGTGACATTTGCTACTGGTTTTTCTTTTTATCAGAAAGAATTCCTAGGTCAGGTTGACTTGCTCTCACAGCAGTCTCTGTCTCTATCATCCTCTGTCTCCCCCCCCCCCCCTTATCTCTGTCCTTCATTGAGCAACTTCACTGAGCCTAGGTTCTGCAGTCAGGCTAAATAGCTATGGTTTCTAACCATAGACTCAAATCAAAAATGTACATTTCACCTAAATCAAAATGAATTTCTACCCTGGAAAATTTCCACTTTGTCTCACACTACAGAACCTCATGGAACCAAGTGTCAGTTGTGACAATGGAAATCCAAGGAAACTATGTTGTGAGTATGGAACCTTATGGAATCAAGGAGACCATTGTGCAACTCAGAGGCCCTATAGAAGCAAGAGTCAATGATTAAACAGTGGGGCCCATATAAAAAGGAGCCATTGTGACACAGAGGGGCTGCAGGAAGCCAAAGGACCCTTGTGATTCTGTGGGGGCTCATGAAACCAAGAAGCCATTGTGACATTGCAAGACTTCATGGAATCAGAGAACACTGTGTCAGTGTGGGGACCCGTGAAATCAATGGAACATGGAACAGGTCTGCCTAGTTTGGACTCCTGGGGGCTGTCAGGTCCCACTGAATTTGACATGTCAAGGGCTACTTCCCATCTGATTGTGAAGCACTGGGGCTCTGTGCTTTCCTTCCTATGGGAAAGAACTCTTTTTCTTGTCTAGTCACCCATGGCCAAAACTGAGATTCTGCATCTAAAATTCTCTGTATCCAAAGGTTACTCCTAGACAAAATCTGCCCATACAGTCAAGTCTGGTTAGACTTGGCCTCTGGTGACTGCCTCTCATCTGCCCCTGCAACACTGGGGCTCACTTGTTTCCTTCCTATGGACACCATTGTGACACTGCAGGGTGTTGTGGAACCGATGGGCCATGGTGACACTGCAGGCCCTTGTGGAACCTGTTACACTGTAGGAACTTGTGGAACCAAGAGGAACATTTTGACCCTGCAGGGTACCATGAAACCAAGGGGACACCGTGACACTGTGAGGCCTCGTGGAATCAAGAACATCCCTGTGGCTCTGTTGGGCCGCATGGTCCCAAGGGGCCGGTGTGAAGCAGCAGGGCTTTGTGGAACCAAGAGGCCATTGCTGCATTTAAGGGCCTGGTGGAGCCAAAGGGCTGTTGTGATCCTGCTGGGCACTGTGGATCCATGGAGAGCATTGTGGCCTTGCAAGGCCCCTTGGAATTGTGGAGGCCCTTGTGACACTGTGGGGCCCCATGGAACGAAAGGGCCATTGTGACCCTGCAGGGCCTCATGGAAGCACGGGGCCATTGTGACACTGTGGGAATTTGTGGAACCAAGAGGATCATTTTTGCACTACTGGGCCCCGATGGAACCAAGGGCCATGATGACACAGAGGGGCTTCATGGAACCCAAAGACCATTAGGACACTGTGGGGAATTGTGCAGCTATGGAGACCATTAAGATCCTTGTGCAACCATTAAGGACTTTTGTAACTAAGGGGACATTATGACACCTTAGGGCATCATGGAAGCAAGGAGCCATTGTGACACTGCAGGGCCCTCTGGAACCAAGGGAATACAAAATTGATATGGCTGCCTTAGTCTCCCAGGGGTCACCTGACAGGTCTGGCTGACCTTGGAATGTGGAAAACCACTCCCATCCGCCTCTGAAACACTGGGGCTCTGGGCTTTCCTTTTTATGGAAAAGAACTGTCCATCTTTTCCAGGTATCTGTGGCCAAAATTTGGATTCTACCTCCAAATTTCTTATATCCAAGGATTGCTGCCAGATAAAAGCTGCCAGGACAGACAAGTCTTGTTGGTCTTTGACTCCAGAGTGCCAGAACTCATCTGTTTTCCAAGCACTGGAAACAGCTCTGTGCTTTGCTTTGTATGGAAAAAATCATCTTTCTCCAGGCACAAATGTCTTCAATTAGGATTCCGCATTCGTAATTTTGAATATCCAAGGGTTGTGCCAAGCAAACCTTCCAGGACAGACAGGTCAGGCTTACTTTAACCTCTGGTGGTTGCTGTTCATCAGATCCTGAAATATGGGGGCTCCGTGCTTTCCTTCCTATGGAGACCAATGTGACACTTGGGAGTCCTGTGAAATGAAGGGGCCATTGTGACACTGCAGAGCACCATGGATCCAAGGGACCATTGTGACACTGTGGAGCCTCATGGAACCAAGGACATCATTGTGGCTGTTGAGCCACATGGTCCCAAGGGGCCAGTGCACAGCTGTGGTGTGGTAATTAGCCCAGCTGAAACTCAGAGTCAGCCAGATTTTACTTCAGAAGAACTGGGTGTGAGTTTCAAGCCCTGGGAATTATTTGTTTTACTTAGGGTGAGCTTGAGCGTTCTCCCATAAGCCTTTAATATTGCTATGCTAACTTGTCCAAGTTCTATTCCCCTATTGGTTACTGGTTTTCCTATATGGTTATTGTTCTAGAGTGTTCTATCCACAAGTGTACATGTTGTAGGTTCCCCTTTGTCTCAGGTCTTTGGATCCTGCCCCTCATACTCTTCTCGACTTCTCCATGTTTATTGTTTTTTACCCTGTTAATAAAGTTCCTTTAAAACAACTCCATTGATCCTGCCCCTTTTCATTTTTGCCACCCTCACCCTGAAGTCAGGGAACCAGAGAGGTTTGTCACAGCCACCTTCACTGCGACATTTGGCACCCAAAGAGTGACCCTGACATTCACGGCTCCCTGTGTCAGTCACGTCAGCTGGGGTTAGCTGATGGATAGGCCAGTGCTCCCTGGGATTTTGGATCGTGCCGGGCCCAGCAGATTCATCATTGCTTCAAGGGACCTTGCCCAGGATCTGCCGGGGTAACGATGATTTCAGCTGCATAGGATTACAGGTGGGTTTGGGGAAATGCAAGACATTTATTGCCCATTTTGCCACTGTGTTTTTACAATATGAACCCACGTCCCATAATTGATTTGCGTAGTTCCGGTGGCTCTTCCCCATAAGGCAGAGAAAGAGAAAAATGGGCAGCCAGATGTCCAAAGTAGAAAGGAGCATATATGGATGCTTTAATTTTCACTGATCATGATATAATATTTTAAAAGAAGAAATTAAAATCAATCATGAGATGGATCATTAAAAACTTTCCAGACACCTCTGCTGATGAAGTCCATACTACTGAATTTTGGGACTCAGTAGGAGTTAAATTGTACAAAGTTTCAATCAAAAGGGACCCCATTGAACCCCACATGCTCCCGATCTTCCACACCACCCTTGACCAGCAATAGTGTGTTGAAAACTCAATCAGTTGGTCACTCCTAACTCAGGACCTCCCCCCAAACCTGCCTTTCTCAGACCTTCCACGATGGTCCAAGATGGTAATGGCCACGCAGTCTAGGAGCATCATACCCTGGAGAGTTAAGATGGAAGGAGCCTGAATGTGGCTCAGGAGCCCGACCATCCTCCTCCATCCTGGCTCCTCCACTTCCTGCTGCCACAGCCTTCTCTTCCGCCCTGAACAAACCTCCACACTCCACCCCCAAAACTTCAGGTGATGCCCCATTTTCAATCATTCCACCTTCACCCTGGTCCATGCCTGCAGAACTCCACCCCGGAAGTCCGCAATCCTAAATCAAGGCCCTTCCTCCCCAACACCTGACAAAATGGCAGTGCCCTTTGCCTCACTCTCCATCAACAATATACCCCCATGGTCAGATACTAAGCCCAACTGTCACACTATTTCTAATACAAATGTTTCTGCTCTGAGTTATTCTTCCTCTCCAGAAGACAGTATGGATTCCCCAGAGCCACCTTTCCTCTCAACCCCAGAAGATCCCCAGGAAAGGATCCAGAAAGAAGCAGTTAAGGAAGGAGACTGGCAAATAATCTTGAAACCCCTCATTGCCCCAGGATGTCATAAAAGAAGGGGGCAGAATCCCAGGTATCAGCCATTGGTTTACAGGGAAATCAAGGATCTGTGTAGGGCAGCTAAAGATCATAGGAAACACTTACCTTGTTTTAATGGCCTAATGACGGCCATGTTTAGAGCACATGTCTTAACCCCCTATGATTTAACATATATTATGACCATGTTCTTGTCACCTACAGAATACACCCTATGGGAAGGGGGATGGAAGTGTGAACTAAATCAATTAATAGCAGACTATGCTAATAATGAGGTAAGGGCAGAATTGACAATCAACCATCTAGCTGGAGAAGGACAACACAGCCTACCAGATGACCAAGCAGCAGGTATCCCCAGTATTGAATGATATCAAAGAGATGGCTTTGAAAGCTTTAATCCAGGTATGGGATGGTAGCACCCCCAGTTTGGACTGCCATGGGTGGCTGCAGCTAAAGCTTTAGGACAATTAGACCATCTTGGGTGCCTGTTAAGTAAGCAAACCAATGCTACCTCCCTCACATTGAGTGGTCTGCTCTCAGACATAGAGACCATCAGACATGCCACCTTGCAGAACAGCGATAGAGTTTTTACTCTGGACACATGGGCATGGCTGTTTAGACTCTGAGAGCATGTATTTTATGACCCTCTCCAGCCACAGCGAGTCAATCCACAACAGCATTAAGGTACTGAAGGGTCCAAGAATCTTCAAATGGAAAACAAAGACTGGGTCAATAAACTCTTCCAGTCCAAAGGACTAAAGGGTTAGATGATATCTAGCTAAAACAGGACTATTAATTCTCTTAGTTGTTGTTGTATTGCTAATTGTCGCATATTTGTTTGGATGCTTTTAGAAAGTCTTACAAAATTCTTTCAGTTCCATCTTTGTTGTAAAACAGAAAGGGGGAAGATAGCCAACACAGGCTCCTCATGGACTCCTTGTAGGAGAGAACTAGAGGTCAGGATGGCACAAAAACCTCTCAAAGACTGGGAAGGAAACACCTTAAAAGTACCTAAAAGTATTCTTAAATCCATAAACTACCTTAAAAACCTTGAGTATCTCAAGGCATTAATGGGCACCACTGAGTGACAATACAAAGCTCTCAAGGGACTTGTTAAAGCAGATAATTGGGGCTGTGATTGCACAAACCTCTCACAGAGTCTGTGAGAAAAACCAGAGTCTGTGTCAAAATGGAAACACCAAGTACCTTAAAATAACTGAAGTACCTTGAAGTAGCAATGAGCCCCACTGAGTGTTGTTACTGACAAAGCCTCTCCAGAGACTAATTACAGCAGATAATTGGAGGGCATGATTGCAAAAACATCACAGAAATTCAAAGCAAAAGACAAACCCAAAGTCCTTTGAAAAAGCTGCAGCCCCTGCAGGGAGCATGAAGGAGCCCCCAGAGCCATTCCTGAGCAAGGGTCCCCAGGGACTCCTTCCAGCAGATCTTCGAGGCCACTGGGATGTGGGCTAGGGGGGATGCTGAGGGCAGGATAAGGGGCTGACAGTGCCCAGCCTGGCTGGGGCTGTGCCAAGAGGTCCCTGGGCCCCAGGACAAGGTGTCTCCTCCTAGCCCTTGGTGGCACAGACCCTGCTGCTGTGCCCCAGAGCACCAAGACTTGGCTTCTCTTGGTCCCCACCTTGTTGCCTTCTGGTATAAGGCAAGGCAACCTTGTTCTGAGGAACAGCACGGCGACCCACTCTCCAGGGTCGCTCGGGCCAATGAGCATGCAGACACCAATGTGGTGGACGGTCCAAAGGCGTTTATTAACTCTTCTCTTGGGGTTTTATAGTCTAAGGGGGTCTCTACGTCAGAGGGGGTCTGTCTCTACTATCTATGGTTACTAAGGTGTGGAAAGTTGCCAGGGGTGGAAAGTTACCAGGGGTGGAAAGTTACTGGATGTGGAATGGAAAGTTACTGGCTCTACTGTTAGGGGGCTACTTTCTAGGGTAATCTCTTATCTTAGGGGAACAGAGGGTCCTGCCTCTCCGTTACATCGCGTAATCTTCCGAACGCCTGTCCCTATTTACCACACCACCTGTCATCACTGCCTCCAGTTCTCTCCTCAGCCTGAGGCCTGTTGTGTTCTTCAGTGGGACCCATTACAAGTCCAAGAAACTTTGGAGTTGGACTCTGACTTATAGTTCTGGAGAAGTTTCTTCAGCTCCCTCTCAGGGACTGATATACAAGGCCTGAGCACAAAGCCCCAGAGGCTCATTTATGTCCTTGTGCTGTGTCTGTGCTGCTGAGCTGGGCTGGGTTCCTGGCACAGAGGCAGCTCCTGGTAACCAAGAAGAGCTTTAAAACCACATTTCTCTTGATGAGCAGCTCCTGTGCCAGCCCAGCAGGGCTGGGGCACTGCCTGCAGCCACCCAGGGCACAGCACAGAGGCACAGAGATCTTCAATCAGTCCGGGCTGGGAAGGTGCTGAGAAGTGCCTGGGGCACAATCAATGCCAGCCCTTGGCACAGGAACCTCTGGCTGCAGGACAATGCAGCTGCAGCTCCTGGAGACATCTCCTAAAGATGGAACATCCCACTGCCTACAGACCCTGTGAGTACATTCTCTGATTGTCTCTTGTGCAGAGCAGCCAGGGGTGCCCAGGGCTGTCCTGCAGAGCAGGGTCCTGCAGCCCCGGGCGCTGTGCTGGGCAGGGACTCTGCTGCCTTCCAGGGACAGCTCTCAGCCAGCCCTGGGAGCTGCTCCCAGCACTGAGGGACAAGATCTGGGTGCGAGGAGACAGCTGGTCAGGCTTGGGAGTGTTGTCATAGTGTGGGGAGGATGCTGCATTGATGAGCAGTTCTCCCAGCATGACATTTAACTGCAGAACATTTCCAAGTACATTATAAAGGGAGCGCAGGAAGGCAGGGGCTGCATAAAAGGGAAAATCCTGCTTTATTAATCTACTGCACTGTATTGCCTGAATAGAAATTGCATATAGCTATCATCTCTCAGTTCAGGTGGAGAATAAATACAAAAAAAAAATCTTACAGACTTGAATAAACCAGGCAGTGACAGAAATCAGCACAGGGCCTCTCACAGGCAGCATCAGTGTCACTTTTCCAGCTTCCTCAGGGTTGCTCTGACGTTGCCATCAGAGCCTGCAGAGCCAGAGCTGCCCCTGGGCAGTGCCAGAGCTGGGAGGGCACTGCAGGGCAGAGCTGACCCCCAGGGCTGGGCTGGGCTCTGGCAGCACTGGCAGGGCCCAGCACTGGGCACAGGGAATCAGCTGCTGGCAGGGACAGCTCCAGGCAGCAGAGCCCTGGGCAGGCAGTGGGGGGAAGTGCCCCCAGGCTGTGCTGGAATATTTAAAGTCCCTCTCCAAACACAGCTATTGCATGATTACATTTTTTACAGATCTCCACGCCAAGACATTGCAAATGTCCAACAGCAGCTCCATCAGGCACTTCCTCCTCCTGGCATTGGCAGACACGTGGCAGCTGCAGCTCCTGCACTTCTGCCTCTTGCTGGGCATCTCCCTGGCTGCCCTCCTGGGCAACGGCCTCATCATCAGCGCCGTAGCCCGCGGCCACCACCTGCACACGCCCATGTTCCTCTTCCTGCTCAACCTGGCCCTCAGCGACCTGGGCTCCATCTGCACCACTGTCCCTAAAGCCATGCACAATTCCCTCTGGGACACCAGGAACATCTCCTACACCGGATGTGCCACACAGCTCTTTTTCTTTATGTTCTTTATCACAGCAGGGTATTCACTCCTGACCGTCATGTGCTACGACCGCTACGTGTCCATCTGCAAACCCCTGCACTACGGGACCCTCCTGGGCAGCAGAGCTTATGCCCACATGGCAGCAGCTGCCTGGGCCAGTGCCTTTCTCTTTTCGCTGATCCACACAGCCAATACATTTTCCCTGCCCCTGTGCCATGGCAATACCCTGGGCCAGTTCTTCTCTGAAATCCCACAGATCCTCAAGCTCTCCTGCTCCAAATCCCACCTCAGGGAACTGGGACTTCTTGCTCTTAGTGGCTGTTTAGGACTCGGTTTTGTGTTCATTGTTTTCTCCTATGTGCAGATCTTCAGGGCTGTGCTGAGAATCCCCTCTGAGCAGGGACGGCACAAAGCCTTTTCCACCTGCCTCCCTCACCTGGCCGTGGTCTCCCTGTTCATCAGCACTGGCACATTTGCTTACCTGAAGCCCCCCTCCATCTCCTCTCCATCTCTGGACCTGGCCCTGTCAGTTCTGTACTCGGTGGTGCCTCCAGCCCTGAACCCCCTCATCTACAGCCTGAGGAACCAGGAGCTCAAGGCTGCAGTGAGGAGACTGATGACTGGATGGTTTCAGAAACATTAAACTGCTGGCCAGTTTCTGCAAATCACAAGTACAAAAAGTTGTTTTTCATACTTCTTGTTGGTTTCCATTTGGAGGTTCTTTATGTTTGTTTTACTTTTTTCATATTGCCCATCAAAAAATGCCATTTTTTTCTCATTTTGTTTCACATTTTGTTTCTCTCCACCTTTCCTGTGGCCACACACTGTGTCAATGAGGGGCTGCGCTCTTGGTGGCTTTAAATGAACTAAAGGACCTCCCAGCAGAGTTTTCTGCAGAGATGCCCTTTTCTTGTCTTCTCTGGAGCTGCAGTAGCAATGTCTGTGTGCAGAGCTGGGGGCAGATCAGTGCTGGCCCAGCAGCAGCAGCAACGCTTGGTGTTGCCAGTGCTGCTGCCGTGGCCCTGCCCTGCTGCCCTGGTGGCCCTGGTGTTGCTCTAGGGCCTGAGTGTTCTTGGGGCCGGGCACAGCCCTGGGGGGGGGCAGTGCTGGGGCTGCAGTAGGGACAGGCCATGGGCACTGCTGGGGCAGTGCTGATGCCTCAGGCCAGGGCCTGGGGGCTCCAGGCTCCTTGCCCAGGCTCTCCCAAGAACACAGCCAGGCCAATGCTCAGCACAGAAAGGCCCCGTGAGCAGCCCCAGAGTGGTCATGGGCAGGCTGGGGACATACAGCATGGCTGAGGCTCTGCAAGGGCCCTGGGGCAGACGGGAAGGAGCAGCAGAGCAGGGGCTGATCCATCCCCAGTGCACTGGACATCCCAGGGCAGCGTCCCAGAGCGTCCTCATGCAGCTGCCAAAAACATCCCCCCTCTGCAGCCCTCACTTCTCCCCCAGCTCACACAAGTGCCCCATCCTTGCAGGCACAGACACGGCAGCACTGGCTCAGGAGCCCCGGTTTACATTACACAGAGCAGGCAGGAGCATGCCCATGCTGTTGGGGACATGAAGCTGAGGGAGCACAAATGCCATCAGCCCCTGGGGCCAGCAAGGGCTGGGGTACAACAGAGAAACCACTCAGCTTTGTCCTGGCCTCTGCAGTCAGCCAGAAAGGCTGGCCCAGAAACCATCAGTGTCCATCTCAGCCTGGCTGAGTGTGCAGGTGCAGGACTCAGACCAGGCCTTGTGGGGCAGGGCCAGTGCCTGTGCAAGGCATTGCAAACAGGCAAGTGGCCCAGAGAGGAGGCTGCTCTGTGCCCTTGGTGGCATGGACAAAGCAGGGAGGGGGCCAAGGACATTTGTCAGCACCAGCCTCTGTCCCCAGCCCTTGGCAGCCCTGGCTGCTGAGCCCAGCTTTGGCCTGGGTTGAGTTTGGCTGTGGCCCAGTTCCATCCTCCAGCAGGGCTCAAGGCCTGTTCCCAGCCAGGACCAGCCCAGGCCAGCCCCTCTGCTGGCCCAGAAACTGGCAGAGCCCGGGGCAGGGCTGTCTGTGCAGGCCCACAGGTGCCATGGGCTCTGCAGGAGCTGGCAGAGGCTGCCCAGCAGGGAGGCCATGGGGCACAGAGCCCCAAGGCTGCTGTGGGCACCATGGCACAGAGGCCGTTCCCAGCCGCAATGCTCCTGGCCTGGGCTGGGCCTGCACAGGGGCTGGGCCACCATGGCTGGGGTAGCACAGGGCCACAAAGGGGCCACGCAGCCGCTGCCGGGGCTGACAGCAAGGCCAGGCACACAAAGAAATTGTTGAGCATGGCCTGCACCGGCCAGGGCTGACTGTGCCAAAGGCGGAGCTCAGCTGCCCTTGGCAGCTGCAGCAACAGTCCAGAGCCCAAAGAGCCTCCATGGCTGTGCTGGAGACCAAGGCTGCAGGAGGGAAATGCAGGGCTGCTGCGGGATGGGGAGGGCATTGAATTCCAGCACACACCTCAGCTCTCTGATGATCCTGGCACCATGCTGGGCCCTGTTTCAGACTGCAGTAGAGCAGATGTTGATGGGACAGGGGCCCTGCAGGGCTGTCAGGGACCTGCAGCTTGCAAGGTGCTCTGCTCTCCCTCTGGTGCTCTCAGAGAGACCTAATCCCAGCAGGGCACCTCAGGGCACAAGTGGCACTGCCTGTTCATGGGCACACAACTGATTTCTGCCTGAAAGGGGGCACAGGTGTTAAACCCTGTTTGTTTCATAATATACAAACAAATTTTTATTATCTGGGTCATTTGAGTACTTTTAAGAAATGGCACAATTTTCCCACCAGGAACAGAAATTTCCTGGAGGTGTACTAATGGCAGGAGGAGAAATACCGATCTTCCCTTCTACTGGTGTCACCAATATTCTGTTTATTACTTCCTCTCCCTTTTCCTTCAGGTGTTTTCAGCTTTTCTGTTGAAATGGCCATGTCTAAGGACATCTCTTCTTTTACAGCAGTTGTATCTATGTACTTCTACCGCTCTCTGATTTCCTCCTCTGGGTGGTCTCTGGTCATTCAAGTGCCTCTCAACTGACTGGCTGCATGCTTTGAGCTGGAAAAAATTGCCCAATATTTCTGAAGTTCAAATAAATATATAATAAATATAATTTTAATTGTGTTTTTACCGATCACAGAATTACCTTATGTCTTTGTCTAAATCTGTTCATGTACAGAAATCCCTGTGAGATGGGCGACATGTCAGATGCTGCTGGGACATCACAGAGAGCTGATGGAAGAGCTGTGATGGTTGTTAAACTGTTCAAATGTTCAACTTGTGTTTGTGGGCAAGAAACCTTTCTGTGCCTCTGAGTGTCAGTAGTCCCTGAGCCCAAAGGACACAAACCTGATGAGTTGTGGTTTCCACTGCAGGGGCTGCACTTGGACCTTGGCTCTGCACAGGAGAGCTCTTCATCCCCTTTCTCTCTTTTCCTCCCTCTGGGCATGGAGGGAGCTCCTGACTTCAGCCTTGTGTGACTTGTGTGTGCAAAGAGCAAATCTGGGCAGAATCTGGGCAGGAAGGGTTTGGGGGGGAGCTTGGGATCTGTACTGGGCTCAGAAGGTTTTCCATTGCTCTGAGACTGTCTGCTGTGGAAAGTGGATTCAATATCCCACAGAGTAATGACTTTTGCATTGATGGAACTGTGCCTTCCCTTGGCATTGTTGCCGGACAATGAATGAACATCCCTCTGTGTCTCAGGCAGCTCCTTCTTCAAGGAAAGCAGGTGGGAGTTGGAGCCAAGGAGCTGAAAGCTGCAGATGCAGCCTGGGCTGGAGGGAGTTCAGATTTGCACAAGGCTGCTCTGAGTGCCAGGGCTTGGATGGGGGAAATGGTGGGGTGGGGGTAGGGACAGAGTGTGATTGATTGTCAGCCATGAAGGGTCTTGATTTTCATATCTACTCAAATTCATGAGGAAGTACTTGGATTCAGTGTCAATTGGAAATTGCTCATATCAATGTATTAACATGAAAACAAAACAAAACAGGACCTAAAAATTATTTTCTCACTGTCTTTTAAAATATCGTGTATTCACTTTGAATATACTACTGAGATCTACTTAACTACAAACTATTTGGAAACTGAAATCAAATCATTCCCAGGGGCTTGGCTTGTTAAGGTGTTCTGAATGTTAATGAGCCCTGCCACACTGAATTCCTGCACTGAAGAACTGAAGGCTGAACAAGCCTCTGCAGCAGGAAAATTCAGCAGCAGCCTCCAAGTTGCTGAGGATGTCAGCAGCCCCCACTGAGGCCACCCCTGCCCAGAGACCGTGGGGGAATGGGCAGACGAGGAGAGCGTCCCTGGGGCTGGGGCAGCACAACTCAGAGGCACCAGCGGCTCCAGCTGGGAAATGGAGTGTGGAATGTGGCTGGGAAAGCCCTGCCTGGGCTGTGCCAAGCAGGACAGACAAGCCCTGACTTCCATCCCCCAAACAATTCTCTCAAACAAGAAGACATTTAAAAGGAATTATAGTTGTTTATGTATTCTGAGTTGGACTCCCTGGAGAAATACGAACAAGAGATTCTGAGGAGCTCAAAAGAACAAAACAGCCTTTACTGGGTACTTTAGAAAATCAGAGAAACTTTTGCAAAAGGTTTATTATGACATAGTAGTGGTTTTGGTTTGTTAATTTAAGATTTTTCTAATCTTGAGATTTCTTAATTAATGTATTGATGAATGTGATGTGTTTTAATGTCGGTTACTGATTTATGTATTTATTTTATTCTGAAATAAAATTACGAGAATGGTAAAGTAGGCTTAAAATTTTAAAAGCATATAAAGAAACTTTCATTAAAAGCAGCCTAAAGAGAAAAGGTAGGGAGAATTTAAATAAACTCTTTGGAACAATTTTTTTTCCTTTACACCTGTTTCTTTTTATTGGCAATGTAAAGAAACTAAACTTAAAATTTGTAGTTAGTTTGCTGTTTGTAGAATAGTCGTTTTTTAGTTTACTTAGGGAGACAAGTTTATCTTGTTTGGGTTATGGAAATTATTTTACAAGAGGAAAATGTGGTTTTTTGTAGTTCCTAATTTTGACATGGATAACAGTTGTCTGGGGAACTTTGTTATTGTGAAGTTGTTTTTATTGCTACAAGCTTTTTTACAGCTTGTTGATGGGCCATGTTGATGTATGGGGTATTGTTTTAAAAATGAGTTCTTTAAAGGTAAAAGTTTTTATTATTTAGTTTTTGAATAATTTTTATCTCTGGGAATAGAGATCTTCTCTTGGGGATACTGGATTACTTTTTATTTTTCTGCTAAAAATTTGATGCAATTTCAGTAATTTCTTTATTTTAAGATGGAGGTTTTTGTTTGGTAGTATTTTTTAATATTTTAATTTTTTTATAGTTTGATGTGTTTTAAAGAAAAAGATTTTAAGAGGATTTTAGTTTTAAGACTAAGGAATTTTTTCTTCATTTTTATTTGGGATTTTGCTTCTTCTTTACTGACTTTGATGGTTTTATGGATTTTTAAAATATGTTTGTATTTTGTTTTTTTCTTTTACTTGAGGGAAGATTGAAATATTGAAAGGGTTAACACCTGACCCGCTGGTAACTTGGGGTGGAAGTTGTGGTTGGATTGTGTTAGGATTAGTTTTATAGTTGGTTTGGGGGGGGAGGGGTTTGTTTAATTTTAGTTGAAGGGTTATATTGAATGGGTTGTAGGTTGTAACGGTTTCTGGTTTGAGTTGTGTTGCGGGGAGGGACTTGACGAGGGGATTTGATGGTAAGATTTTAACAGCTGTGGCTACCTTTGTTCTAGTTGGGGTTTTGTAGCCTCTTTTGTTTTCCTGTTTGGTAGTTGTTGGGGTTTGGTTTGGTTAGAATGGGGCTGATAGTGGGGGGCAGCCTGGGGAGGGGTGAAGGAGCTCAGCCCATGGCAGGGTTGCTTGGTTTGGTTTGGTTTGGTTTGGTTTGGTTTGGTTTGGTTTGGGTGAGATGGGGACTAGTGTCAGTTTCTCGGCTGTTTAGGTGGCCTGGAAAGGCCCAGGGTGGCCTTGGACAGCCCGGCGCTTCAAAGGACGAGGAGAGACTTCTGATCTTGTTTCAGTCTCGGTGTTTATTAATTGTTTATCTAAAAGATTTTCTTTCAGCCCGACAGAGGTCTGCACAGCAAGTCAGCCATGGGCACACCGAGAGCCCCCGGGGCGGTCACTTGTCTTTATACCCGAAGTTACGTATACAATATTTATAATTTTTCCCCAATACCTTCTACCCTTATTAACCGGTGCACTTCTAGTAAAGACCAATCCCAAAGTGCCACCATCACCACAGAAGATGGAGGCCAAGAAGAAGAAGAAGAACAGGACACGCCCCAATTCCTCCATCTTACTTCTTTAGACCCCCCTGTACAGAAATCCTAAACCCTGTGTTTTACACTCTAATTAACTTATCCCTTCACCATTCACCCCAGTGAAATCCTCCCAGTCCTCATACAGATGTTATCTCCTGTGTAGGATCAAAGTCCAGCCACCAGACACTTCTGGCAACATTCCAGGACTCCCGAGCCCCCCAAGGGTGTTCTCGGCCACTCTGCACCTCCATCCTGAGGTGCTGAAATCCCACAGGCTAGGGCCAGGGCCCGCTGCTTCTTTGTTGACTGGAAAAGAAAGAGGAGGTTCCTGGGTTTTTTCATCTTTAACATATGTGTTTCACAGAGGCATGTTCAGTATCTTAGTGGTTTAACAGATTCAGTTACACAAAAAGTTTTGTATTACTTTTTAAAATTCTTCTCATGTCAACCTATGACAGACATTAAATCAACAAAAAACACTTCTCAAAGCATTGACTTGGCCCATTCAACTTCACAGACTCTAAGCCTGTTCAATTTAATGTTATTCAAAATATGCAGGAGCAAAAAAACAGAAGAAGAAACGGAAAGAAAGACAAAAAATATGCAGAGAAGCACACACAGCTACCAACTCCTGCATTCCATCAGTGTTCAGACAGAAATTCCAAGAGGATGTAGGCTCAAGATGTGTGCTTGCCTTGTGGTCAGCCTTCAAACCCCTTGGTCTTCCTGAGCCCTTCCCCCAGATGGGGCTTGGGCTCATTTGGTCACTCAGGAGCTGGGCTGGGGGCTGCAGAAGTGGCTGTGGAGCATTGCCTGTGCTGTGCCAGGGACTGGCAGACACTGCTGGGCTGGGATAGAGACTCTGGGTGGATTTGGGTTCCAGGGCAGTGCAAGGCCCTTCCTCCCAAGCACATAAAATGTTTTCAGCCAACAATCTCCTCCAGTCTGTCACAACAGGGAATGTTGGAGGTGAAATCCCAATTCTGGCCATGGGCATCTGGACTAGAAGGACAGCTCTTATCCATAGGAAGGAAAGCATGAAGCTCCAGTGTTTGGAAGGCAGGTGAGAGTCTCACTAAGCCAAGGCCAGCCAGACTTGTCAGGAATGGCAGATTTTGTCTGGGAGCACTCTTTGGATTTAACGAATTTTGGAGGTGGAAGCTCAATCTCAGCCATGGGCACCTGGAGAAGCAGGACAGTTCTTTTCCATAGGAAGGAAAGCACGGAGCCTTCCCAAATGTTTTGGGGACAGATGAGAGCTGACCCTTGTGAAACCATTACCAGCCAGACTTATCCTGGCAATATTCCTATTGGAACAATGCCTGGATATAAGGAAATTTGGAGGTGAGATCCTAGTTTTGGCCATGGATGCCTGGAGGAGAAGGAGAGTTCTTTTTCTATAGAAGAAAAGTACAGAGCCCCAGTGTTTCATTAGCAGAAGAGACAACTGAGTTCTTGAGGGTCTTGGCACCAAGGGGCACCCCATTCCATGGGGTCCAGCAGTGTCACAATGGTCCCAATGATTCCATGAAGCCTTGCAGTGTCACAATGGTCTCCATAGTTCCCCTGACCCCACAATGTCACGTGACTCCTCTGTTCCATGAGCCCTGCCATGTCACAATGGACCTTTGGCCACATGGGGTCTCACAGTGTCACAATGGTCCCGTGGTTCCATGAGACCTCAAATTGTCACAATGGTCTCCACAGCTCCATGAGGCCTGGCGGGGTCATAATGGACCCTTGGTTTGGTGGGGCCTCTCAGTGTCACAATGATCCCTACACTCCATGGAGTCACAGAGCTGGGATTCCACACATGGAGTAGAGGTGTGTGGTTCCATGGAATGTAGGGATCATTGTGACACTGGCAGGGGGACCCAGGGGGACAGGGGACCCCACTGTGTACGAGCAGGGTTAGATTTCTCTGGCATAAACTGTGAGGGTGGGGCGGGGAGGATTGACCTCAGTGACCTCACACAGCTCCTTTGATATCACATAACCTCCTTGTGATGTCACACAGCCTTCTCTGTGATGTCACACTGCCCCTGCAATGTCATACACCACCTGTGATGTAACACAGTTCCTGTGATGTCACAGAGCTAACTCTATTATATTACCCTGTAATGTCATACAGCAGCGCTGTGATGTCATAAATGACTGTGATGTCACAAAGTGACCCTGTGATCTCACAGTCTATTCTGTGATGTCACAGCCTCCTCTATGATGTTACACAGCCACCTAGTGATGTCACAACCCTCTCTCTGATGCCACAGAGACACACTCTATGATGGCAGAGACTGCTCTATGGCCTCACATCCTACTATGTGTTGTCACAGCCAGCTCTGTGATGTCACAAGTCCCTCAGTGATGTCACAGAACCTTCAAGAACTCAGTTACATTGAAACATTGAAGTCTCTTGGACTTTGAAGAGATCTCTGTCAGGGACACAACTGAGAAAGTGTCCTCAGGTTCCAGATAGAGCAGAACACTGGAAGCAGTGATGATAGGTGGGGGCAAACAAGGCAAAAATCAAGAGCACAATCAGTTCATGATAAGCACCAGAACAAGATGGACCTCTAAGAGCAGCTGACTGAAAGAATCTGAAAAGGACAAATGCAGGGAATGACCTGGTGAACTTTGCCTGGAAGAAGGGTGATTTTTTTTCTAATAATTACTAATACATTTTGGCTTTTGGCTTTCTTAGCATGGCCATTTGCATCCCAGATTCCCCAGGAAGTGCGAAGCCTGAGCTTGTGGAAGTGGCTGAAAGATGCCCTGTTCCTCTGCAGGGACATTCAGACTGGAACAGGAGCCGGAGCCTTCTCTGGGGAAGCCTCCTCCGAGCTGGAATTTGTGCCATGCTGGGAGAGGAGGAGGAGGGGGAGAAGGCTGGCGCTGTGTGGCAGGAGCAGGAGGTTTGGGCTGCAGGACATTCTGTCTGCGCCACTGCCCCGCAATGGGCAGCCGTGCCCAGGGCTCTGGGCCTGGCCCCGGGTGTGCTGAGCTCCCTGGGCTGGGCTCAGGCTCCCGCTGGGACTGGGCAGAGCCTGGCCTCAAACTGGGGGCAGCAGCAGTGCAAAACACCTCTGGGCATCTACGTTTCCTGCTGCTGGGAAGGAGCAATGAAGCGAGTCGAGAAGTTCTGGTTTCTGCTTCTCCTGGTGGATTTTTTAATTTAATTCCACACTGCAGAGGCAATTTCTGTTATGGCCTCTGTCAGTTTATTCTATTTCAACAACGCCAGCAACAGGGCTGTGTTTGAGCGCTGCAAATGTGGCCTGTGTGACTTTAATTCCCCTCACTTTATTGCTCAGGGACCAGTGGGCATTCCAGTATCTGCCGATCTTTATGTCTGTGACAAAAATACTGACTTCACTGTCAGGAAAGCACCATGGGTAGCACCAACTGAGAGGCACTTGCATTTTTATGGATAAAATTCAGGTGGTAAGCAGAAGAGGGTCAAGAGCAGCCATGAACTGCAATTCCCAAGGCAAAGGCACCAGCAGCCTCCTGCTGTCACCTCATGGTGAGTCAAACAGAGCTGAAAACAGCGCTGGAACCCAATCCTTTCTTTCTCTGAGGGCTGGCTCAGGGCAGCACAGGCTTGGATCTTCAGAGGACAGCTGGCTACCAGGACCAAGAGGGACCGGCTCAGGACAGCGACGCAGAAGAGCACTGGAGCACCGGACTGGTGAGAAATCCGGTGACGGGAGTGGGAGACGTGCGCATGTGTGTGTGAGTGAGACGAGGGCCGGCAGCCGGACCTTCGAAGTGAGAGGGTCCCCTTAGCACCGCGTTTCCTGACTCCTGCGAAGGGGCAGGCCAGAAACAGGGGAAAGCGAGTGGAATTAGTGTGAGTGAAGTCGTCTCCCAAGGGGGTAAAAGGGCCCCCCCACTCCGGGCGTGCGGAGTGAATTACTGTGTATGAGTGGCACGCACCCCAAAGTCCTGACAAAGGGAGGTCAGGCACTTTTGTAAGTCTCGAGAAGGATTCGTGTAAGATTTGTCAGTCCTGAGAAGGATTCGGGTGTTTCACAAGCCCTGCAGGCAAAGTAAGTCCTGACAAAGGGAGTCAGGCACAAACCCCAGTGAAGGAGGCTGCGGTTTGCTTTTAAGTCCTGATACAGTGAAGCCTAAAAATTGGCGGGTTAGGCGAACTAAAAAATCAGGCAGTTGTTTTTCCTGACTGAGGGACTGAGGGAATCAGGCACGATCTGGATTCTTGGCCGAGGCTTCGTGTGTTCAAGTCCCGATAGATGTAAGACCTGACGCTGGGAAGTTGGGCAATCAAGAGATTGGGCAGTTGTTTCACTATAAAGTCTTGAGCATCAGGCAGAAATTTGAAGTTCAGTGGAGGAGGATGAAGCTCCTCAAACAAGGTTTTTTGAAATTCCCAGTCAGTAGAGGCACCTTTGGGACTTTTTTTATTGAGACCTGAAAAATGGGATGTTGTAATAGTAAAAAGACCGGCAAGAGACCGAGGTATATACATCCCAATAGTCCCTTAGGAGAACTGTTAGTAAAATGGGATTCTATAGAGGCCACGGAGGGATTAGATAAAGTGAAAATGATCCATTATTGTATGGAAGTGTGGCCAGAATTAGAGGTGCAAGGAGGATGGCCTTGGTGTGAGACAAAGGATAAGTGGATGTGCCAACAATTAAATAATTATCTGACAGCTCGAGGCGATACTGATCCTGAGCAATTACTGTATGTATCTTGCTGGTTAAAGAGCACTGTTGGGGATGAAGGGGTGCGAATTTGTAAGGAACAGAGGAAGAAAGAGGGGAATGAAGGAGGGGATGATAGAACTAGTAAGAGATGGGACCCCCTAGATTATTTGCCTCCTTCTGCCCCTCCACCTTATAATCCTCTTCTTCAAGCACCTCAAATGGCAGGTCCGGTTCCTCCCCCGGCTGCCATCTCATTACCACCTGCTCAAATTCCTCCTTTTACCTTTTCAGCTTCCGCTATGATAAACCCAGTATCCCCTCCAGTCCCTTCTGCATCACCACAAGTGCCTACTCCACCTGCTGCATTCTCCACCCCTTCTCCAGCTCTGCTTAATATCTACTCAGACTCTTCTCCCCCTCCTATTGCTGTCCCTTTACCTCCTCCGAGTTGGGACACAAATGCCGCCTCACCCAGTAAACAGCTATCAGCAAATACACCTGCTGATGGGCAGAAAGTTCAGGGTAGCCCAAAGAACCCACAAAGTAGTTTGGCATCTGAAGATGGGCTGTACTGTAGCACCAGATCCAAGACCTCCAAGGCAGAGAGACTCTTTCGGCTCAGAGAGGTTCCTATGGGAGGAGTAGCGGGAGGTGTTGGCTTTGTGAATGCTCCCCTAACTGCTTCTGAGGTGAGAGGATTCAAGAAAGAGTTGGGGCATTTAGTTGAGGACCCAGTGGGCATAGCCAACCAAGTGGATCAATTTCTAGGTCCAAATATCTACACTTGGGGGGAGATGAATTGCATCCTGAGTATATTATTTTCCCCAGAAGAGGGGCGGCTGGCATAAAAATTTGGGAGAAAGATAACAGTCCAGGACCCCAGGTGCCAACAGGTGAACAGAAATTGCCACTAACGGAGCCCAACTGGAACCCTAATCAGGAGGAGGGGAGGAAGGCCATGAGGGAATATAAGTCTTTGATAATACGGGGGATCAAAGAGTCAGTTCCCAAAGGAACTAACACCCAATTGGCATTTGAGGGTGCACAAGGGAAGGATGAAGCTCCTGCTGCCTGGCTTAATCGCCTAAGGCGGAACATCCAGATGTACTCTAGAATAGACCCAGACACCCCAGAAGGTCAAATGCTACTAAAAGTCCAATTTGTTACCAAATCTTGGCGTGATATACAGAGAAAACTGGAAAAGATGGATGATTGGCAAGAGAAGGACATTAATGAGTTATTAAGAGAGGCATTGAAGGTGTATTTAAGGAGGGAGGAAGATAAAGCAAGGGCCAAGGCTAGGATCATGGTTGCTGTAGCTAGAGAAAGTGCAGGGTGGGCGGGTCCACCACCAGGAGGAGGCAAGGATAGGTCAGTACTGTCAGGTACAAGAGGGATTGAGACACCTCAAGGCCCTTTGAGAGAACGACATTGCTATTACTGTGGAAAGGCAGGACACGTCAGGAGGTTTTGTAGAAAGCTCAGTCTCGATGCAGCAATAGCCAGGGAACAAGATAATTTAGGGAAGATCCTTAGAGGTGACAATTAGAGGGTCAGGGGCTTTACACTATAGGGGACCCGATGCAACATCTAGAAGAGCCCTTGGTAAACTTTAAAGTGGGATCCCTAAATGAAGAATTAGAATAGTTACAGGAGCAGATAAGTCCTGTCTCAACAAAGTACTAAGAAGTATAGTATAGTATAGTATAGTATAGTATAGTATAGTAGAGTAGAGTAGAGTATAGTATAGTATAGTATAGTATAGTATAGTATAGTATAGTATAGTATAGTATAGTATAGTGAAAAACATCTGAAGTTAGAAAAAACAGCTAGGTAGAAAGGATATCCAATAGCACCAAAACTGCCCAGTAAAACTAAACTTGTAATAAGTGATGTGAAAGTAAAAGCTACCTTATTGTTGTCTTGTTGTGTGTGTGAGAGTGAGTCACAAAGTCAGCCTCAACTTCCCCGGCAGGTGGGAAGGGGGCTGTGGCCAAAGTGTGTGTGTGACCTGCAAACCAGACTAGTGCTCCCCAGATGTGTGAGGGAGCCGTAGCTGTGAGAGCGTGAGTGACACGCAGACAGCCTCACAGGTGAATGTGCACCAGAGGCAACCAGAGCCAGGGCCCTTCCAAGAGGCCCAGGGATACTGAGACCTGTGTGCCAACCCCAAGGTGAGGGGAGCCACAGTGATTATCTAGCAATAATGATCCAGTTTGTGTCTTGAGGGTGTGAAGGAATGTGTGAGAATGAATATAGACAAATTAGAATAGAGGTAATGTAGATTGTGCATTACAAGTTTTACCACATCTCCTTAGAGAGAAGTGTATTGTGTAGAAGAATGGTGTAAAAAAAAAAATATTTAAGTGTAAGGGGTTGAAAGAAGTATTTAAGCTGTAAGTGAAAGTAAGAAACAGAAGCAAGAGATAAATAGATAACATCTTGAAAAATAGAACAGAAAACCAGTGAATTAAATACACAGAAAAATAGGGGAACGAAAATACTTTGGGAGTTAAGTTAGCTGAGAAATACAACTCCTTGCAAAATACAGAGTATGTAGAAGTTGATGAGAGAAACATGCAAGCTATGGAAAAAGAGAAATTAACCAATAACATTAAACAGAGAAACTGAGTTTTGATAAAATCATTAAATAGCAGACCATTAAAGCCTGTGTTTGAAAGTCCATTTCAGGTACTCTTCCTTACTAATTCGACGGTGCAGATCAAAAGGAAAAGGTTGGACTCACATCACTCTCACCCCCTGGCATTGGACCAGGATTCAACACCATTTCTTTTCCTTCTGGCATTGGACCGGACTGCACCCCATTCTTCCTCTGGCATTGGACCGGACTCCACCTCTTTCTCCTTCTGGCATTGGGCCAGACTCCCAGTTTTCCCCTCTGGCATTGGACCAGAGTCCACATCACTCTCATCCCCCGGCGCTGGACAAGATTCATCTGCTTCACAAGTTAATTCACCTGAGTATACTGTGATTTAAAGTTGACTCTCAGAAGGAAGAGTCAAAAAGACTGAACTGTGTGGGAAAAAAAAAATTGGCATCAGAGTTCTAATATTGCTTAAAATGTTTTAAGACTGTTCTGTGTAAACTATGTTGGTAAAAAGTTTAAGACTGTAAATAAGTAATTCTGGTTAAGTTCCCCAATTTATTTCTAAAGACTCCAGGTTAATCCTCTACAGAACACTCCCCTGGGAGGGGAAACCAAAATTGCTAGGGAACAGACCAAGAGAGGTTTAACCAGAGAAACGGGTAGAAGGGACTCAAAAGAGCTTGGAAGCTTTTCCTCAGTAAAATTCCCCAAGAGGCAAGGCCGGGTGGGCAGGCTGTGCAAGATGACCCATACAGGACTCTTGGGAAGGGTAGTAATGATGGCTCTGATTGCTGGTGGTGCTCAGGGGAGCCCAGCTGAGCCGTGCAGTGAATGCTACCAACCCCTCTGTGAGGAGGAAGTGAGCTCCTTGTCGTGAGTCCACATCAGTTCTAACCCTGATTGTGTAAACCTCTCCCAATTGGTCCTTTATCAGAAAAATAAAAGAGTGTATTGGATAGCATACAATACTGCCACTTTTAGGCAGCCACTCCTAGGAGAGTGCCCTATAGAGGAAGCCTGGTTGTGCTTTGAATGTGATGCTGCTGAAACAAGCTCAGCAGATCTAGTAAAAAGCAAAGAAATGGTGAAAATGGTAAGAAAAATTATTTCTTACAAGTATTTATATGAGTGTACTGGAAAAGAGATAAACCCCTTTTGGAACACATTTCAGGGGAGCCTTAAACCCCTAGATTTGATCTCGTCTGGCAGCTGCACCGCTAGAGTGATAAAACCAATTTTCTTATTACCCAAAGAAACTGGATCAAATTTGGGAGTTCCTATATATAATAATTTGGGAGAAATTAAACAGAACAGGCACAGTGAAATAGAAACTGAGAAAATCCAAAATTGTAAAAGCCAAATTCGGATCCCAATATCTATGTTAAACAAAGTTATCTGGCTCCAGGCAGTATTAAAGATAAAGAATTCAATTATTAGGAACATTTCAAACTAAATTAAAAGGTTAGCATGTGTAAATAATGAAGATCAAACTCCTACACTTGATCCCAGTGGGTGGAAGAACCTGGAGATTTTCAAAAAGGATGTATGGGAAAAGGTAGTTTTTCTCACTGTGTGTGTACTTGGAGGATTGCTCTTTTTACTATGCTTATTTATCTGTTTTAGTAGAATAGTACTTGCACTGCAGACCAACCTGAAGAAACCAAAGGAAGTAACAAGGTTAAGTAACCATGATTACCAAAGTGCACAAGAGATTTATAGTAGATTCAAAACAAAAAAATTAGGAGTTGATGCGAGCTTAGAATTTAAGCTCGATCAAAGAAAAAGAGGGGGGACTGTTATGAACAAAAATTTGGTTAATATTTTTTTTGTGAGAAAAAGTTACAAAAAGGCAGCCAGATCACTGTAACTGCCCAAGTTCTTCGTGTTTTGTTATTGTAATCACGGGTCGTTGTGGCTAATCGCTCCTTTTGTATTAGCAGAGCCTTGCCCGAGGCTAAGGTGTACTTTTCCCTGAAGGGTGAAGAGACCTGAGAGGGTGGGGGGGGGGCTATGCAAAGTGACTCCAAGGACCAGCATGCGGTGGGACGCCTACTCCAAACGTGCAGGAACCCTAAAAACAACGAGCCAAATAAGAGTTGAGAGACTGGAGTGATGTCTGGACGTGAGGAGCCGAGTGCTGAGCCTGCAGAGATGCGGAACACCTTCGGACCCTCTCGCCCTGACCATGAGAGTTGACCCCAGCGGTGAGACCAAGCTGACGGAGTGGGAGGGGCACCATCTGATGGGGACATCACACCCTTAAGGCTTCCACAAGGACTGGATTTCCCCCAGCTCTGCCCCTAGTGGACAGAGCTGCGCATATCCTCCTCCTCTGAGTCGCCCTGGGAGAGACGACGGATGCTGCAGACCCGTTGAGCTGCCCTATCCTGAGCTGATCTATTTTAATAAAGGCACTAAAAAGGAGAAGAAGTCTCCTGGCCCTTGTTTATTTCAGCAAGTAGGGCCAAACCTCTTCTCCTGCCTTGGGAGGAGCCCCGGGCCTGAGGCTGTGAGGGGCTGTGAAGGGCCATCAGTCATGAGGGGCCATGAATGGCCTTGAGAGGCCATGAGGGGCAATGGGGAACTCAGAGAGGCCTTAAAAGTCTGTGAGGGGCTGTGGGTGACACTACAGAGCCTCATGGTACCACAGGCCCATTGTTACACAGCAGCTACAGCAGGGCTGCAGAACCAAGGAGATCATTGTGACACTGCATAACTGTGGAAACCTGTGAGCCTACCAGGGAAAAGGCAGCAGAAATGCCCTGGAGAGACACACCGCAGGCTCTGGGCATTCCTCAAAGCTCAAAGTGAGAAAAAAGTCTTCCCCCTGCTGCTTTGCAGCACTATGTTAATTTGTCCCAGTTCTGTCCTCCCTATTGGCCTTTCCTATTCCTTTTTCCCTTATATGTTTATGTTCTGGTGAGTTCTCCCTTCCCTGTCTTCCCACTGGTGTGTAACACTGTCCATCTACTCTGGCATTTCCTATTGGTCCCTTCCCTGTGTACCATCCCTGAGCCCTCAGAGCATTGGGGCCCTGGTGCTCTCCTCTGCACCTTCTTTGCCTGTATTTATACTCTGGACCCTCCTTTGTCTTTGTCTTTGGCCCCTGGACGCTTTTGGTGTTGCTCTACAATGAAGCACGTTGGAACTCCATGCCTGGACCCTCCCGTGTCTTCACTGCTGAGCTGCTGCATATGTGTGTCTGTGTCTCTGTGTGTGTGTGTGTGCCTGTGTGTCTGTGTGTCTGTGTGTGTGTCTGTGTGTGTCTATGTGTCTGTATGTGTGTGTCTGTGTCTCTGTGTATCTGTGTGTGTGTGTGTCTCTGTGTGTGTCTGTGTGCATCTCTGTGTGTCCTGTGTGTGTGTGTGTATGTGTGTATGTGTTTATGTGTATCTGTGTGTGTCTGTGTCTGTGTGTCTCTGTGTCTGTGTGTCTGTTGTCTGCCTGTGCTTGTGCTCTTATGGCTCCTGCCCATTGATACAAGGTTGTGTCCACCACCACCATGGACCACAACAATAACTCCTTTTCTTCATTTACTCTATGGTGTAAATGAACATTCTGTCTAATCATGATCAGAATCAATCAGAGCTGTATTTATATAAATTCATCTGGTATTCAGTCTTTAATCCTGTGGGACCAATTGTGTAAAAGTTCAATTCCACCTGTCCAATCTTTTACAGCTTTGACAAAATCTGGGGCTGGGATTGGATCCAGCCACTCCCAGTGTCCTCTCTTAGAAGGAATTTTAGAAGTCCAGGGGCCCTGCAGGGGGTTGAGGATCCATGGTGGCTGTTGGGTGTAATTTCTCCACCTCATGTCTCAGCAGGAGTTTCTCCAAAAAAGAAATAAAGCTTTTGCCTGAAGCTCCCACTGTGCCCATGACAGGAACCCCTGTGAGTGCCTGTGACAGATCGGTGCCTTTGCAGCCCAAGGTCCCCTGGGATGTCACCATGGAATGGCTGTGACTGCCTCTGACCACAGGGCTCTTTACCATCCCCAGAAAGCTCTTGGAGGTCTCCATGGAGCCCCTGTCTCTGCCTGTGACATTCCAGCTCTGGAACAGCCTCGAGACTCTTGGAAAGTCCCCATGGAACCCCTCTGAGGGCCTGTGAAAAATCTGATCCTTCGCAGGCAACCATCACCAGACCCTGTTGTTACTGTGGTCAGTATCCATGGCAACCATTATCAGGGTCCTGTTGCTATGGTCAGTTTCCATGGCAACCATCACCAGCCCCCTGTTGCTATGGTCAGTCCCTTGGCAGCTCCATGGAGACCCCATGCTGGGCTGGTTGCCATGGACACCAGCTCAGGCCTGCAGCCAGATCCTGTTGCCATGGAAACTATTTGCAGCCCCATCCCCAGACTCATGGGATCCCAGAACCACAGAATTGGCTGAGCTGAGAGGGACCCATCAGGATCCTCCAGTCCAACTGCTGGCCCTGCACAGGATACCCCAACAATGCCAGCCTGGGCCTGGCAGCGCTGTCCAAACGCTGCCGGAGCTCAGAGAGCCCTGGAGCTGGGACCCTTCCCTGCGGAGCCTGAGCAAAAACCTTTTCCTGACATCCAGCCTGAGCCTGCCCCGACTCAGCTGCAGCCGTTCCCTCCACTCCTGTCCTGGGCACCAGAGGGAAGAGGTTCCCACAGCCCCAGCCAGGGACCCACTCCCGAGGCTGTTGCCATGGCCACCAGGGCTGGGACCAGCTGGGATGCTCGGTTTCAATGGGCTGGGGTTCAGGAATGGGATTGCCCAATTTTTTACTCCCGCTAAAACCACGCTGCCCTCCCTGCCCTCCCACCTCCCATGGAAAGCACAAAAGGCAAAGATCCCGGGCTGGGATAAGAAGAATTTATTGGGAACAGGAACAAGATAAGAAACAAATGGAACAGAAACAATATTGATAACAGAAGGGATAAATAAAACTTTGACAGGGAAAACTACAACACAACTCACTGGGTCTGCCTGGCCACAATTTCCCCTGCCTGGAAAGGACACCCTTCTCCTCAGGGGAGAGAGAGAGAGAGAGATAGAGTCCCTTTCCTGTCCCTGGCAGTGACCTGAGTTGATAGTGAATGTAATGACACGGCCATGGGCAGACCCTCATGTTTTTAAATGACACATCATGCCATTGGGAGGGGCAGGAAAAGGGACAACTGTTTTCTCAGCATGGATCACAGGAAAAATGGATCACTCTTCCCAACATGTGACTTCCAATGGGGAAAGAAGCTGGAGCTGGGCATGAAGCTCTTCCTGCAGATGGGGCACTCACAGAACTTCCCTTACTGGTGACTCCATTGGTGTCTCGTCAAGTCTGAGCTCATGGAGAAGCTCTTCCCATGATGTGGGGGACTCATAGGGCCTCTCCCCAGTATGGATGTGCCGGTGGATGATAAAGGTGGATTTTTTCTTGAAGCCCTTCCCACAGTCGGGGCAGCGGAAGGGCCTCTCCCCAGTGTAACTCCGCTCATTCAGGCAGAGATTTGGGCTGGTCTGGAACCTCTTCCCACAGGTGGGACACTCACAGGGCCTCTCCCCAGTATGGTTGTGCCGGTGGGTGATGAGGGTGGATTTTTTCTGGAAGCCCTTCCCGCACTCAGGGCAGCGGAAGGCTCTCTCCTCTGTGTGAATTCGCTGGTGGCGGAGGAGATGGGAGCTGCTCTGAAACCTCTTCTGATACTCGGGAAACTCGTAGAGCCTTTCACCAGTGTGGATTTGTTGATGGTTGATGAGCTGGGAGCTGCAGCTGAAGCCCTTCCCACATTCCCCACACTCATAGGTCCATTCCCCAGTGTGGATCATCTGGTGACGGATCAGGGTGCTGCTCTGCCTGAAGCTCTTCCCACACTCCAAGCACTTGTGGGGCTTCACTCCATCATGAAGCTGCTCATGGACCACCAGCTCTGAGCTCTGGCTGAAGCTCTGCCCACCTTCCTGGCTCAGGGTGGGTCTTTCCTCCACAGAGCACCCTTGTCTGGGTTTGCAGCCCCTCCTCCTGTGGGATCTCTGGGGATTTTCCTCTCTGTTTGATTCCTTTCCCGTGCAGCCACTCAAAACAGCCTCTTCCTCCAGGTTCTTCCACGGGGATTTTTCCTCTCTGGTCTCCATCCTCAGCTTCTTGTCTGGAGGAGGAAGGACAAGGAGAGGATGGGATTTTCCACCATGCCAGAGGGAAGAGGAAGGAGATCCCTCCAGTGCATCCCCGGCAGGATGGGATTGGCAGCAGGGTTGTCCTGCAGCTGGGGGCCATGCTGGGCTGGGAGATGGAGCAGGAGAGAGGGAGAAAGAGGCATTGACTTCCTCCTCACCTGCCTGGGTGTCCTGGGGCATCCTCATCTTCCTCTCAGCCTCCTCTTCCATCTGGCAAAGGTTTGGGAATGGGAAATCCTTTTTTCAGCAGAAAACAACAGATGAGCTCATTGGTTTTTGTACTGGTTTGAAGGCAAACCTGGGAGAGAGTCTAAGTCAGAATTACAATTTAATAAGAAAATTAGGATCAAAGCAATTACACAGAAACACTGCCTTAAATGGACAGAGTCAGGATATAACCTGACACCCTTTTGGTCAGGGTGGTGGCTGCAGTCCTATTAAATGGTTACTGCAGTCCTGTTGGAGATACGAACGTGATTCTTTCAGAGCAGTGATGCTGTAGAAGGTCTGGTCTTCCTCTGGATGTCTAATGGTGGTTATGGAGCTCTTGTCCTCTGGGAATCCAGTAGGCAAGCTACGTCTGGTGTAGCAAAGTCTCAGCTTATATCCATGTAGGAATGCTTGGTTCCGCCCCCTGGGCGGAGCATCCCAAAATGGGATGATGGAATTTTATCAGTCCTGCAGTGACACTCAATGGCCCATTCACAGAAGCTATCTCCCCTGGAGGGCGTTATCAGGGGTGAGTCATGCAAGAGATAAAGAACACTGCCCCACTTGTTTATAACAGTTTCTGGAGATGGTGATTGAAAACATGCATTTGGTTACATCTTACACGGCACCCTGAAACAGTGGGATAATCCCTGCTCCGGGGAGTGAACACCACCCCCCCTTACCCAAACTGGCTCAGGTGTGAAACCCCCACCCCTGGAAGGCCACACACGCAGGGGAAAATGTCACACTTGCCCTGCCCCAGGGGACATCTCTGTCCCTGTCACTCCCTTGCCATCCCCCCTTTTCTCTTTGTTTCCATCTCTCTCTCTACCACACATTTACTGTTCAATAAAATCCACGATGGATTTGGTCTTGTTAGCACATTAATTGGGGCAGAGGCATCTCACTAACAATTTTCTTAACCAGATTGCAACATTATTTTGATGCAGTGAGTTCAGGGCACTGTTCTCTGACCCCAAGTGCCTTTGACAACAGCAAGGTTCCCTCCTCTGAGGAGGTTGTGATTCGCTCTGGAAGAACTCTTGGAACTTGGATGCAGCTTCCTCTGAGTTATGGGAGAAATGATGAGAAAAATGGCTATTGTGGGTCCAGAGTGTAAAGAAAATGTTTTGTTGTCCTTCCTTGAAAAGTTTGTTAAAATTACTGGATTTTAGCAGTGATTTTTTCCACAATGGAGGAAAGGGAGTAAATGATACCAGCGAGACTGACAAGGTTCCTTCACTCCAATGTGAGGAACACAAGGGGCTGCTGAAAGTCCCAGAAGAATCTCAGCTCAAGTAGCTAAATTGCCAAATAACTTCAGCCAGGGGTCACAGGGAGGATTTTTTGGAGAGTGTCCGGAGCCAGCAGATCCCGGACTCGAGCCCTGGATATTTCTGGGCTCCCTAAGAGGAGCTTTTTCGGGGGGAGAGGAGCCACAATCACCCCTTGGGAGGGTCCTGGGGTTCACATGGGGATGGCCCGGTACTGATGGGGTGGGACATTGGTTTTGGGGATTCCCGTGAGAGCCAGGGCTGAGGAACAGGGGACCCACGGGGTGGGGAGAGGGGAAGGGGAGATACCGGAGCTGGGGGACCCCCAGCAGCCCAGAGATGAGGCGGGGACGGGACCCCCTGACCCTGACAGGGGCATGTCCTGGAGTGACTTCATGATGCTTTGTACCCCCATCGGTCTGTTTGGCCCAGAAATGAGTTCTGCACCTTTAAGGCTGGTTCTGAGAGTGAAGGGGAGGAGGAAGAAGCTGCAGTTTGTTTTCAGATACTGCACTCACTCCTCTACATTCCAGCTGCTGGATGGACAGACAGCAGGACAGAGCTCTCCTTTGCTTTTAGTTAGTTTTTAGGTCTCTGAGGCAGAGAAGTTCCCTGGACTGTGGTTTTTCTTTTTCTCTGGAGCTGTTTAAACCTGCTCTGGACAGAACAACCAGAACACCACCTGCTGGTCCCACCTGAGGCCCACCAGAATGGGCCTGGACTGAGGCATTTCCAGCACTGGACAGACTGATAAGAGACTGATAATATACTGATAAGAGACTGATAAGCCACTGATAAGACGGTGAGTATGAGGAGCTACAACCCAAGGAGGGGCTTTCGGAGTTTGTCATCTATTTTGGAGCAGCAGGAGCTTTTATTGCTTAATATTGTTCAATTTTTGTGCTGGTGAATGCTTTGCCTGTAAAATAAAGTTTTTTTCCACTTTTGTCCCCAGAAATATTTTCCTGAACTGGCTGAGGCTGGGGCTGCTGAATTGGCATTCTAGAGGAAACTCCTTTTGGAGCGTTTCAACCAAATTTGCCCTAAACCAGGACAAGGTGGTGGAAAGAAGGGGGAACCTCAAGTGGCTGGATTGGGCGGAGGTTGGAGATGGGGACCTTGGGACCCCAGAACCTTCCAGAATCCAAAAGCAGGACCCTGGAGAGGAGGGATCCCCAGGACCCATGGGATCCCCACCAGCTCTGAGATGGGGGACCAACCATAACCCAAGAGGGACTGCAAATGGGAAACTCCTGGTGGCTTTTTTTTATTCACTCTTGATTTTTGGACATCAGGTTACTTCTAGAAATGGACGTGGGTAGGAGGAATCCCCAGCCAAAGGCATTCACACCTTGTTTTTCCCCAAACAAGGATTTTCCCCAAACCTTCCCACCGTGACATCCCCCCTGTCCTGCTCTGGGTGAGCTCAATCCCAAACCTGACCCTGATCCTGGTCTCAGTCTCACTCCATGTTTAGACACACTCACAGTTCTGTATTTAATCTCATCCCAGTCCCAGATTCACCTAGCCCCAGACCCAATCCCAACCCCAGCCCTAAAGGTAATCTCATGTCTAGCCTTGACCCCAATCCCAGCTCTAATCCAAATCTCAGCCCCAACTCCAAGCCAGTCCCAATTCCAGCCCCTTCCAAAATCCTCAACCCCAAACCAAATCCCAGGTTCAGCCCTTCTTGGGGGTGTCTCTGTCCCTCTGACCCCAATGATGTTTGGGTGGGGTCACACCAGGGCTCAGAGGGACAGAGACCCTCCCCGGCCTCCCCATATGGGAGAAGGTCAAAGAGCCCCTCCAGCCCCGAGCACCCTCAGCAGTGAGAGGGACACAGAGGCCCTGGTCCCCAGCCCTGCACAGGAATTCCCTGAGGCCAGAGGGATGGAGACCCCCCGAGCATCCCCCAGGGCTCGGGGACAGAGAGCCCTGAGCATCCCCTGGGCTGAGAGGGACAGAGACTGCCCTGAGCACCCCCTGGCACAGGGCTGAGAGAGAGGGAGACCTCCCAGGTATTCTCTGGGGTGAGAATGATGGAGACCCCCTGGAAAATGGTCTGGGGTGACAGGGATAGGGACAAACAGCCGGGGAATGGCCTGGGGTTACAGGGACACCCCCTGGGGAACGGCTTGGAGTGACAGTGACAGAAAAAAAAAACCCAAACCCCTCCCAAGCATCCCCCAGGGCGAGAGGCACTGAGACCCCTTGAGCATCCTCTGGGCACTGGACAAAATAAACTTGGCAGAAATCAAACTTGACTCTGCATATATCACTTTGAAGAATATATGCTCTTCCCACAAGTAACTTGTGATGAAAGCGCAAACAAATCCCAAACATGAATAAACTCACAATCCAAGCAGTGATGTGGCAATTCCAATAATCATTGCTTCCTGCACAGCTCCAGCTCAGCTGCTGGAGGGTTTCGGTAAAAGAAAGTGGAAATTTGGCCCAATACAGATTATTAAAAGGAAGGGAAAGCTCTGTGTAGCTGTCACAAATGTGACAGGGATAAAGAGAAAAATGATTCTCACATTTGGTAAAGCCCCCAAGCCTGGGAATTCAGGACTTATTCGGAAATTTAGCTACTTGAGCTGGGCTTCTTGTGGGACTTTTAGCCGCCTTGCGTTCCTCACCGTGGGGTGAATGAACCTTGTCAGTCTCGCTGGTAACATTTGCTGCCTTTCCTCCAGTGATTTTAACAACTTTTCAAGGAAAGACAACAAATTATTTTCTTTACACTGACCACATATAAAAGCCATTTTCCTCATCATTTCTCCCATAAGTTCCCCAGGAGGAAGGAGCGACTGTGTCCAAGTTCCAAGAGTTCTTCCAGAAAAAACCACAACCTCCTCAGTGGAGGGAACCATGCTGTTGTCAAAGGCACTTGGGGTCAGAGAACAGTGCCCTGAACTCTCTGTGCCAAAATAATATGGCAATATTGTTAAGAAAATTGTTAGTGAGATGCCTCTGCCCCAATTAAGGTGCTAACACGACAAAATCCATCGTGGATTTTATTGAACAGTAAATGTGAGGTAGAGAGATGGAAACAAAGAGAAAAGGGGGGATGGCAAGGGAGTGACAAGGGACAGAGACCTCCCCTAGAGCAGGGCAAGTGTGACATTGTCCCCTGTGTGTGTGGCCTTCCCAGGGTGGGGGTTTTACCCCTGAGCCAGTTTGGGTAAGGGGGTGGTGTTTACTCCTTTCCAGGCAGGGGAAATTGTGGCCAGGCAGACCCAGTGAGTTGTGTTGTAGTTTTCCCTGTCAAAGTTTTATTTATCCCTTCTGTTATCAATATTGTTTCTGTTCCATTTGTTTCTTATCTTCTTCCTGTTCCCAATAAATTCTTCTTATCCCAGCCCAGGATCTTTGCCTTTTGTGCTTTCCATGGGAGGTGGGAGGGCAGGGAGGGCAGCGTAGTTTTAGCAGGAGCAAAAAATTGGGCAATCCCATTCCTGAACCCCAGCCCATTGAAACCGAGCATCCCAGCTGGTCCCAGCCCTGGTGGCCATGGCAACAGCCTCGGGAGTGGGTCCCTGGCTGGGGCTGTGGGAACCTCTTCCCTCTGGTGCCCAGGGACAGGAGTGGAGGGAACGGCTGCAGCTGAGTCGGGGCAGGCTCAGGCTGGATGTCAGGAAAAGGTTTTTGCCCAGAGGCTGCTGGGGCCCTGCCCAGGCTTCGCAGGGAAGGGTCCCAGCTCCAGGGCTCTCTGAGCTGCAGCAGCATTTGGACAGCGCTGCCAGGCCCAGGCTGGCATTGTTGGGGTATCCTGTGCAGGGCCAGCAGTTGCACTGGAGGATCCTGATGGGTCCCTCCCAGCTCAGCCAGTTGTGTTGTTCTGGGATCCCATGAGTCTGGGGATGGGGCTGCAAATAGTTTCCATGGCAACAGGATCTGGCTGCAGGCCTGAGCTGGTGTCCATGGCAACCAGCTCTGGCATGGGGTCTCCATGGAGCTGCCACGGGACTGACCATAGCAACAGGGGGATGGTGATGGTTGCCATGGAAAGTGACCATAGCAACAGGGTGGGTGGTGATGGTTGCCATGGAAACAGACTATAGAAATGGATCCTGATAATGGTTGCCATGGAAACAGACCATAACAACAGGATCTGGTGATGGTTGCCTGCGAAGGATCAGATTTTTCACAGGCCCTCAGAGGGGTTCCATGGGGACTTTCCAAGAGTCTCGAGGCTGTTCCAGAGCTGGAATGTCACAGGCAGAGACAGGGGCTCCATGGAGACCTCCAAGAGCTTTCTGGGGATGGTAAAGAGCCCTGTGGTCAGAGGCAGTCACAGCCATTCCATGGTGACATCCCAGGGGACCTTGGGCTGCAAAGGCACCGATCTGTCACAGGCACTCACGGGGGCTCCACAGTGACATCCCAGGTGTCCCCAGGCTGTCAAAGAGCCGGGATGTCCCAGACACTTATAGGGGTTCCTGTCATGGGCACAGCGGGAGCTTCAGGCTAAGTTTATTAGAGAAGCTCCTGTTGGGCCTCAAGGTGCAGAAAGGAGCCCTAATAGCCCCCCTTGGATCCCAAAATACCTCCCAGGACTTCCAGGCTTTCTAAATTCCTTCTGTGAGAGGAGCCTTGGAGCTGCTGGTTCCAGTCCCAGCCCTAGACATTTCAAGAGTTCATGTGTAAATAATTTTAAATTTGGGGTTAAACCTTTTTAGAATTTGTCTCACAACATTATGGATGGCAAAGCAGAGATATTTTTATAATTACTATGGTAATGATTAGATAAAATTATCTTAATCAGATGTATTTACACCAAGGTACAGGAGTTATAACATTTATATTATATTATATTATATTATATTATATTATATTATATTATATTATATTATATTATATTATATTATGTCATGTTATACAGTATGAAGTGATTTAAAATCAACTGCATTAAAGCAAAATCTGTACTTAAGCAGAGATTGATGTCACTCCCCCAGACCAATTACCATGGGCAAATCCCTTTTTCTCAGCCTGGAGCAGTGACCTTGAGGGTTGTCCCCACTGCAGGAAGGAATCTCCACACCTCCCAAGAAAGGAAATGTCAGGAGATGCTGCGGTTAAGATTTGAGATGGGGCCTTTCTAGTCTGAGATGCTGCCCTGTCAGCCAGATGTGCCCAGGCTGGGCCAGCTCAGCAGCTCTGCAGAAGCTCTCAGTGGTGTCACTTGGTTGTTCCTTTCTCTGGGGATTTTTCCAGCTCTTCTACAGCTTCAGCTCCCTCTGAGGATGTTGAACTTTGGCATGGAAGAGTCAGGCTGGTTTCAGCATTATTCACCCCAAAAGCAGGGTGACCCTCCTCCTTCATTTCTCAATGGGGGTTTTGCAAACAGGGCGTTGCTGGAGTTGTTGGAGCCGATTGCAGGCAGAGCCTCCTGCTCCAGCAGGAACTGCCTTTCCTGTTCCATGAGCAGGGCAGGTCTCGCTGCAGGAGAAGCCCCAGGCCAGCCCCAGCACAGGGAAGACCTCGGGCACAAGGGCAGAGTGCTGTGCTGGGAGCTGTGCCAGGGAGAGTCTGAGGCACCAAAGGCACCTTGGCAGCAGCAGCTGCCTGCAGGCCATGGCCAGAAGCCTCCCTTGGCAGCCCGGCCTGGTGGCCACCACTGCAGAGCTGCTACCTCAGGGCTCATTCCTGGCTGGGCTCTGAATAGCCACTTCTGCTCCAGGAGCCTGACTGGGAGGCCATTGGCCCCAGCACCTTGGGGACGAGATATTAATGACAAAACTCTTCATGCCAGCAGAGCCAAGGCAGGGGCAGAGGAAAGGGGAGAACCAGGCCCAGGGGACAGGGCTGCCATGGTGATGGCTGTGAGGTCACTGCCCCTGCAGCAGCCTGGCTGCCCTCAGCAGACATTCTGGCCAGAAGCGTTGTGAGGGCACCCAGCACATCAGAGAACCCACACTACAGGAATTCTGTCCCTAGGGATGAGAGGGTTTCACTGGGTCAGGTTGCACAAAGCTCCTGCTCTTGGACAATTCCTGGGATGGGGCATCCAATTCTCTGGAAAAACAACTGCAGTTTCCTGCCACTTTCATAATTGTAAAATATTTCCTCATTCTAACAAATGTAAATCTACCCTTATTCAGTTTAAAGATATTGACCTCTTTCTGTCATGGCAAGATTTAGGAGAAAATAAATTTGACCACTATTTTTCCATTTTCACAGACCTTATTTTTTTTTCCAAAAATCTCCCAAGATGGAGTTTGGAGGCTTCATCCCATAACCAGCAGGTAGAGACTGTGTATTGTGGGCTCAGTGGTGTGGAGACTGAGGACAGAACAGGAATAGTCTGGGAGGGATGGATGGGTGGTTTCAGAGAGGCTGGAGCTTTTCTTCATAGAGGACATAAGCATGAGAAGGAAACAATGGCAGCAAGGGCAGCTGGGGAGGTCCAGACTGGACATGTGGAAAAAGGAATTTCCCTGCCAGGGCAGATCTGTGGTGCAGCATGTCCCCCAGAAGGAGCCTGGAGCAGCCCAAGGCTTTGTGTGGGCAGTCAGAGGCAGGCAGGAGGCAGAGCTGTCAGCAAAGGAAGGGGCCAGCCCGGTGGGGCAGCCGGGGGATGCTGACAGCCTGCAGGGACAGAGGCGCAGGTCTGCTCAGCACCAGAGACACCTTTCCCTTGCTTGTCCCCGCCTGTCATCACTGCTTCCAGTGTTCTACTCTACCTTGAAATGGGGACACTTTTTCAGTCTTGTGCCTCACAGGGATCTACTGAAAGTACAAGAAACTTGAGTGTTTCCATCTTATATTGAGTTCTTGAGGAACTTTTTGAGCACACTCTGAGGGACTGGGTCTGATGCAAAGAGCACCGAAGCCCCAGAGGGTCATTAAGGTCCTTGTGCTGTGTCTGTGCTGCTGAGCTTGGCTGGGCTCCTGGCCCAGAGGCAGCTCCTGGCAAGGGCAGCACTGCAGAGAGACAGCTCTGGCCAGGAGCAGCTCCTGTGCACAGCCCAGCAGGTTGGGCTATGACATCACAGAGTTCATTGTGTGAGGTCACTGAGCAGCTAAACCATCATAGAGGGAACTGTGTGACATCATGTAGGCAGTGTGACATGACAGTGGCTGTGTGAGGTCACTGGGGAGGTCACTCTGCCCCGGCACCCCTCACAGTTCCCCCCAGAGCAGTCTAACCCTGCTCATGCACAGCGGGGTCCCCTGTCCCCCCGGGTCCCCTCACCCCCGGCCCCTCAGCCTCCCTCAGAGGATGTTCCATGAGATCGACCCCAGAGCCTGACACTGGGACGGTGGCCCAGGGCCCTGGGGGTGGGACAGGGGGACAGGGACCCCCCGGCAGCGTCCCCGTGTCCCCCAGGGCCAGAGCCTGGGCCAGGGCTCCTTCACCCTGTTACAAACGAGGCCTTGAGAGCGCTGAAAAAATCCCCAGCAAGGGAGCAGCAAAAACCAGATTGGATATTAAGGGACAGCAGCACAAAGTTCCTTGGCAAGAGTCACTGTGCTCCTGACTGGTCACTTCAGGCACACAAGGGAAAAAAGCAGAAAAAAAACCAAACAGAATCCAGGCAATCAAACCAGAAATTAACCGAGAACTCTCCCTCTGTGTGTGTGTGTGTGACACAAGGATATTGGAGGCAAGGATAAAAGGAATACGGCCTAAAAGCTTAACAGAGCTCAAACTTAACAGGACTTAACTTATACCTTAACCTTAACTGATACTTTCAATTTCACAATTTAGCAAAAGAGCTGAGAATAAACAGCATTTAACCTAACTCAAACCTATGACTTTGCAGTTTAACAGAGGAATAACACTTAACAATATTGAACTTAGCTTATAATTTCAATAATTTAATATTAAACATAAGAGCTTAGCAAAAGAACAACTCTTGGCAGCAATTAGCTTCACTTAGACCTTGTGATTTAACCTTCCCTACAGGCCTGACTGACTCACCTATCCAAGGCACTCCAACCCCTCAGAGAGCAGCATTTGTGCCACATTTCCCCAGCACAGGCACTCCTGTGTGCACATAGACACAAAGAGTCAGTGCAAGGTACCTGTGAGAAATTCCCCTGAGGGCAGGAAATGCTCACTGCTGATGCTTTGGCATCTCCCCAGCAAAAGGCAAAGGGTTGAGCCTGGAGGAGTGGGGGGATCGGCCCAGGCTCTGTTGTTGTTCGGGATCCCCGAGTGCAGCAAACGGGAGAGTTCCCGGCTGGGAGAGGCCCCACTCAGAGGGAGTCGCTGGCCCGGGAGAGCTCCAAGGGCTCCTTTTGGAGCGCTGTGTGCAGGGCCCCAAGAGAGGGGCTTGAGTCCCAGCAATGGCTCATCCTGGCCACACTTGGCACCAACAGCTTTCTTTGGCAGTGTGAGAACAGGGATGTTGTGCCACTGAGGGAACAAAAACAGTTCCCAGGGCTGCTGCTAAAGGAACCAGGAGCTGGTTGGGCAGCAGCAGTGCCTAGAGCAGACAGTGTTTGTGATGAGCTGCAGAGGAGCTGAGCCCAGGGGCTGTTGGCCAAGGCCGAGGCCCAAGGAGCATTTCTCAGCTGGCAGGGTGGCCTGAGAAGGGGAGGGGAGAATGCAGCAGCACAGGGCCCATGGAACCAAGGGAGCATTGTGACACTGTGGGGCCCTGTGAGACCAAGGGACCATTGTGACACTGTGGGGCCCTGTGAGACCAAGGGATCAGCGTGACATTGTGGGGCCCTGTGAGACCAAGGGATCATTGTGACACTGTGGGGTCCTGTGACACCAAGGGACCATTATGACACTGTGAGGCCTCATGGAATCATGGAGACCACTGTGACATTGCTGGGCCTCATGGAACCATGGAGACACTTTGGGGTGTCATGGAACCAAGGGGCCATTGCGACACTGAGGGGCACCATGGAATCACAAAGACCATTGTGACACTCAGGGCACTCATGGAAACCTGGAGAGCATTGTGACACTATGAGTCCCATGGAATAAGCAAAGCTTTGTGACACTGCGAGGCCTCATGGAACCAGTGAGACCTTTGCATGTTGAGGGTCATTTCTCATCTGCTGCCAAAGCACTGGGGCTCTGTGCTTTCCTTCCCAATGGAAAAGGACTGTCCTTCTGCTCCAGGCACCTGTGGGGGACGGGACAGGTATAAGTCCAATGGTGTCAGGAACCCACGTCTTAAAAAAGGAACCCACTAGGCCGCGGCAAAATATCCAAATATGGATAACATTGTAACCAGACCAGTGAAGAGATTTTTTCTTTTATTTCCAGCACATCAGCCTCAAAATACAAAATGGAGACATGACAGCTCACTGATCCACTGATCCAAAGAATGTCTCCTCCAGCAGGGCTCATACCGCAATACATAAAATCATCTCAGACTAGTTTCAGCCAATCAGACACAGAAAACACATATTGACAAGCATTCTATCCAATCTTATAAAACATACGTAATTGTAGCTAAAACAATGACTAGTTCATAAGAGACAAAGAACAGAGTTCTATTCATGCTAACCTTCTTAAGATATACATTAAATAACCTTGTTGCCATCCTAAAGCCAATTCCACAGAGACCTATTGTTATTTTGTCACGTCTACTGCTTGGGAAACTTTTCTGCTTGCATGGGAAACTTTCCTGCAATGCTAACAAAACTTCAGTCTGAGACCTACATACTTCTTTTAACCATTTCTTAAAAATCTCTAACCTTATGGATTCCAACATTTCCCCCTCTCTGTTTGACCCAGAAGCTTTCATTTTCTTGTCGCTTGCTACTTGCGTTTCATAGCTCTATTGCAAAATTTCTGCTTATTATCTGTTGAAGACCTATTTTCACTAAACTGAAGCATTGCTATATTATGGCACAGCAACTTAATGCTGTTAAGACCCAATCCCTGAAAGAGATATGAATCACGTTTGGCAACTGTCACAAGTTATTGTTCAAAAAACTCTGGTCAATTCCAAGGCCTTAATTCAAAACCTTCGTTCATGTCAATACCCTCATCTACTGCTTTCGTGAGATTTCGTACACTCTCCGTGCTTCTACTTCCCAATTCTCCTGCTCGAATGACAAAAACTTCTCGGACTGTTTTGTTCATCATTTGCCGAACACAACAGAGTATACAAGGTACCACTATCAATATCAGTATTAGAACACCTAATATGTAAAGACCTATCTTGCAAAGTTGCCTTAGCCAAGGTGCAAAACTCCAATTTTGAAACAAATCATCCAACCAGGAACCTCCATCTTCTTTAATTTGGGCTGTCAGATCCTTCAATTTTTGAATGCTTTTGTGAATGGATTCAGAATGATCAGACAAATTCATACAACACAATCCTTCAAATTCCTCACAACCATGTCCTTGTGCCAGTAAAAGAAAATCAATGGCTGCTCTGTTTTGAAGAGTATCATGTCTAAAACTATCAACATTGGTCAACATATCACTGATTGCCGAGGATGTGGCATTAGCTTGTTTGCTCAGCCAAAATCCAACTCGATCTAATTGTCTCAATGCCACAGCTGAAGCCAATTGGGGTAAAAATATACCTGCTGAAACCCTTCTGGCGGCATTCCAATCACTCTGACAGTTCTCATCATAATGAGGAACAGCTCTTGTTTTCCTTTGTTTCTTTTTCATCACTGCTTTGGCAGTGGGGGCAATTATGGTGAGCATACCAATGATACAAGGACCACCTTCAAGGTGAGCTGGAATGCCTTGCCAAGCTCTGTCTCCACAAATGAACCAATACCCTTTCGGCAATTGCCGTGGATATTGATCCGTTTCCGGAACCACATCCCAACTGTTTGAAACATTACACCAAAAACTCAAATTTTTATATGCAAAATAATGAGGGGGATCACCTTTTCGCCAGGCACGAGTCATGAAAGTAAAACAAAAATCCATGGTCAAAGAACCAAGGATTTCCAATTCTTGAGGTTCACATGCCGCCCTAAGAAGTTTTTTGGACCAAATGTTCCAATTGAAGGAAGGACTGTTTCCATTGTCAATTCCAGCTGGTTTACCATTAGATTGTTTTTTGACCAAAGGCAACTCTTTCACTGGCACACCAACCAGACAGGTTGAAAAAGGCTTTTCTGGTTCCGAATTAGACAGACATATAGTCTGGCATATATAGACAGACATATAATCCGGCAGCCTAGGCTAAGGTCACCCAAACATTCATTTTCGGTTGATCCACAGGCAAATCTGCACAACAAAAAACAAATAAAATCAAGCAAAACAAGTATACCATTTGAATTTGCCCTATCTCTTTCAGAAACTAAGTTTTGGCAGAATTCTTTCTAAACAAAAACAATAACCTAAGTTTTCAGCCAAAAATTAGCTTTGTTAAACAAACATTCAGCATTCAATTAGTATACTTATAAATAATATTGGTACAAAATCAGAGTTCATGGGTTCCACCGATGCACAAAGAACGTCGGGCACAAGAGGCATCAGGCGAGACCCGGGATCCTTCGATTCAGTTCACGTCTGCGTACTTGCTTCCTCGGTTGTGGGCTCGACAACAGGTTCTGAAGTGCGATATGGTTTGACGTTTTTGGCAGGAATCCATTTAATTCCAGCACCTGTGGAAACAGAAGCATACCCTTTGCCCCATGTTATTAATTGAAACGGACCTTCCATCTGTCCAGAGTCAGGGTTTCTAATTAGAACAGGAGGATGTTCTTTCAGTTTTGCCTGTGTGTTATTTGAAAAGTGTCTAAAGATTGGTGGAACTATTTAGAAAATTAAAAAAATACAGAGCCTTATTCAGTCTCATCTGTGGGGTGATCTCTGTTCCCCCTCTCTGTTGATCTAATATGCGTTTTAGGGTTAGATGTGTTCTTTCAATGATTGCTTGGCTTGTGGGAGAGTGGGGAATGCCAAAAATGTGTTGAACACCCCATTAATTTAAAAATGTGGCCAATTTTTGAGATATATATGCGGGACCATTGTCAGTTTTTACTTCTTGGGATACACCCAATGAAGCAAAAGCTTGCAGGAAATGATGACAGGCATGGCTGCCAGTTTCACCTGTGTGAAGGGAAGCAAAAACTGCACCAGAGAACATGTCTATGGAAACATGAATATTTTTAAATTTACCAAAAGAAGGATATTAGGTAACATCTGTTTGCCACAACTGTAGGCTTTGTAAGCCTCGGGGGTTGATTGCTCCTGTAGAAGCAGGAGGTTGTACCAATTGACAGTCAGGGCAAGTATGAATAATAGCTTTGGCTTGACTTTTAGTGATTTGGAACATTCGCATGAGTGCTTGTGCATTTTGGTGGAAAAAGGTATGACTCAGTTTTGCTTGTTCAAAAATGTTTGGCAGTGTGTTAGAAATGACCACTGTCAACTTGTCCGCTCTTGCATTTCCTTCCACTAAAAATCCAGGAAGTGAAGAATGCGCCCTAATGTGAGAAACAAAATATGGATTAGTTCTCTATTGCAAAGTTATGAAAAGACATGAAAGCCAACGATGTAAAGTTTCATCACTAACATCCTTTAAAATTGAACCTTCTATTCTCCTGACTACATTAGCAACATAAGCAGAATCTGTGACTAAATTAAAAGGCTGAGGAAACAGCTGAAAAGCTCGAACTACTGCAGCAAGCTCAACAATTTGAGGGCATCCCTCTACTGCTTGAATATCAGATTCCCAAACGCTAGTCTTTTGATGAAACCAAGTTACAACGGACTTGTGGCTTTTACCAGAGCCATCAGTGAAGAGAGTCACAGCATTTAAAGGTTCTTCACTTAATTTAGGTTTTTCTCTGTAACTCAATTTTGCTTGCAGTAGTTTGTGAGCTGGATAGTGTATAGAACAAACACCTGGAAAACCCAAAAATGCATATTGTAAGTCATCAGAATTTTGCATTGCCCAATTGAAGTAATCATTTTTCAATGGCAAATAGATAACTGAAAATTCTTGACCTGCCAAAGTTAACAATCTGGTTCTAGCCTTAATTATAATGTATGCAATCATTTCTAAGACTGAGCAAATGGTCTTTGAAAACCTGTAGGGAGGAAAAACGCATTCCATTATTAACAAAGGATCTTGTTCTGTGGCATCCCATTGGAAAATGAGACCACAAAGCTGCATCTTCTCTCCTAAAATTGCAAGAAAAAAAGGATTTTCAGGAACGCAGCGATGAGCTTGTCTTTTTTGAAGAGCTTCTGTGACTTTGTCGAGAGCAGCACGAGCTTCAGGGGTTAAAGTTCTTGGCGAAGTAATGTCGTAAATTCCTCTAAGCAAATCGAAGAGTGGACTCACTTCATCATTGGCGATTCCCAACATCGGTCTGACCCAGTTGATTTCTCCTAGAAGTTGTTGTAACTCTTGTAGGTTGTTGACTCTGGTTTGGATCTGAATTTTTTGTGGTGTTATTGTCGTCTCAGTCATCTTCCATCCCAGGTACTTCCAAGGTGAAACTTCTTGAATTTTCGTTGTAGAGATTTCAAGTCCAGCTTTTTGAATTTCAGCAACAACACAGTCTCGAGTTTCTTCCATCTCTTCCTGTGTAGAAGCTGTGATGAGAAGATCATCCATGTAGTGTAGAATCATGGATCTTGGAAACTTTTGACGAGTAGGATGCAAAGCTTGGGCAACGAAATGTTGACAAATTACAGGCGAATTTTTCATTCCTTGTGGGAGCGATTTCCAGTGGTATCTTCGAACGGGTTCACTTCAGTTGATGACGGGAACTGAAAAAGCAAATCTTGGAGCGTCATCAGGATGAAGTGGAATATGGAAAAAACAGTCCTTTAAATCAATTACAATGAGAGGCCAATGCTTTGGGATCATGGGCAAAGAAGGAAGTCCAGGTTGAAGAGGACCCATGTCTTCAATCACTTCATTGATTTTCCTCAGGTCATGCAGCATCTTTAATGTCTGTTAACACAGGCCGAGGCAGTTCAGCTGCTTGATTTTCAGGCCTATTGTAAGGTGAATCACCAGCTAATTGAGCAACATCTAGATTAGCATAATCAGTATTTGCATATCCTTCAACCAACTTGTTAAGTAGTTTTTTCCATTGTAATTCCCATAGTAGGTACTGTGAATTGGTTAAAATCAGAGAAGCCACATTCCTGCAATAAGCAGGAACTAAGTCATAAGAGTTAAAAGTATTTTTCAACACACTATTAAAATAAGGAGAAGAAAATCCACTCTCTTTCAAAGCCTGTCGCAAATCATTTATATCACGATGATCAAGTCTTTCATATTTTGGATTTCTATAATTTCTTCCATATTTTACTGGTAAAGCAAGATATTGTTCTTTTAAATCCGAATCTTTTTCCAGTTTCTGATTAATGTATGACCAATCAGGTAAATTCAATGGAAAATCAAAATTGTGACTTCGATCAATGACAGGTTAACCTTTACTTCTAATCAATGCATTTTCTGATTCTGAAAAATCACTAAATCCAAACCTTCCAGGCACTCTGCCCAAATCCAAATTCCTGACAGGGACTCTGTACTCTTGTCCAGGAGTTCTGCCAACTCCGGTAACTCGGGCAGTTCCAGGAACTCGGCCATAAAAGGCAGGGGTGGACTCCCGCAAACAACATGCCTCCTCTGAAGTCCGGCCCAAAGGGGCCGGGAGGGAGGCGTGTTCCCCGGTTCTGGGAACATTGCCACATTGGTCTTTTAACCTTGAGTTCGATACTTTACCAGAAGTTTCACATTGTCTCCCTGCCAAGAAAAACTCAGCTTGGGAGTCCCCAAATCTAGGTTTTAAACTTAGATGGTTTTGTTTTAAAATACAAGAATTATGATCATGACACTTTAAAAACTCAGCCCGTGTTTTTTCAGGTTTTTGAGAGTTATCCATCCTTTCAAAGGACTCCACCCTTAAAGCCAATTTTTCTTTCTCTGTATCTATAGATTGACAAACACCAGAACAATCATGTTTTTGCTTAACAGAAAAAGAGTTCCCCGGAACCACAACTGCAGCAATGACCACGGCCAGAGACCTTGTGACCTGGCTAGCTGAGAGGGTGGCCAACAGTCCCACTGCAGCAGGGGGTGTCAGCCCCGGTGGCAGGGCCCCAGGGCTGGCAGCTTCAGACACCCCTCGGCGGTAGAAGCCTTGGGCTGTGCCTGCAGGACAAGGTCTCGGTGGAGAGCTGCTGGAAAGGGCGGAGCAGAAAAAGAGCCGGACACTTCCTGGGGTCAAACGGGTTGCATGTCCCAGGGGACGACCAGCAGGGAGTGACAGAAAAAAGAGGTTGGGCATGGGATTATAAAGGGAGGTGGTAACTGGGGGAGGGATTTACAGAAAACCAATCAGGGAGGGGCAGGGGATGAGCTTAACATAATAGACTGTAAGGGAAAACCAATTGATACATTGTAAAGGAGGGGTCCCGGGATCTCAGCCAATCACTACTCCCACCGAGAGGAACATTCTGGAAGACTGGGAGTGGTGGGGAGTGATTGACTGGGCCCAGGTAGGAGAGAAGACTGTTCATATTTGGAGATACAGGGCAGGGAATTTACATAACATGGGGGCAACCATAGCAACTAAATAATGGACAGAAACTAGGGCGGGGAAAACTGGGAGGACAGAACCATCATAACAAAAAGGGGGGAGAAACAGAACATACCAACACACCACAACATCTCCCCGTTTTTTGTTAAATAAAATTGAAAAGAACGGAAAAGTCTGTGCTTCAAAAGTTCAAAAGGCTAGATTCCGGGGCTGATCAGTCCAGGAGATTTCTTCTTCATAGCACAGCTCCTGATGGTAGAAGGGAGGCGCGGCGGGCTCTTCTTCATCCATGGCTTCTTCAGCCTCTGAAGGGTTGTCGCTCACCTCCGCGGATTCGCTGGCTTCTACTTGATTTACGCTTGGAGCAGCGATCTTATTAATGAGTCTTTGGACCAGCCCACGGATCAGCGAAAAACAAATTAAAAGTAAAAACAAAACTAAAAGAACTTTTAAAACTGATTCTAAAACAGAACTGACCCAACTGCCCAACCCCCAACCCTTAAAAATGTCTCTCAGCCAATCCGATGTCTCCTGCTCTATTCGATGGACTTGGTCTTTCATCCTCAGGAGGGTGTGTCTGACGTCCTCAGCTCTTGATGACAAATTCATGCAGCAGAGGCCCTCGAGCTCTTCACATTGGGAGTGATGGAGCAGCAATAGGAAATCTATTGCTGCCCTGTTTTGGAGTGTCGCCTTCTTTGTTATTTACTCGTCTGCGAGGAGGTCGTATATAGCAGCCAAAGTCAAATTGGCTTGCTTAACCACCCAACACTCTAGGCGGCCCAATTCACCTAGAGGCTTCGCCACTGATACCCATGGCAACAGAATGGTAAAAGCGACGGTTTTGAAATGGGACCAATGTGTAATTTCGTCGTCACAGTCTTCTGGGAGATCTTTAAAATCTCTTTTGGATCTGGCCAATTCTGCTGTGATGTTTGTCTTCTTCCAATTCACAATTTGAGTCCTGTTGGGGGTAAACAGCGTCAGCTTGCCCAATGTGCACGGCCCTCCGACCAGACCAGAGGGGATGCCTGCCCACGCTCGGTTGCCACAAATTAAAAATGCTCCCCTGGGAAGGGCGTATGGGGTGCAGCCAGTGGTTGTGGGGCCGCTGATCTTTAAAACGGCCTTGCACCACTGGTAGGCTTGGTATTCAGCTTTATTTTGTTGCACAACTTCATTGCCCTTCTCGACAGGGGAAAAAGTGTACTCAAACTGAAAACAAATAGAGGAATTGGCAGAACCAAGTAGGTGTAGTTCCGTGGGCTCAGAGGGTAAAGGATCTAGCTTGACCACCACTCCATCTCTCCAGGCATTACTGGAATTGAAACTAGGAAGGATAGTGAGGCTCCGGGCCAAAATCGGGGAAAGGGCTGACTGAAAAGCGGAGGGGAACTCGCCTGGAGAGAAAGGGATCCCCACAAGGCACGACAACATCGGGTCCTCTGCTGATCCTGAGTCGAGGCAGATATGGTCTTGCCCCAACGCCTGAGCCAAGGTACGCCAGACATTCACCTTTGGCTGAGGGACGATCCACGCCGCCAAGGGTGGGAGGAGGAGGCAGAAGATTGTGAGATGTAAAGAGAGCGTTTGGGTGCTGCCACAGTCGAGGGCTGAGCTGGGCCATTCTGATGTGGTGTGGGCCAGGAAACAGGAGATGAACTGAAAGAAAAAAATAAACATAGTTATAACACAAAATTCGTTCTCAAATGGATGGTTCTGTCCCAAAAAGTAAATCAAGTTTGGAGGAGGAGTTAGACACTGGGGAGGAGGGTCGGGAGTCGAAGACAACTTGGAAAGGGGCACGGAACAGAGGAGGTGAGGGAAGGGACTCTGTCGGAGGGAACCTGTCAGGAAAATAGAAATGAGAAAAGGTGGAAGGTTTTCTCCTCCGCCGCCAACATGCCTCCTGCACCTTGGCACAGCCTCGGATGCCTTTGCCTGCCTTGGAAGGTAGGGCTTGACCCATTTAGGTGGTATCCATTTGGGCCCTGAGGGAGTGGACATGCAAGCATACCCCCTCCCCCAGGTAACCAGGTCATATGGCCCTTCCATTCGCCAGGTCTCCGTATCTCTTATCAGAACTGGAGGCCTGGCCTTCGGCTGCAGCTGTTGGTGACTGCCAAAGTGCCGGACAACTGGAGGATTCAGGTTGTCGAAAGAGCAGTTTAGGAAATTCAAGGTGTACAAAGCTCTCGACAACCGGACGTAGGGGGTCTTCACCTTCACAGCCGCGCGTTGTTTCTCCAAGATCCTTTTAAGGCTCTGGTGGGCCCTATCCACCATGGCTTGGCCTGTCGGGGAATAGGGGATGCCGGTCTTATGCTCTATTCCCCATTGTTGCAGGAAGCTCCGCAGCTCCTTGGAGGTATACGCTGGGCCGTTGTCGGTTTTTAAGGCCCTAGGGATGCCCAGGACAGCGAACGCCAGAAGCAAATGCTTCTGGACATCCGCTGCCCTCTCACCTGTGTGGGCAGAGGCAAAGATAGCTCCTGAGAAGGTGTCAATGGAGACATGGACGTAACACAGCCTCCCAAAGGACGGGATGTGTGTCACGTCCGTCTGCCACACTTCACAGCTCACCAAGCCCCGGGCGTTCACCCCAGCCACGATGGTAGGCATCTGATGAGCTTGGCATTGGGGACATGTGGCCACGATCGCCTTGGCCTGGTCCTGTGTAAGATGGAATTGCCTTACTAGACCTGGCGCATTTTGATGGAAAAGATGATGGCTGATCTTAGCCTGGCCGAACACATCGGGGAGCAGCCGCGGCCAAAGAATCGGCTCGACGGTTGCCCTCAGTGATGAATCCTGGTAGGTCGATGTGTGACCTTACATGCATTACAAAGAACTGATGCTCTCGGTGGGAGACTAATTCAACTAGCCTTGAGAGCAAATTAAAAAACTTTTGATTGGAGACCTCCTGCAGAACTGCCGATTCTGCTCTAGATACTACACCAGCTACGTATGCAGAATCTGTGACCAAATTGAAGGGACCAGGAAACTTCTCAAATGCTCGGACGACTGCATCCAACTCAGCTACTTGTGGAGAAGCCTCCACAATGGCAACATCAGCCTCCCCCCGCTGAGTCTGAGGATCCTTCCAAGTCATTACTGACTTGCGGGATGCTCCGGACGCGTCGGTAAACACTGTCAGAGCATCTAGAGGCTTCTTACTCTGAATCCCTTTGATCGATAATTTAAACTCCGAATTGAAAAGCTTATGGGCCAGCCGATCGACTGCAACGTGGCAAGTGTAGCTATCTAATGCAAACTGCAGCATTTCATTGGTTTCCAGCAGTTCATTGAAGGTCTTTAATTTAAGTTGGCCCAAAACCAATTGAATTGGAAGATGAATGCATGTAAAATCACAGCCTGCCAGCTCCCTGATCCAAGATCTTGCTTTTTGGATCAGTTCGGCCATCAGCTCTTGTGGCCTTGTCATCCTTTTGGACCTATGGTGGCTGAGGAACACCCACTCTATGATTAAGAGGGGGTCGCCCAGACCCTGGTCCTTTAGACTCTTGTCCCACTGATGGATCAAGACGTGAAGATGTGGCAGTTTCCCCAGAATAATGAATTTGAATGGCAGGCCCGGATGGTAGTGGTGGGCCTGCCTGGCCAAAATGATTTTTTGAACCTTCTCCAGGGCTACCTGAGCCTCTGGGGTGAGTTCCCTAGGAGAACTCAGCTCCTCTCCCCCTTTCAATAAATTGAAAAGGGGGGCTAGGTCTTCTGTTGGTATACCCAGCCAGGGTCTCACCCAATCCAAAGACCCACACAGCTGATGGACATCTGCAAGGGTCTGGACTGAAGTCCTTATAGCCAATTTTTGTGGCAAAATGGTCCGCTTTGTGATTTCGAGGCCCAGGTATTTCCAAGGTGGCATCCTTTGAATTTTGTCTGTTTGGAGCTCGAACCCTGCAGCAACCAATGCACTGGTTGTCAGGTCAAGCGCATGGGCAAGTAAATCATCTGTTGGGGCGCAAACGAGGATGTCATCCATATAATGATGTAACAGGACGACATCCCCGAGGGCTGTACGAACAGGAGACAGCAGCGAAGCGACGTACCACTGACAGATCACAGGGCTGTTCTTCATTCCTTGCGGAAGAACCCGCCAGTGGTAGCGCTTGGCCGGGGACTCACGGTTGATGGGGGGAACCGAGAACGCAAAACGAGGGGCAAAACAAAAGGATTGTTTCTTCCAAATTCCCCTACATCCTGATGATGTAGGGGAATTTGGAAGACACAATCCTTTATATCAATAATGGCCAAATTCCAATTTTGGGGGAGCATTGTAGGGGATGGCATCCCTAGTTGGAGGGGACCCATATCAATTATTTGTTCATTAATTTGACGGAGGTCGGTCAGGAGCCGCCACTTGTCCTTATTCAACTTCTTGATGACAAACACTGGGGAGTTCCAAGGTGACATGGTCTCCACCAGGTTGCCTTTGAGCAGCTGCTCCTGAACGAGCTTGTTGAGCACCTTCAATTTTTGTTTATTAAGTGGCCACTGTACTACCTGTACTGGCTCATCTGATCGCCAATCCAGCTTCCACATAGGGTGCTCCTCAGTGACCACTGCCTGAAAAACCTGGGGAGCCTTTGGGAGGTCAATTCTGGCTCCCCACTGGGCTAGCAGGTCCGTTCCCCACAGGGGCTCGGTGTAATCTAAAACGAATGGGCGTACAGAAGCTAATTGCCGATCCGGCCCCGTAATTTGTACAATGCTCTTTGATTGCTTTGCCAATTTAAGACCCTCTACACCTTGTATGTGTCCGGCTGCGTTTTGCAAATCCCAATGTGATGGCCAATCCCTAGAGGGAATGATCGTCACATATGCTCCTGTGTCCAGTAACCCCCGCACGATCTTACGGTCCGTGCCCAGGGACAGTTGGCATGTCAACCTGGGCTTTTCCCTCCCCACAACCCGGGCCCAAGCAACCGTTGGAGGCGAGGACCCTTTAGATGGCTGGGAGTCCTGCACCTCCTCCGGCACCGGGATGGCTTGGGCGATGACCTGGCCCTTGGGGAGAAAAAGCGGGGGCTGGACGCAGTACAAATCTAGTGCAAATCTGTCCCGGTCGGTTGTCACCAACCCCGGGACTATCTGAAGATCTATTGGTGTATATTTTGTGTCCCCAACAATGATCCACCTGCTACGTCCAAGTCTCCTCCAGCTGCTGGGATGTTGGATGTCGGCAGTCACCAGGTGGAAATCTCGGTCCAAAAGGCGTATGCCTTGGGTCAGCTGCAGCCTGTATGGAGAAAACGAAGAAATAGTCATTAAAGCAGGCTGAGGCTGTAGCCAACAAGTGCAGTATGTTAAGTCAGGATAAGATACGTCAAGTCTGGTTGAGGCATGTGGCGGGTCTTCCTCTGTCCCCTCCTCCCTGCCTGGTGTTAAGTTGTCCGCCTTATTTGTGTCGTGGCGCAGTTTTTTGTTGTTTACTGTCCTGTTTCCCTACAGGACACTCCTTCTTCCTGTACTTTAGGAACTCCTCCCGCAGGGGCAGTCCGGCATCCAATGCCCAGTTTTCCTACAAAGGTGGCAGGGGTGGGTGCCTGGGCTTCTTCTGGCTGCTCCCGGTGTCAAAGATTCAGCTGCCGCCGCGCTATGATCATCGTCGTCGGAGATGGAAGGCGACGCGAATGCCACCGAGTTCCGCTTGCTCTTAGACTTTGTGTCCGGCGCTCCTTGTAGAGGGACTTCTCGCGCCACGACCTCCATCATTTGTTCGATGGTCAGTCGTGGGCTACGGGGGAGGGTCCGGATGGCTTTCCTGCATTTGGTATTTGTGTTCTTATACGCCATCTGTCGCAATAAAGTTTCTCTCTCTCCCTCCTCAGAAGCCTGAGTCTCTACATATCTATAGAGCCGCTCTAAGAAAACCAGGTACGGCTCCTGGGGTCCCTGCCGTGGCTTTTCCTCATCCTGCTGAGAGAAGACAGCTGGGAGTTTAAAAAAAGCCCTCTCCGCAGCACGGCAGGGCTCGGTGATTTGAGCTGGGAAGAGCACCCGCGCCTGAACTGCCCCACCAGCCCATGCCCCTGTACCCACGAGATGATTTGTGGATACCAGCTGGCCATCCACATCATGTGAGGTCGCCTGGTTCTCCCAGAGAACTGGGAGAACTTCAGCGACCTCCCTCCCCCACTCTACCGCCCAGGCCCTAAATTCCATAGGGCCTAAAAGGCTAGAAAAGAGAGTTCTCAGGTCAGCGGGGACCAGATCTCCCGGTACAAGGGCCGAACAGAGGAGCCCCCGGAAATACTCCGATTCCCGGGAGTACTCTCTCTGGGCCTTGCACAGTTCCTTAATCCGGTCCTGTGCAATGGGCACCCACTGTGCCTGGGAACTCCCCTCCCCGCTCAGGCGGTACGTGACTGGGGCGGCTTCAAAAACTGGGGCTCGCCCTGGCTTCCAGTTATCCCTCCCCCCACCCCGGAACACAAAGTGTGAGAACCGGAAGGGAAGGCGTGGGAACCGGAAAGGAGGGAGGCTGAGGCGGGACCTGGCACCTGGGAGGGGCAGGCTGTGGGGCGTGGCGGAACAGGGGGTGGCACTTGGAGTTTCTCTGCCTCCGAGGTGGAGTCCAGAGGCGGGGCGGAGGCAGGAGGTGGGGTGAAGGAGGAGTTACTGAGGGGTGGAGTGCAGGGAGGAACAGAGGGCGGAGGCAGGGGAGAAAGGGGTGGATCTTGGGGTAGGAAGGGGTTGTACTGAGGGGCGAAGGGATTGTGGGAAGGGGAAGAGAAATTGGCGGGAAAGGACATGTGGCCACCTCCATCTTGGGCTCCATGGGAGCCATCTTGTGGAGGCGGAGGGACATTAAACCTAACACTTTTGGGAATATCAACTGGGTACTGGGGAGGTTGGGAAAAGGGGTAGGAAAACCTGCTCCGAGGAGTCTGGCCAGGATCTCCTCGGAGTCCTCCTTTAGGAGGGCCAGGTCGGGCCGATTGATAGGGGGCAGAGGGAGGATGGAGCCTCTGCTGTGCGCTGGCCTTGAGGACCCCTCTCAAGGGCTCCGACCGAGGGACACGGGGTGAGGTAGACGGGGTAGGGACAACAGAACTGGGAGAACTGGGGTGCGAACATGACGTCGATGGATTTTTTCGCAGTTCCCCCTGCGGAGACAACAACTGCAAAACTTTACCCACCCAGTAAGCGGCCGGGTAAAGTTTCACCTCCCCAGAGCTGACCTCCTGATCCAATTTGGCCAATACGGCTTTCCAATGAAGAGGATCTTTAACCTGCTCTGGGGTAGTGTTGGGAAACTGGGCAAAAATCCAACTTATCAACTTCTTTAGATCAACTTTTGGGGGATCCAACCCTCCCCCAATCAACAAACTTTTAACCTGATGATATGCTCTTTTTTGGGGAGTACTCTGCCGTGCATCCATCGCGGAACTCAAAAGAAAACGAGAGAAAAAACAAAGAAAAGAGTACTCCTCCAATAACAAAAACCGCCCAAGCCGGAACAGAAAACAACTAAAACAAGAAACCGCCCGCTCGCCTGCTCCCACACCACTGCTAGTTTAGGAGATCGGTCCCAAGGCAGGCATGAACCCCCCAGTGACCAGACAGTAGTAAAAGGACTTAGGGAAAGTAGGAGTTTTGACCTAGTAGCGGTCCCAGTTGGGCATGACTACTAGGCTACCGGTCCCAAAAAGGGCATGAGTACAAGTCCCACAGGAAAGGGAAAACAAAAAAGGAAAGGGGTGTAGGGAGAAGAGGGGTTGGGAGCAGTCCCCAAAGCAGGGCTCAGTTCCCGGGAGAGATTAAAAAGGTGAGAGGGAAGACCCCCAAGGCAGGGGCTTACCTGTCAGGCGAGAGACGAAATAAAATCCGGCAGGGGCAGGACTCTGCCCTCGGAGCTCTCCCTGGGTGACGAGAGTTGTAGCTCCGGGTCCACCGGGAGCGCCGCTCCTACAACAGAGCCTGCTGCGACCGGTGGTAGATTAGTGTCCAGAGGTCCGATGACTTCGTCCGCGGGGTCCGAGCGACGGCCCAGGCCGCACGTTGGGCGCCAATCTGCAGTGATGACCACGGCTGGAGACCTTGTGACCTGGCTAGCTGAGAGGGTGGCCAACAGTCTCACTGCAGCAGGGGGTGTCGGCCCCGGTGGCGGGGCCCCAGGGCTGGCAGCTTCAGACACCCCTCGGCGGTAGAAGCTTTGGGCTGTGCCTGCAGGACAAGGTCTCGGTGGAGAGCTGCTGGAAAGGGCAGAGCAGAAAAAGAGCTGGACACTTCCTGGGGTCAAACGGGTTTCATATCCCAGGGGACGACCAGCAGGGAGTGACAGAAAAAAGAGGTTGGGCATGGGATTATAAAGGGAGGTGGTAACTGGGGGAGGGATTTACAGAAAACCAATCAGGGAGGGGCAGGGGATGAGCTTAACATAATAGACTGTAAGGGAAAACCAATCGATACATTGTAAAGGAGGGGTCCCGGGATCTCAGCCAATCACTACTCCCACCGAGAGGAACATTCTGGAAGACTGGGAGTGGTGGGGAGTGATTGACTGGGCCCAGGTAGGAGAGAAGACTGTTCATATTTGGAGATACAGGGCAGGGAAATTACATAACATGGGGGCAACCATAGCAACTAAATAATGGACAGAAACTAGGGCGGGGAAAACTGGGAGGACAGAACCATCATTACAAAAAGGGGGGAGAAACAGAACATACCAACACACCACAACACACAACTTCCCGAGTGGAAGCAGCCACCTCAGCCTCCACCCCAGGCCCAACAGAATCCAATTCAGGTGGCAGTGTCCCTGCACAAACAATTTCAGGAGGTACTGACACTTTTTCATTCCCATCTTTTACACATTTTTTCCCAGTAATTTGTATTTGCTTTGCCCAAAATTAAAAAATCTTGTCCTTGTTGACAAGAATTGATCAGCCCAGTTGGAATATTCACCCAGAAAAAATTATTTAAAAGATGAATTAGTTTTGAGGAACTCAATTCAACCCTTGTGTTAGAAATTGATGAGCTGGGATCATTCGAGGTTGGGCTGGTTGAGAGATGTTGCAGACATTTCTCCACAGAAATCCTTTCTTTCGGATTTCTGCGTCTTCGGGAGGCCAGAGGCCTCCGAAGAGAAGGTAAGCAATTATTATCAGCTGCTGGGGAATGCAACAGGAACACCTTGATTGGCTCATTTCCTATTTTTATAATTAAGAGCCAATCACCAGTGCAAGCTAGGGGACTGAGTCCTTGAACACAACTTTGTTGTGGATTCTTTTCTATCTATTCTTAGCTTAGCTAGCAGCTCTTCAAAGCTCTCTCTATATTCTATTTAGTATAGTCATAATGTATTATATATAATATCTTAATAAATAAGCCTTCTGATCAAGATACAAGATTCACCGTCTCTCTCTCACCAGCTGCGACCCACTCAGGCGCGGTAATAGAGAGACAAATGGCTGATGTGCCATCATCACTTGGTCTGAGATCTGATTGCCAGTGGGAACCACTATTTGTGTCTGAGCACAGTGGAACGCGCTGTTTCTGAAGTTTAAAGACAGTGGGTTACCATTGATGTCAAATAGTGAGTGACAGCATTTAGCAAGATGCCTTCCTTTTTGGCATCGAGGGCAAATAGAATTTTGATTTGATGTCCCACGACAATCCTTTTTAAGGTGCCCTAGTTTACCACAACCAAAGCAGACAGGCTTTTTATTAGAATCTACTTGTACAGCATTAACAGAATTTTCCCAACATTTTTCTTGTTTTTCTAAAAGCTTTTCAATTTTATCCATTCGTTGTGTCAAATTGTGTTCCAGTGTTTTTTCCAAAGCATTGACCTGTGAATTTGCAGCATTTTGTGAACCCATAAGTCTACTGCAAGCTGTTAGCATCTGTGTAATTGTTGGAGGCTGATCAGGCAAAGCTAAAATAATTTTTTTACATTCATTATTAGCATCTACAGAAGCAAGATTTTGAATGATATATGAGCGGGCTTGTTCATCTGGACATTGCCTTTCAACTGCTTGAGTTAATCTATCCAGAAAAGAACCATAAGATTCAGTTTCACCTTGTTTGATCAGTGGATAAGAATTCAAATGAGAGCCAGGAGGCTCAAGTGAAAGCACATTGGGCGCCAGTATGCGGGGGACGGGACAGGTATAAGTCCAATGGTGTCAGGAACCCACGTCTTAAAAAAGGAACCCACTAGGCCGTGGCAAAATATCCAAATATGGATAACATTGTAACCAGACCAGTGAAGAGACTTTTTCTTTTATTTCCAGCACATCAGCCTCAAAATACAAAATGGAGACATGACAGCTCACTGATCCACACCCAAAAAATGTCTCCTCCAGCAGGGCTCATACCGCAATACATAAAATCATCTCAGACTAGTTTCAGCCAATCAGACACAGAAAACACATATTGACAAGCATTCTATCCAATCTTATAAAACATTCGTAATCGTAGCTAAAACAAAGACTAGTTCATAAGAGACAAAGAACAGAGTTCTATTCATGCTAATCTTCTAAAGATATACATTAAATAACCTTGTTGCCATCCTAAAGCCAATTCCACAGAGACCTCTTGTTATTTTGTCACGTCTACTGCTTGGGAAACTTTTCTGCTTGCATAGGAAACTTTTCTACAATGCTAACAAAACTTCTTCAAAACTTCAAAGTCTGAGGCCTACATACTTCTTTTAACCATTTCTTAAAAATCCTCTAACCTTATGGATTCCAACAGCACCCATGGCCAGAATTGGGATTTCACCTCCAAATTTCCTTATATCCAGGCATTTTTCCCATAGCAATATCACCAGGACAAGTCTGGCTGGCAGTACTTTCACAATGGTCACCTCTCATCTGTCCCCAAACATTGGGGTAGGCTGCATGCTCTCCTTCCCATGGGAAAGAACTGGCCTGCTTGTCAAGGTGCCCATGGCCGAGATTGGGTTTCCACCTCCAAAATTCCCTCAATCCAAAATCTGCTATTATTGACAAGTCTGGCTGGCCTTGGCTTACTGAGGCTCTCACCTGCCTTCCAAATCTTGGGGTTTTGTGCTTTCCTTCCTATGGAAAAGAACAGTCTATTTCAGCCAGGTGCCCATGGCCACAATTGGGATTTCACCTCCAACATTGCCTGTTATGACAGACTGGAGGTGATTGTTGGCAATAAACATTTTGTGTGAGGGGGAGGAAGGGGCAGGTCCAGCCATGCCCTGCCCTGTAAGCCCAGCCCTGCCCTGCCCTGTGACCCCAGTCCCCCCAGGGGCCTCCAGTGGGTTTACGGTTTCTACCTGACCAGCGGCACACTGATCCCCCAGAACTGCCGTCCCACCCTGGGCACTGGGGTCCTCTTAGCTCTACTCAGTGCTGCTGCTGTACTCAGGGCACCCCAAACTCCCATAGGGACCCGTGTGCACCCACTCCAGGGATTGTGTGCGACTCACACTGCCCCGATCCTCCACGCACCCGGAACTCCGTTCGGGGTTTGCGTGCCAACTCACCAATTCGTCTGCCACCCTCAGCACGCCCTGAGGGCGCCTACCAAGCCTTAAGGGGGAAGGCCGACCCCTTGTGTGCCACTCACATTTCTGTTCCTCTGCACACCCGGAGGGGGGCCCACCTTATCCCCATGGGAGGCCTCTCACTCACTCAGGGTTCTCTTGCTTCCCTCTGTTTGTGGCCCGTCCCCTCGCAGGAGTCCAGAACCGCGGTGCTGGGAGGGCCACAGCTGCTATGGGGCTCCGAGCTGCCGGGCCCCGTCGCACACACACTTCTTTTGCTTGCCTCCTACTCCTGCCACCGGCTTCACTTACCGATGTTCCTCCACACTGTTTGGTGCTAGGCTGCTGCCGACTGCTCCAGATAGGGCCAGATATCCTGGAGGCCCTCAGTCTTCTTCAGGTGTGGCCTATCCCAGACCAGTCCCCAAGACTGGTATGAATGGCACGTGAGCAGCTCTTTAGTGATTTCAGTTTTACTGGAAACAGTCTAGGTAGGGGACCCATGGGGTGCGCGCACACCACCGCTCCTCCCGAGATGGCGGAGGAGGAGGAAGAGGAGGAGGTCAGCTCCATCGTGCAGCAGAGCTGGGTCTTTTTCCTCACAAGAGTCTCTGAGTAGGTGCCTCTTGGCATCAGGTTCATAGTCTTTATACTGCTCTTGGCCCGCTCTGGTTAGGCTGACGAAGGTGAAAAGTTCTGACCGGGGTCTTTGATACTATCTTATGTTCTCTCTGTTTAGAGGTGTTATTGCGATTCTTTATTTGCATGGTTGGTCATTGTTTTAGGGATTTTTGTTATGTAATCCTTTTCTGCTAAGTCCTATGGGAGTTTCATATTTGCTTATTAGGTGACATAATCATCTTCTTTATGATCTTGGATCCTTCGCCATTTTAGATGAGAGTGGGAGCAGCGGGGGTAATACCCAACCATAAGGAGATTTACATAATTATAAAACCTTTAACAAGCAATTAATAGCTAACATTGGAACTTTACGTAACTATAAGGCATTAAACAAACAATCTAGAACTGTCATTGGAACTTTATATTAACTCCTTGAACAATGTATTCTCTACAACATTGTGGGAAGTTGTGGAACCAAGGGGACCATTGTGGCACTGTTGGGGCCCATGGAACCAAGGAGCCAGTGTGGAAACCAGAGTCCGCTGTGAGCCTGTGGGGTGTAACAACCCAGAACACTGAAATGCTGGAGGCAACCAAAGGCTCCTTTACTCGTGTTTGGTGCACTGATGAAACACCAGCCAGATATGCACAAGAGGTCAAAATGACACAAAATTTTACTGGCAAAGTACTAAAAATCAAGAAACTTTGGAAGAGGTTTCAATGCAACATCCAATTACACAGAAAACGTTTATCATAGCAGTAACTTCATTAATTTAGCTCATTTCACCTAGAAACCTTTAAACACGTAAGCTGTTGAGGTACCCAAAAATGTTATATATAAAGAGCATTAGAAGGAGAAAAGAGAGGGACAGAAAGACAGAAGCTCTATAGAAAGACACGCATATGACTATCAGTTTCGAGGGTTCCAGTGTGGGTGAGATACAAAATCCAGGAGAAGGCAGAGTCCATACCAGGGGCTGACCTTTTGCTTGGTGTTTTCAAGCCCCAGGCCTTTGTGAGCCTCCCCCCAGGTGGGATTTCTGATTGCTTGGGCAATCAGGGCTGGGTTAGCACTGTCCCCACTGTGTGACTGATTCACAGCTCATCCCACAGTGTCTCAGGACATTGATCTCATCCAGCCTCTGACCCAGTGACCATGGTGACACTGGGAAACCTCATGCAACCATGGGTCAGTTGTGACCAGGTGGGTCCAAGGACACAATGGTGACACTGGGGAACCTCACGGAACAATGGGTCAGTTGTGACAATGTGGGTCTGTTCAAGATTGCAATGCAAGACGTTTTCTATTACCATCTGTATGGCAGATTATCTTTTGTCAAGTGGGCAGTTTGCCTTATCTCTCTCTTTGAGTGACCACAATCACTCCTCCCTTGGGAGGGGACATCTGCTGATAACAGACTATTGAATGTCTCTGCATGACTGATAAGAACTATAACATCCCATTGAGAGATGTGATCCCAGAGGGAGGAGCCAAGCATTGCTACCCAGATATAATCCAGAGGTTTTTGAGACACCAGCACGGCTTTCTCCACGAGATTCCCCAGAAAAACAGCAGCTGTCTCTTCTCCCATTGGGTCTTCAGAGGAAGAATACATCCTTCTCTACAGATCCCCCTTGCTCCAACAGAACCACACCTGACACTTCAGGAGGTCTGCAGCCACATTTCTAATTGGACTGCCACCAACACCCTGACCCACAGGGTGTCAGGTTGGGTTCTGACTCTGTCAGTGTTGTTCTAGTGTACTGTACTGTTTATTTTATCATTTTATTTTTTTCCTTTCCCTGTTAAAGAACTGTTATTTCCTGTTCCCATATTTTTGCCTGAGAGCCCCTTAATTTAAAATTTATAGCAATTGAGTGGGATGGGGAGGATTTACGTTCTCCAATTCAGGGCTGGCTCCTGCCTTCCTTAGCAGACTCCTGTCTTTGCAAACCAAGACAGTATTGATGACACTTACAGGGTCAATGCTGTGGGTGTTGATCACACTGACAGGGTTCTGCTGTGGGTATTGATCACACTGGCAAGGTCCCACTGTGGGTATTGATCACACTGACAGGGTCAATGGTGTGGGTATTGATCACACTGACAGGGTCCTGATGTGGGTATTGATCACATTGAAAGGGTCAATGCTATGTGTATTGCTCACCATGAGAGGGTCAATGCTGTGGGTATTGATCACACTGACAGGGTCAATGCTGGTTCTGCTGTAGGGGACACACTCTTGGGGTGGGCACTGGTCCCACTGTGAATAAATGTTGGGCAGGATGGAAGTTTTGCAAGGAACTCTCACAGATATGTATGCATGGCAGAATGATTTTTAAATGTAGAATCTGATGAAGGAATAGAAATGAAAGCAAGTTTTGATATAGAAGAAAAGAATTACCGAGCCAGTCTTACTGGATAACCAAGAAGGCGAAGAGCGTATTTGTTAGAAGGGGTTTTTATGACTTAGAGCAAAGGATAAACCCACCTCCAACAAGAAGATGTTTTTACCAAGCAGGAAGATAGCACAGGCAAACAAGGCAGCAAAGCTGCAAGTAGAAAAAAGGTCTCAGAATTTTCCACTGCAAGAAAACTGAAAAACAACTTCTAGTCTAAAATGTGATGTACTAACGTTTAGTGATTGGAGAACAGTAACATGAATATGGTAATTGTAGTGGTTATAACAGGCTATAGATAACAGTTAAGGAATAGATTGGGTCTACTGTATTAAGATGCTCAGCAAAGAAGAATATATAATATAATAAAAGTATATATATATAATAAATATATAAGAAAATATATAATAAAACTATTATCTGAAATATAAAACTAAAAATATTTTAAAATATATTAAAATAAATAATAATAAATTAAAATAATAAATAAGTAAATAAAATAAATTTTAAAAAATTAAAAAAAATAAAAATATATTGAACTAAAATAAAAAATAAATTAAAAATATATAATAAACATATATAATATATGCAAAACCAAAGGGTCTCCAGGCCTGTCTGCAGCTGGAGCTGACAGCTGCGGGCACAGCTCTGTCACCCACAGCCCTGGACTGCTGTGACACCTTGGATGGAATAAACTGCATTTTGTGTACAATAAACTGCATTTTGTACACAATAAACTGCATTTTGTATACAATAAACTGCATTTTGGGTACGATAAACCACATTTTGTGTACAACAAACTGCATTTTGTCTACAATAAACTGCATTTTGGAGAGCAGCCTGGAGTCCCACTTCCCTCATTCAGCTCTCACAGGTGTGGGTGATAAAGATGAAGCTGATGATGATGATGATGATGGTGTGAGCAGTGTCATGGTGACGCTGTCAGTGGTGTTGGATGAGGAAGATGTTGGTGATGGATGTCACCATAGTGTGGGTGCTGGGATATGTGGTGATGATGATGATGATGATGATGATGATGATGATGAAGGCACTGTGAGCAGTGTCCCAGCCTGCCCTGCCCGGGAAGGCAGAGGGAGCCCTGGGAGGCCCAGTGTGGCTTTGCTCAGGGTGGGGGAGAAACCAGAGACCCCCAGAGCTGGGTGAGGGGGGACAGGGACATGGGACAGACAGACGGACAGGGGACAGACACAGGGACAGACAGATGGACAGACATAGGGACAGGGAGAAGACACAAGGACAGGGACAGACACAGGGATAGATCAAAGGGACGGACAGAGGGACAGGGGACAGACACATGGACATGGGACCGACACAGGGACATAGACAGGGACAGATAGATGGAGAGGGGACAGACACAGGGACAGACAGGAGACAGACACAGGGACAGACAGACGGACAGCGGACAGACACAGGGACAGACAGAGGGACAGGGGCACGAGCACACACCCATCCATATGAGAAAAGCACCCATGAACACACAGAGTTGCTTTGCTGAAGAGTTTATTGATTATTGATAATTGATTATTGATTATCAATCATTGATTATCAATTATCGATTATCGATTGTTCCAGGGCCATTCCCAGGCTCCCAGGGCACCTCTCCAGGGATGATCAAATCCTGACGGCCTGACAGGGACAGGAGCTGAGTGTGACCCCGGGGTGACCCCAGGGTGACCCCAGTGTGTCTCCAGAGCCCCCAGAGACACCCAAACCCCCCCAGAGCCCCCCAGGACCATCCCAAACTGGGGCAAACTGGGGGGCACTGAGGAGTACAGGGATGTCCTCAGTGCCATCCCCAGCACAGAGGATGCTCTGAGCCCAGCACTGGTCTATACTGGGATGCACTGGGATGCACACTGGTCTATACTGGTCCATACTGGGATGCCCCCAGTGCCATCCCTAGCACAGCTCCGGGTACCCACCTCAGCCCTCTGCACTCCGAAGCCTTTGGGTTTCTGCACAGATGGGGCAGAGGGCACCGGAGTCACCATGGGGCCACCGGGGTCACTGAGGGGTCACCAGCCCAGCTGGGCGGAGGGGCCCAACTGGCCCCCAATATCCCCCAGTGTCCCCCAGTGTGCCCCAGTTCCCCCTCAGTATCCCCCAGTTTTCCCAGTTCCTCCAGTTCCCCCTCAGTATCCCCCAGTTCCCCCCAGTCCATCCCAGTTCCCCCCAATTCCCCCCAGTCCATCCAAGTTCCCCCCAGTATCCCCAGTTCCCCCCAGTCCATCCCAGTATCTTCCAGTTCCCCCCAGTTCTGCCCAGTTCATCCCAGTATTCCGCAGTTCCCTCCGTATCCCCCAGTCCATCCCAGTTCCTCCCCAGCCCATCCCAGTCCATCCCAGTCCATTCCAGTTTCCCCAGTCCATCCCAGTCCATCCCAGTTCCCCCAGTCTCACCTTGATGCAGCCCCCAATGCCTCCCACGATCCCGGAATGCAGGGGCAGAGCAAAGAGGATTTGGGGGTTTAGGGATTAGGGATTTGGGGATTTGGGAATTTAGGAGTTTGGGGATTTGGGATTGGGGGATTGGGGATTTGGAGATTTGTGGGATTGGGGATTTGGAGATTTGGGGGGTTTGGGGATTTGGGGGCTGTACTGGGATGTCCTGGGCTATACTGGTACCCATCTGGCCATAACCGATGCCACCAATTTGCTGTGGGGAGAGCAGGAGATGTCCCCAACGTCACTGGGGTGTCCCCATTACCACCCAGTGCTCCCCAGTGCCCCCCAGTGCCCCCAGTGCCCCCCCAGTCCATCCCAGTATCTCCCAGTCCATCTCAGTCCATTCCAGTGCCCCCAGTGCCCCCATGCACTCATCCCAGCACAGATCACTCCGCTTCCCTCCATGTTAACCTGGGCAGGGACAGCAAAGTTTGGTCAGGGGATGGGATCAATGGGGAGCCCCAAAAGGATGAGATGGGATGGGATCCATGGAATGGATGGGATTTTTGGGGAGCCCCAACAAAATGGGATGGGATCAATGGGATCAATGGGCAGGGATGGAATGGGATCAATGGGATCAATAGAATGGGATGGGGTGGGATTAAGGATGGGATCGGGAATCCCAAAGGAATGGGATGGGATCCATGGGATGCAATCCATGGGATGGATGGGATGGGATTTCTGGGGAGACCCCAGCCCTGAGCCCAGCCCAGGGCCCTGCAGCCTCCCCTGGCTCTGAGCTGGCAGGCACAGCAGGATGGAGAAGAGCAGGGCCACGCTGAGCACAGCCACCTTCATCTTCCTCTGGCTCTGGGCAGCGCTGCCTGAGGCTGCAGCAGGTGAGGAGCACCTTTATCCCTGCTGGGACTCCTCCCTGCACCCTCCCTGCCAGCCCCCAGGCCAAAGCCCAGCTTGGCACAGCCCCAGCCCTGGCCACAAGCCCAGCCCTGGCACAGAGCCCATCCCACCCCACCTGTGGCACGGATCCAGCCCCCTCGCCCGGCATCCCTCCAGCTTCCTGCACGGGGCAGCTGCCCCTGGAAGGGCCCAGGCACCTGGGGGGCCAAGGGGGGCAGGCAGGGAGCCAAAGGCACCTGGGCACCCTGTGGGGACAAACCCCAGTCCAACGCAATCCATCCTCCAACAGCTCCCCAGTCTCGGGGTTGTGCTGCTCAGGGTGACCCCAGATGTGGCACAAAGTCTCTTTTCCCATCCTGGCAGTCAGAGGAGTCAGAGCTCTTCATTTCTCGTTCCCAAGGTTGTTTATTGTTTTTTATCTATAAAATTCTTTCTCTGCCTGCCCAGGTCCACTCAGCAAGACAGTCCAGGCACTCTACCTCCTTTGGGGTGATGTTATATTTTTATATATTTTTATTTATACTTTATATATTTATATATTTTATAGATATTTATATATTACTATTTACACATATTTTATATGTTACAATTTTTACATATTTTTACATATTTATATATATCTTATATTTGTACTTTATTATTATATATTTATTTATATTTATAGATATAATGTTTTTATCTATTTATGTATTCTATTTTGTATATATTTATACATATTTATATATATTTATATTTTATTTATATATATTTATTTAGAAATATGTAATATTTATTTATCTATTTGTTTATTTATGTATTTTAGATTTCTATTTTTTTGAAAACTACGTGTAAAATAGTTACAATTCCTTCCCAATGCCCATCACCTACATTAGACAGTGAGCTTCTACCCTAAACTAACCCAAAAAGTGCTGCCATCACCCAGACAATGGAGGCCAAGAAGAAGAAGAAGGACAAAGGCTGGACACACCCAGATCCCCCCATCTTGCCCCCTGACCCCCACTCTAAAAACCCCAAAATTCTCCATTTTCACCCTGTGACAAATTCACTCGCATTCCACTCAAACTCTCTTGCCTTGTAATTCTTCCCATCAAGGTGGGGATTTGCTCCAAGGGTCACAATCCCAGTCCCAGCCGTCCTGGGCTCTGAGCCCCCCTGGAGCCATCCAAGACAGACAGATAGACATGCTGGGGCCTGACGGCCCAGGGGAGATCCCCTGCCTGCCCCACTGTCCCACCCAGCCCCACTGGGTCCTGCTGGATCCCCCAATCCAATCCTGCTCCTGTGCGCCATGGAGAGAGATTTGGGGATCAGAATCTAATTTTATTGTGGGATACAATAAATACATAATAATATATTGGGGACATATCATTATATATTTTTAAATTGTCAATATTATTAATATTAAAGTATTATTATTTATTAAAATTTTAAATAATATAATAATTATTATTATGTATATTAAATTATATAGTATACATATTTTAATAATATAAAATTATATACTACTAAATTATATAATTATAAATTATATCTCTTATTTATTAAATTATTATAATAGTTTAACTATTATTAATATCATATATAATTAAATTATCAATATTATTACTATTAAAATGTACTATAATATAAATAATAAATATATAATATTAATTATATATAATAAACATAATAATTAGATATTATTATAATTAATATGCATTTATCTATAAAATATATATTAAATTTACGTAGAATCATCTATATAATATATAGATTTATAACTATATATTATTTTAATAGATATAATAAATACTAATAACACTACTAATATAATAAATATATAATAATATCTCATTTCAGGGACACCAGCAATGTGTGCTGCAATGATTGTGTAACAATCACACACACAAATTTATGCAAATAAATAATAAATGTGCTAAATAAATAGATAAATAAATAAAATATAATTAATAGATGCAAATAAATATTGAATATGCAAATAAATACATTTGGCAGAGTTTGATGATATTTTCTTTTTCTGCTGAACCTGTCTCATTTAATCTCCTTGCAATCCAGGTCTAATTTTCACAGCTCCCTTTGCTTTTGCCATCCTGGTATCAAATCTCTGCTGTTCCCCAGGCCCAGAGTCCATCCCCTGCCTGGTGTCCCCCGACATCCCAACAGCTCCCAGAGCCCCAGGGCTGGCCCTGAGCAGGGCTCCCCTTCCTGCCCGAGGCTCCAGCCCAGCCCTGAGCCCTGGCAGGGGGGGAAATGGGATTTAATCATTGGCTTTGGGCAAATATTCACATGGAAATTGTATGTGCTGTGTCAGAAAGTTGTGCTGGGTTAACTTTTTAGTAGTTTGGTAAATCTAATTTTAGGGTAAAACATAATGTTAAAATAGAAACTCTGCTATGTGAGATACTTTTTTTTAAAGAAAGGACTTGCACTGAGATAGCAGCTACAGGACACTTAATCTTTCAGAGAATTTATTGGTTTCTTATCATAAAAAATGAACTTTTTCCCACCTTGAATGTGCTGTTAAAATTCAGAGGAAGAAGCTGACACTGACCAGACAGAATCGTGTGTTTGAATGGAATTTATGCATCATGTATGAGGGGTATGAACATGCAGCAGGTTATTGCTTTTAAGGGTTAATCCTCTGTTGATGTGGGTCCTTCCTTGTGCTAATTTTGCCCAGAAAAAGCTACCCCGACTGTCCATACCTCTTTGTTTTTATTTTCTCATATTGTCCTAATCCAAATTATTCAAATTATTACTACTCTAACTGCATTGCTATTTTTATAACCATTTTATTACCATTAAACTTTTACAATTTCCAACTCAAGTTCTTTGCAGGGCTTTTCCCCAGGTGGCCTTGAGGGCTCAGAGCAAGGAGAGTCCCTGGCAAAATGCAGTTTTTTGTACCCAAAATGCAGTTTATTGTACTCAAAATGCAGTTTATTGTATCCCCCCCCTCTGGCAGGGCTCCCAGAGCTGCCAGAGCCTACATTTCCCATGGACACCCAGGGACGTTTCCAGGAGATGTTCCCTGCTCGGGGACACTGCCCACACTGCAGGGACCTGGGGTGGGACAGGGGGGAAACCCTGCAGGGCCTGCCCCGACTGTTTGCCTTGGATTGGGGAGCACCAGCAGTGACCTGGAAGGTTCCAGAAGGTTTTCCTGTTATCTGTGGGTGCTTTGTGCCTCTGTTGGGGAATTGAGCAGCCAGCAGTGACCTGGAAGGTTCCAGAAGGTTTTCCTGTTATCTGTGGGTGCTTTGTTCCTCCTTTGTGCGGAATTGAGGACCCAGCAGTGATCTGGAAGGTTTTCCTGTTATCTGTGGGTGCTTTGTGCCTCCTTGGTGCACCATTCAGGAATGGTGTTGGCTCAGGGACGTTCCCAGCCCTGCACACCCCAGGGGCCGTTCCAGATGATCCCAGCCTTGGCTCCATGGGCTCTGCACTCACCTGCTCCTGGTTTGGGATCATTGGAAGAGGGAAATGTTCCCAGTTCGGTGTCTGGGGCAGGGATGGGCTGGAGAAGTGACCAGGGCAAGGCTGAGGTGCAGCTGATCCGCCCTGGGCTGTGTCCCTGCCTCTCCCTGGCAGCAACCTGGAAAATTCCTGATTTCCCTCTCATTCATCCCGAGGGATTTTTTCCCCACTCAGGTTCCAAATCAATTCCTGGCCTGGCCATTGTCCCCAGGCTGTGACCACAGGGGGAACAGAGGAGCCTGATCTACCCACATTTACATCTTCTGAGAGCCTGAATGAGGGATGTGGGACTCCATGCAGCTCTTCAAAATGCAGTTTATTGTACCCAAAATCCAGTTTATTGTCTCCAAAATCCAGTTTATTGTCTCCAAAACGCAGTTTATTGTACACAAAATCCAGTTCATTGTATCCAAAATGCAGTTTATTGCATCCAAACTGCAGTTTATTTGATCTAAAAGGCAGTTTATTGAACCCCAAATGCTGAGTATTGCTCAAAAAGGGCTGTTTATTTTACACAAAATGCAGTTTGTTGTGTCCAGGAAGTTACAGCAGTCCAGGGTCTTGCCTCTTGAACCCCCATTCTAAAACCCTAAAATTCTACATTTTCCCCCTGTGATAAATTCCCTGTCATTTTACTCATACTCTTGTGGCTTGTAACTCCTCGCACAAAGTTAGGAATTGTTTCCATTGGCTAAAATTGAAGGCACAGGTGGTTGTGACTCTGTGTCAAGGTCTCTGAAGGATTTTTAAATGTAGAGTCTGCTGAAGGAATAGAGATGGAAGCAAGTTTTGATATAGAAGAAAAGAATTGCTGAGCCAGTCTTACTGGATAACCAAGGAGGCAAAGGGTGTGTTAGTTAGAAAGGGTTTTTATGACTTAGAGCAAAGGATAAACCCACCTCAAGCAAGAAGATGTTTTTACCGAGCAGGAAGATAGCACAGGCAAACAAGGCAGCAAAGCTGCAAGTAGAAAAAAGGTCTCAGAATTTTCCACTGCAAGAAAACTGAAAAACAACTTCTAGCTTAAACTGTAATGTACTAACTTTTAGTGACTGGAGAATAGTAACATGAATATGGTAATTAAAAATGAATATGGTAATTGTAGTGGTTATGATAGGCAGTAGATAACAGTTAAGGTATAGATGTGTTCTACTGTTTTAAGATGCTCAGCAAAGAAAAGTATATAATATAATAAAAGTGTATACATAGAATAAAATATATAATAAAAATATAAAACATAAAATAAAAAAATGTACCATTATGAAGTTAAAAATAAATAAAAATATAAAATAAAAAATAAATAATAATATAATAAAAGAATTTTATTAAATGCATATTAATATATAAAAATAATAAATAAATAAATTTACAAAATGAAATATATAAATATATTTTTAAAATAAAGGAAATATATATTCAAAATAAAATAAAATAAAATAAATTAAAATAAAATAAATTAAATATATATAATAAAATATATCATAAAAATATATAATAAAATATATTAGAATAAAATAAATAAAATAAATAATATAATATTAAAATAAAAATGAATACATTAATGAAATATAAAAATATTTTAAAATAAAATAAAATATATTAAAATAAAAAATAATGACTAATTTAAAAATGGATAATAAAATATATAATTATAAAAATAAGTAAAACAATAATAATATATCAAAATAAAATTAGAAAAATATACAGATTTTAAAGTAAAATTTTAAAATACATATTGAAAAAAAATAAAATAAATATAATTTTAAATCTATAATAAAATCATAAAATAAAAGTATATAATATAACCAAAACCAATGGGTCTCCAGGCCTGCCTTCAGCTGGAGCTGACAGCTGTGGGCACAGCTCTGTCACCCACGACCCTGGACTGCTGTGACACCTTGGGTACAATGAACTGCATTTTAGAAACAATGAACTGGATTTTGTGTACAATAAACTGCGTTTTGGAGACAATAAACTGGATTTTGGGGACAATAAACTGGATTTTGGGTACAATAAACTGCATTTTGAAGAGCTGCATGGAGTCCCACATCCCTCATTCAGGCTCTCAGAAGATGTAAATGTGGGTAGATCAGGCTCCTCTGTTCCCCCTGTGGTCACAGCCTGGGGACAATGGCCAGGCCAGGAATTGATTTGGAACCTGAGTGGGGAAAAAATCCCTCGGGATGGATGAGAGGGAAATCAGGAATTTTCCAGGTTGCTGCCAGGGAGAGGCAGGGACACAGCCCAGGGCGGATCAGCTGCACCTCAGCCTTGCCCTGGTCACTTCTCCAGCCCATCCCTGCCCCAGACACCGAACTGGGAACATTTCCCTCTTCCAATGATCCCAAACCAGGAGCAGGTGAGTGCAGAGCCCATGGAGCCAAGGCTGGGATCATCTGGAACGGCCCCTGGGGTGTGCAGGGCTGGGAACGTCCCTGAGCCAACACCATTCCTGAATGGTGCACCAAGGAGGCACAAAGCACCCACAGATAACAGGAAAACCTTCCAGATCACTGCTGGGTCCTCAATTCCGCACAAAGGAGGAACAAAGCACCCACAGATAACAGGAAAACCTTCTGGAACCTTCCAGGTCACTGCTGGCTGCTCAATTCCCCAACAGAGGCACAAAGCACCCACAGATAACAGGAAAACCTTCTGGAACCTTCCAGGTCACTGCTGGTGCTCCCCAATCCAAGGCAAACAGTCGGGGCAGGCCCTGCAGGGTTTCCCCCCTGTCCCACCCCAGGTCCCTGCAGTGTGGGCAGTGTCCCCGAGCAGGGAACATCTCCTGGAAACGTCCCTGGGTGTCCATGGGAAATGTAGGCTCTGGCAGCTCTGGGAGCCCTGCCAGAGGGGGGGGATACAATAAACTGCATTTTGAGTACAATAAACTGCATTTTGGGTACAAAAAACTGCATTTTGCCAGGGACTCTCCTTGCTCTGAGCCCTCAAGGCCACCTGGGGAAAAGCCCTGCAAAGAACTTGAGTTGGAAATTGTAAAAGTTTAATGGTAATAAAATGGTTATAAAAATAGCAATGCAGTTAGAGTAGTAATAATTTGAATAATTTGGATTAGGACAATATGAGAAAATAAAAACAAAGAGGTATGGACAGTCGGGGTAGCTTTTTCTGGGCAAAATTAGCACAAGGAAGGACCCACATCAACAGAGGATTAACCCTTAAAAGCAATAACCTGCTGCATGTTCATACCCCTCATACATGATGCATAAATTCCATTCAAACACACGATTCTGTCTGGTCAGTGTCAGCTTCTTCCTCTGAATTTTAACAGCACATTCAAGGTGGGAAAAAGTTCATTTTTTATGATAAGAAACCAATAAATTCTCTGAAAGATTAAGTGTCCTGTAGCTGCTATCTCAGTGCAAGTCCTTTCTTTAAAAAAAAGTATCTCACATAGCAGAGTTTCTATTTTAACATTATGTTTTACCCTAAAATTAGATTTACCAAACTACTAAAAAGTTAACCCAGCACAACTTTCTGACACAGCACATACAATTTCCATGTGAATATTTGCCCAAAGCCAATGATTAAATCCCATTTCCCCCCCTGCCAGGGCTCAGGGCTGGGCTGGAGCCTCGGGCAGGAAGGGGAGCCCTGCTCAGGGCCAGCCCTGGGGCTCTGGGAGCTGTTGGGATGTCGGGGGACACCAGGCAGGGGATGGACTCTGGGCCTGGGGAACAGCAGAGATTTGATACCAGGATGGCAAAAGCAAAGGGAGCTGTGAAAATTAGACCTGGATTGCAAGGAGATTAAATGAGACAGGTTCAGCAGAAAAAGAAAATATCATCAAACTCTGCCAAATGTATTTATTTGCATATTCAATATTTATTTGCATCTATTAATTATATTTTATTTATTTATCTATTTATTTAGCACATTTATTATTTATTTGCATAAATTTGTGTGTGTGATTGTTACACAATCATTGCAGCACACATTGCTGGTGTCCCTGAAATGAGATATTATTATATATTTATTATATTAGTAGTGTTATTAGTATTTATTATATCTATTAAAATAATATATAGTTATAAATCTATATATTATATAGATGATTCTACGTAAATTTAATATATATTTTATAGATAAATGCATATTAATTATAATAATATCTAATTATTATGTTTATTATATATAATTAATATTATATATTTATTATTTATATTATAGTACATTTTAATAGTAATAATATTGATAATTTAATTATATATGATATTAATAATAGTTAAACTATTATAATAATTTAATAAATAAGAGATATAATTTATAATTATATAATTTAGTAGTATATAATTTTATATTATTAAAATATGTATACTATATAATTTAATATACATAATAATAATTATTATATTATTTAAAATTTTAATAAATAATAATACTTTAATATTAATAATATTGACAATTTAAAAATATATAATGATATGTCCCCAATATATTATTATGTATTTATTGTATCCCACAATAAAATTAGATTCTGATCCCCAAATCTCTCTCCATGGCGCACAGGAGCAGGATTGGATTGGGGGATCCAGCAGGACCCAGTGGGGCTGGGTGGGACAGTGGGGCAGGCAGGGGATCTCCCCTGGGCCGTCAGGCCCCAGCATGTCTATCTGTCTGTCTTGGATGGCTCCAGGGGGGCTCAGAGCCCAGGACGGCTGGGACTGGGATTGTGACCCTTGGAGCAAATCCCCACCTTGATGGGAAGAATTACAAGGCAAGAGAGTTTGAGTGGAATGCGAGTGAATTTGTCACAGGGTGAAAATGGAGAATTTTGGGGTTTTTAGAGTGGGGGTCAGGGGGCAAGATGGGGGGATCTGGGTGTGTCCAGCCTTTGTCCTTCTTCTTCTTCTTGGCCTCCATTGTCTGGGTGATGGCAGCACTTTTTGGGTTAGTTTAGGGTAGAAGCTCACTGTCTAATGTAGGTGATGGGCATTGGGAAGGAATTGTAACTATTTTACACGTAGTTTTCAAAAAAATAGAAATCTAAAATACATAAATAAACAAATAGATAAATAAATATTACATATTTCTAAATAAATATATATAAATAAAATATAAATATATATAAATATGTATAAATATATACAAAATAGAATACATAAATAGATAAAAACATTATATCTATAAATATAAATAAATATATAATAATAAAGTACAAATATAAGATATATATAAATATGTAAAAATATGTAAAAATTGTAACATATAAAATATGTGTAAATAGTAATATATAAATATCTATAAAATATATAAATATATAAAGTATAAATAAAAATATATAAAAATATAACATCACCCCAAAGGAGGTAGAGTGCCTGGACTGTCTTGCTGAGTGGACCTGGGCAGGCAGAGAAAGAATTTTATAGATAAAAAACAATAAACAACCTTGGGAACGAGAAATGAAGAGCTCTGACTCCTCTGACTGCCAGGATGGGAAAAGAGACTTTGTGCCACATCTGGGGTCACCCTGAGCAGCACAACCCCGAGACTGGGGAGCTGTTGGAGGATGGATTGCGTTGGACTGGGGTTTGTCCCCACAGGGTGCCCAGGTGCCTTTGGCTCCCTGCCTGCCCCCCTTGGCCCCCCAGGTGCCTGGGCCCTTCCAGGGGCAGCTGCCCCGTGCAGGAAGCTGGAGGGATGCCGGGCGAGGGGGCTGGATCCGTGCCACAGGTGGGGTGGGATGGGCTCTGTGCCAGGGCTGGGCTTGTGGCCAGGGCTGGGGCTGTGCCAAGCTGGGCTTTGGCCTGGGGGCTGGCAGGGAGGGTGCAGGGAGGAGTCCCAGCAGGGATAAAGGTGCTCCTCACCTGCTGCAGCCTCAGGCAGCGCTGCCCAGAGCCAGAGGAAGATGAAGGTGGCTGTGCTCAGCGTGGCCCTGCTCTTCTCCATCCTGCTGTGCCTGCCAGCTCAGAGCCAGGTGAGGCTGCAGGGCCCTGGGCTGGGCTCAGGGCTGGGGTCTCCCCAGAAATCCCATCCCATCCATCCCATGGATTGCATCCCATGGATCCCATCCCATTCCTTTGGGATTCCCGATCCCATCCTTAATCCCACCCCATCCCATTCTATTGATCCCATTGATCCCATTCCATCCCTGCCCATTGATCCCATTGATCCCATCCCATTTTGTTGGGGCTCCCCAAAAATCCCATCCATTCCATGGATCCCATCCCATCTCATCCTTTTGGGGCTCCCCATTGATCCCATCCCCTGACCAAACTTTGCTGTCCCTGCCCAGGTTAACATGGAGGGAAGCGGAGTGATCTGTGCTGGGATGAGTGCATGGGGGCACTGGGGGCACTGGAATGGACTGAGATGGACTGGGAGATACTGGGATGGACTGGGGGGGCACTGGGGGCACTGGGGGGCACTGGGGAGCACTGGGTGGTAATGGGGACACCCCAGTGACGTTGGGGACATCTCCTGCTCTCCCCACAGCAAATTGGTGGCATCGGTTATGGCCAGATGGGTACCAGTATAGCCCAGGACATCCCAGTACAGCCCCCAAATCCCCAAACCCCCCAAATCTCCAAATCCCCAATCCCACAAATCTCCAAATCCCCAATCCCCCAATCCCAAATCCCCAAACTCCTAAATTCCCAAATCCCCAAATCCCTAATCCCTAAACCCCCAAATCCTCTTTGCTCTGCCCCTGCATTCCGGGATCGTGGGAGGCATTGGGGGCTGCATCAAGGTGAGACTGGGGGAACTGGGATGGACTGGGATGGACTGGGGAAACTGGAATGGACTGGGATGGACTGGGATGGGCTGGGGAGGAACTGGGATGGACTGGGGGATACGGAGGGAACTGCGGAATACTGGGATGAACTGGGCAGAACTGGGGGGAACTGGAAGATACTGGGATGGACTGGGGGGAACTGGGGATACTGGGGGGAACTTGGATGGACTGGGGGGAATTGGGGGGAACTGGGATGGACTGGGGGGAACTGGGGGATACTGAGGGGGAACTGGAGGAACTGGGAAAACTGGGGGATACTGAGGGGGAACTGGGGCACACTGGGGGACACTGGGGGATATTGGGGGCCAGTTGGGCCCCTCCGCCCAGCTGGGCTGGTGACCCCTCAGTGACCCCGGTGGCCCCATGGTGACTCCGGTGCCCTCTGCCCCATCTGTGCAGAAACCCAAAGGCTTCGGAGTGCAGAGGGCTGAGGTGGGTACCCGGAGCTGTGCTAGGGATGGCACTGGGGGCATCCCAGTATGGACCAGTATAGACCAGTGTGCATCCCAGTGCATCCCAGTATAGACCAGTGCTGGGCTCAGAGCATCCTCTGTGCTGGGGATGGCACTGAGGACATCCCTGTACTCCTCAGTGCCCCCCAGTTTGCCCCAGTTTGGGATGGTCCTGGGGGGCTCTGGGGGGGTTTGGGTGTCTCTGGGGGCTCTGGAGACACACTGGGGTCACCCTGGGGTCACCCCGGGGTCACACTCAGCTCCTGTCCCTGTCAGGCCGTCAGGATTTGATCATCCCTGGAGAGGTGCCCTGGGAGCCTGGGAATGGCCCTGGAACAATCGATAATCGATAATTGATAATCAATGATTGATAATCAATAATCAATTATCAATAATCAATAAACTCTTCAGCAAAGCAACTCTGTGTGTTCATGGGTGCTTTTCTCATATGGATGGGTGTGTGCTCGTGCCCCTGTCCCTCTGTCTGTCCCTGTGTCTGTCCGCTGTCCGTCTGTCTGTCCCTGTGTCTGTCTCCTGTCTGTCCCTGTGTCTGTCCCCTCTCCATCTATCTGTCCCTGTCTATGTCCCTGTGTCGGTCCCATGTCCATGTGTCTGTCCCCTGTCCCTCTGTCCGTCCCTTTGATCTATCCCTGTGTCTGTCCCTGTCCTTGTGTCTTCTCCCTGTCCCTATGTCTGTCCATCTGTCTGTCCCTGTGTCTGTCCCCTGTCCGTCTGTCTGTCCCATGTCCCTGTCCCCCCTCACCCAGCTCTGGGGGTCTCTGGTTTCTCCCCCACCCTGAGCAAAGCCACACTGGGCCTCCCAGGGCTCCCTCTGCCTTCCCGGGCAGGGCAGGCTGGGACACTGCTCACAGTGCCTTCATCATCATCATCATCATCATCATCATCATCACCACATATCCCAGCACCCACACTATGGTGACATCCATCACCAACATCTTCCTCATCCAACACCACTGACAGCGTCACCATGACACTGCTCACACCATCATCATCATCATCATCAGCTTCATCTTTATCACCCACACCTGTGAGAGCTGAATGAGGGAAGTGGGACTCCAGGCTGCTCTCCAAAATGCAGTTTATTGTAGACAAAATGCAGTTTGTTGTACACAAAATGTGGTTTATCGTACCCAAAATGCAGTTTATTGTATACAAAATGCAGTTTATTGTGTACAAAATGCAGTTTATTGTACACAAAATGCAGTTTATTCCATCCAAGGTGTCACAGCAGTCCAGGGCTGTGGGTGACAGAGCTGTGCCCGCAGCTGTCAGCTCCAGCTGCAGACAGGCCTGGAGACCCTTTGGTTTTGCATATATTATATATGTTTATTATATATTTTTAATTTATTTTTTATTTTAGTTCAATATATTTTTATTTTTTTTAATTTTTTAAAATTTATTTTATTTACTTATTTATTATTTTAATTTATTATTATTTATTTTAATATATTTTAAAATATTTTTAGTTTTATATTTCAGATAATAGTTTTATTATATATTTTCTTATATATTTATTATATATATATACTTTTATTATATTATATATTCTTCTTTGCTGAGCATCTTAATACAGTAGACCCAATCTATTCCTTAACTGTTATCTATAGCCTGTTATAACCACTACAATTACCATATTCATGTTACTGTTCTCCAATCACTAAACGTTAGTACATCACATTTTAGACTAGAAGTTGTTTTTCAGTTTTCTTGCAGTGGAAAATTCTGAGACCTTTTTTCTACTTGCAGCTTTGCTGCCTTGTTTGCCTGTGCTATCTTCCTGCTTGGTAAAAACATCTTCTTGTTGGAGGTGGGTTTATCCTTTGCTCTAAGTCATAAAAACCCGTTCTAACAAATACGCTCTTCGCCTTCTTGGTTATCCAGTAAGACTGGCTCGGTAATTCTTTTCTTCTATATCAAAACTTGCTTTCATTTCTATTCCTTCATCAGATTCTACATTTAAAAATCATTCTGCCATGCATACATATCTGTGAGAGTTCCTTGCAAAACTTCCATCCTGCCCAACATTTATTCACAGTGGGACCAGTGCCCACCCCAAGAGTGTGTCCCCTACAGCAGAACCAGCATTGACCCTGTCAGTGTGATCAATACCCACAGCATTGACCCTCTCATGGTGAGCAATACCCACAGTGGGACCCTGTCAGTGTGATCAATACCCACAGTGGGACCCTGCCAGTGTGATCAATACCCCAGCATTGACCCTCTCTTTGTGATCAATACCCACAGCATAGACCCTGTCAATGTCATCAATACTGTCTTGGTTTGCAAAGACAGGAGTCTGCTAAGGAAGGCAGAAGCCACCCCTGAAATGGAGAATGTAAATCCTCCCCACCCCTCTCAATTGCTATAAATTTTAAATTAAGGGGCTCTCAGGCAAAAATATGGGAACAGGAAATAACAGTTCTTTAACAGGGAAAGGAAAAAAATAAAATGATAAAATAAACAGTACAGTACACTAGAACAACACTGACAGAGTCAGAACCCAACCTGACACCCTGTGGGTCAGGGTGTTGGTGGCAGTCCAATTAGAAATGTGGCTGCAGACCTCCTGAAGTGTCAGGTGTGGTTCTGTTGGAGCAAGGGGGATCTGTAGAGAAGGATGTATTCTTCCTCTGAAGACCCAATGGGAGAAGAGACAGCTGCTGTTTTTCTGGGGAATCCCGTGGAGAAAGCCGTGCTGGCGTCTCAAAAACCTCTGGATTATATCTGGGTAGCAATGCTTGGCTCCTCCCTCTGGGATCACATCTCTCAATGGGATGTTATAGTTCTTATCAGTCATGCAGAGACATTCAATAGTCTGTTATCAGCAGATGTCCCCTCCCAAGGGAGGAGTGATTGTGGTCACTCAAAGAGAGAGATAAGGCAAACTGCCCACTTGACAAAAGATAATCTGCCATACAGATGGTAATAGAAAACGTCTTGCATTGCAATCTTGAACAGACCCACATTGTCACAACTGACCCATGGTTCCGTGAGGTTCCCCAGTGTCACCATTGTGTCCTTGGACCCACCTGGTCACAACTGACCCATGGTTGCATGAGGTTTCCCAGTGTCACCATGGTCACTGGGTCAGAGGCTGGATGAGATCAATGTCCTGAGACACTGTGGGATGAGCTGTGAATCAGTCACACAGTGGGGACAGTGCTAACCCAGCCCTGATTGCCCAAGCAATCAGAAATCCCACCTGGGGGGAGGCTCACAAAGGCCTGGGGGCTTGAAAACACCAAGCAAAAGGTCAGCCCCTGGTATGGACTCTGCCTTCTCCTGGGTTTTGTATCTCACCCACACTGGAACCCTCGAAACTGATAGTCATATGCGTGTCTTTCTATAGAGCTTCTGTCTTTCTGTCCCTCTCTTTTCTCCTTCTAATGCTCTTTATATATAACATTTTTGGGTACCTCAACAGCTTACGTGTTTAAAGGTTTCTAGGTGAAATGAGCTAAATTAATGAAGTTACTGCTATGATAAACGTTTTCTGTGTAATTGGATGTTGCATTGAAACCTCTTCCAAAGTTTCTTGATTTTTAGTACTTTGCCAGTAAAATTTTGTGTCATTTTGACCTCTTGTGCATATCTGGCTGGGGTTTCACCAGTGCACCAAACACGAGTAAAGGAGCCTTTGGTTGCCTCCAGCATTTCAGTGTTCTGGGTTGTTACACCCCACAGGCTCACAGCGGACTCTGGTTTCCACACTGGCTCCTTGGTTCCATGGGCCCCAACAGTGCCACAATGGTCCCCTTGGTTCCACAACTTCCCACAATGTTGTAGAGAATACATTGTTCAAGGAGTTAATATAAAGTTCCAATGACAGTTCTAGATTGTTTGTTTAATGTCTTATAGTTATGTAAAGTTCCAATGTTAGTTATTAGTTGCTTGTTAAAAGTTTTATAATTATGTAAATCTCCTTATGGTTGGGTATTACCCCCGCTGCTCCCACTCTTATCTAAAATGGCGAAGGATCCGAGACCATAAAGAAGATGATTATGTCACCTAATAAGCAAATATGAAACTCCCATAGGACTTAGCAGAAAAGGATTACATAACAAAAATCCCTAAAACAATGACCAACCATGCAAATAAAGAATCGCAATAACACCTCTAAACAGAGAGAACATAAGACAGTATCAGAGACCCTTGTCAAAACTTTTCACCTTCGTCAGCCTAACCAGAGCAGGCCAAGAGCAGTATAAAGACTATGAACCTGATGCCAAGAGGCACCTACTCAGAGACTCTTGTGAGGAAAGAAGATCCAGCTCTGCTGGCTGATGGAGCTGACCTCCTCCTCTTCCTCCTCCTCAACATCTCGGGAGGAGCAGTGGTGTGCACACACCCCATGGGTCCCCTACATAGACTGTTTCCAGTAAAGCTGAAATCACTAAAGAGCTGCTCACGTGCCATTCATACCAGTCTTGGGGACTGGTCCGGGACAGGCCACACCCGAAGACAACTGAGGGCCTCCAGGATATCTGGCCCTATCTGGAGCGGTCGGCAGCAGCCTAGGACCAAACAGTGTGGAGGAGCATCAGTCAGTAAAGCCGGAGGCAGGAGTAGGAGGCAAGCAAAAGAAGTGTGTGTGCGCTGGTGCCCGACAGCTCAGAGCCCCGAAGCATCTGTGGCCCTCCGAGCACCGCGGTTCTGGACTCCTGCGAGGGGACCGATGTGGTAGATAGGGATATGCAACATGCAACGGCCCAGCTATAGCAACCCCCAGTGGGGCAGGGGACCCTCATACCCCATGCCCCCACAGGGAGCAGTCAGTTTCGCATGCCCACCAACAGCGCAATGGCAGAGTTGTGCAGCACCGCCAGTAATACTTTCGCAAACCCCCACCGCCACAAGCCGCGCCGGTGGCACAGGACCAGCAGGGGACACCCCAGAGCGGGACCCCTGGGTGGCCCTGGCCATGAAATCAGGGAAGGAACCCCTGATGGTTTGGGGGACATGCCACCTTTATGGTAGTCAAGATCCGCACGTCATAGGGTTTCAGTTTTGGGCGGACATGGGATCAGACTGCACAATTTTTCCCCAAGCATATTGGCCTGGACATTGGCAATTCAAAGAAGTCCCTCCAGTGAACAGAGTGGAAGGGCAGTCCCGGGCGTGGAAAAGCACCCAGCTGGTGGCTATAACACTTCACACGAAAAAGGGACCAGAACAGACAGTAGCAATCTACCCCTACATTTGGCAAAATTCTGCACCCCTGATAGGAAGGGACGTCCTTGCTATGTTAGGAGTCAGGATTACAAATTTATCCTGAGGGCCACTGCCGTACACCCTCCGCTGCCAATCAAATTGACTTGGAAATCATTAGACCCCGTATGGGTCGAGCAGTGGCCCCTGACAGAGCCTCAAACGGCAGCCTTGCTGGAACTGGTTGATCGCGAACAGCAAAAGGGTCACACAGAACCCTCCATCAGCCTATGGAACACCCCTGTATTCGTGATCCCCAAAACGTCTGGAGAAGGTTATCGCCTCATCCACGACCTGAGATAAGTGAACAAGACAATTCGACCCATGGGTCCAGTTCAGACACTGCTACCCACGAACTCAGCCATCCCCACAGGGCAGCCATGCGCAGTGCTGGACATCAAAGACTGTTTCTTTTTGATACCCCTGCACCCTGAGGACAAAGAACAATTTGCCTTTTTCGTTGTGTATCGAAACGGCGAGCGGCCCAACCCTTGCTTCCAATGGTGAGTATTGCCACAAGGCCTAGTAGACAGCCCTGTCATATGCCAAATCACCATGGACAAAGCACTAATGCCGGTCCGACACTCCTACCCCACTGCGACCATCATTGAATACATGGACGACATCCTAGTCACTGCACCTTCGGCAAGCCAAGTAGATCACCTGGTGTCCACAATCATGGAAACCCTTCAGGCCAACGGCTTCGAGATCGCGAGCGCAAAGATCAAGAGAGGACCCTGCGTGACCTTCCTGGGAGTGGGGATCACAAGCTCCTACGTGACCCCCCCCCAAGGTGAAGGTCCTTTGAGACATCAAGACGCTCCATGACGTGCAACGCCTGGTGGGATTGCTGCAGTGGCTTCACAACATCGTCCTAATTCCTCCCGAGGTCAGGGACCCTTTATATGACCTCCTGAAAGGAAAGCACCCCTGGGAACCCAAGGAACTGACACCGCGAGCAACGAGCTCCCTCGACTTCATCGAAAGCCAGATGTCCACTGCACACTTGCCAGGTGGAACCCAGCCATGCCGCTGGACCTATACGTCTACTTTACACCGAAAGGGGGAGTGGGAGCACTGGCCCAAGGACCTTCTGAAAAGTCCCAACCAATCCAATGGGTGGTCCTCGGAAGACCTGCTTGTGCATTTTCCCTGGGAATCAAATGCATCGCTAACCTCATCGTGAAAGGCAGGAAACTTGCCTTGAAACACCTAGGAACCGAGCCGACAAGCACCCACCTTCCTTTCCGCAAGCAACCGACCACGGAGTCAGCCACAATATCGGAGTACCTAGCCCTTGCTCTCACCGGCTTCAGAGGAGAAATCTCCTATTCTGCCAGACCACCCTGGACTCAGCTGCTGACCATTGTTGACATGGACATGGCACCAAAGGTCAAGGACCAACCGCAGCCAGGACCAACGGTCTTCACAGATGCTTCCTCCATGACTTCCAGTGCAACAGCAGTGTGGCAGGCAGGAGAACAATGGCATTGCGTCAAAGCATGTGGCCCCACACTGTCAGTGCAACAACTGGAGGCAGCAGCAGTGGTATTGGTGTGTGGACTCTTCCAAGAAGAACACCTCAACATAGTAACTGACTCTATATTCGTGGCAAGGCTCTGCCTAGCCATGGCAGGACGAGGAGTGTCAACATCAGCAGCAGCCCTAATGCTGGAAGAAGCACTCTCCTCGTGACAGGGCACTGTGTTAGTCATTCACATCAACAGTCACAACCTAGCCAAAGGTTATTTCCAGATCGGCAATGACAAAGCGGATGCCGCAACAAAAGGCGTATGGACATTGCAGGAAGCTCGTCAACTGCACGAGTCGCTCCACATCAGAGCCAAAGCACTGGCGAAGAAATGTGAAATCTTGACAGCAGACGCGAAACATGTGGTAGCCACCTGCCCTTATTGCCAGAAGTCACCCCTATGGACCTGTAGGGTCCTCCCGAGAGGTCTCAAGCCTTCAGAGATCTGGCAGTCAAACTTCACCTTGTGTCAACTGCTGAAGCCCCGAGCATGGCTTGCAGTGACAGTGGACACTTATAGCAGAATGATCATAGCCACACAGCACCCCTAAACTAACACCAAGGCCACAGTTCAACACTGGCTGACAGTCATGGCTTGGCTTGGTATCCCCAAGCAGATCAAAACTGACAATGGTTCCAACTTCACCTCCAAACCAGTGCAAGAATTTACCTCAAAATGGGGCATCACATTAGTGCAAGGTATCCCGTATAACAGTACCGGGCAGGCCATAGTTGACTGAGCAAAACAGACCCTGAAAACCAAGCTAGAAGTGCTGGCGAAAGAAGAGGGCTTTGCCAGTTCCATTCTCCCAGGAGATCAGGGGCGTATACTGGCAACCGCTTTGCTAGCACTGAATCAATTCCCTAGGGGAGATGTAACAAACAGTCCCATCCAAAAGCACTGGGCCACCCGAGCGCTAGAGGAGGGCCTGCGGGTAGTAATTAGAAATGAGCTAGGCGAATGGGAATGGGGCTGGAGGTTGATGCTCACGGGGCGAGGGTACGCAGCTGTAAAAAAGGACGGCAAAATCAGGTGGTGTCCACTTAAGTCAATCAAGCCCGACCTTCACAACGAGCAGAATGAGACTGACGAGAGTTGCCCATTTCTGTTTACAGGACATGCTCGTGGGACGTCCTCGTGACGCGTACATCCCCGTTCCAGAGGAAAGTGACAGACCACCAAGCCGTCAGGCAGCGCCCGAGAGACCCGCGCGGGTGAGACCCAAGCATCAACGGTGTTTCTGTGTGATTTTGCTGTTGGGGCTTGTCGCCAGAGGGCAAGCCAGCCCAGACCACTACCCCTATCAGCCATTCAGGTGGGTCATGCGACACCTTAGTAGTGACAAGGTGCTCAAAGAAATCACCACACCGAACGCCTCATCCTTCGTGCTCCGCATTACCGACCTGTTTCCAGGACTACCAAAGGTAGACCCCTATTCCCCACACGCCACTCACAAGTACCTATCCTACTGGTGCCCAGCTTCAAACCCGGAAAAAAGCTACTGCAATCACCCATGGTGGGGATATTGTGGGCACTGGGGCTGCAAAACCCTAGTTACAGATGCTAGGCCGTCAGGGCCTGGGTGGGATCCACAAGAGCCCGACAAATTCTTCCAGTTCACCTGGGCACCAAGCGGCTGCAAAACACCCGTCTTCCTCCAGGGAAGTTTCTATCGAAATCGCCATAAAATCCCTAAAATTCGGAAATGCACTGACTATAACATGACGGTTTTGCAGCCAGATCACCCTAGTTGGGCCATAGGCAGAACGTGGACAGTAGTCCTTAAAGAGTCGAAAGAGAGGGTGAGTGTGCGAAATATCAGGCTCCAACCGTCGGCACCCCAAGCGGTTGAACCCAACAAAGTGATTAAAAGTGCGCAGAAAGGGAGAAACACGACCTACCCCAAAGCCTTGCCCACAAAGCTCACCAATATCCCAACCGGCCATGCGGAAGCCTTTCAGATAGGCCGCTCAGCCGGGTTGAACTCAGACCCAGTCCTTCGTATGCTAGAAGCTACCTTTCTATCCCTGAACGAATCCAACCCTAACCTAACCAAATCCTTTGTTACGATGTCAAACCCCCCTTTTACGAAGGAGTCGCTTTAAGCACTCCCTTCAGTTACTCCACAGACGATGCCCCTCACCAGTGCAGATGGGATACCCCCTGCAAAGGAATCACCCTGAGTCAAGTCACAGGCCAGGGCAGATGCTTTGGCAATGCAACCCTAGCTAGGTGGAAAGGCAACGTCTGCACCAAAGTTGTCAAGCCCAACAGGAAAAACAATAAGTGGGTAGTCCCATCCGCATTTGGGATGTGGGTTTGCCAGCGATCTGGAGTGAGTCCCTGTGTGTTCCTTGCCAAATTCAATGACTCTAACGACGTTTGTGTGCAAGTTCTGGTTGTTCCTAGGGTCCTGTACCACTCAGACGAAGAAGTGTACCACCTTTTTGAGGAACCTAGCCGGATCCACAAAAGAGACGTAATAACGGGTATAACTATCGCAATGCTGCTCGGCCTAGGAGCAGCCGGAACGGCAACGGGCGTCTCAGCCCTAGCGACCCAACACCAAGGACTGTCCCAGCTGCAAATGACCATCGATGAGGACCTGCAAAGGATCGAAAAATCCATTTCCTTTCTAGAGAAGTCAGTCTCCTCACTCTCAGAAGTGGTCTTGCAGAACAGGCAAGGACTGGACTTCCTGTTCATGCAGCAAGGAGGCCTGTGTGCCACCTTGAAAGAGCAGTGCTGCTTCTACGCAGACCACACGGGAGTCGTAAGAGACTCCATGGCGGAACTCCGAAACAGACTGGCTCAGAGACAGAAAGACAGGGAAGCACAACAGGGTTGGTTCGAGTCCTGGTTCAATCAATCACCATGGCTAACCATCCTGATTTCTACCCTAATAGGTCCATTGGCAATGCTACTTTTAGCTGTTACCTTCGGACCATGCCTGCTGAACAAGCTAGTCTCATTCGTTCAGACTCGCCTAGAACGGGCCAACATCCTGTTCATAGGCCGGCAGCAAATGCTGTGAATTCAACCAGGGAACACTGCCAGTCACAAGATTTTCTAAACTTGCCTGGCAAAAACTTACTCAGGTTTACCAAACCCCTTTCCCTTGTCAAATTACAACCTTATACCTCATTTCAGTGCCTGTGTATATGACTACCTTTTTCATTTGTGAAAAAGGTCGGGGGAGATGTGATAGATATGGACAGGCGATTGGAAGATCACACGATGTGACAGCAAGCGGCAGGACTCCTTTTCCCCTAATCTATTAAGATAAGAGATCACCCTAGGAGGGTAACTAGGAATGTAGCCCCCCTAACGATAGTAATGCTAGAAACTTTCCACTCCTGGTAACTTTCCACTCCTTACTAACCATAGATGGTACTGCAGACCCCCTCTGACGTAGAGAGACCTCTTAGACTATAAAACCCCATGAGAAGAGATAATAAAGGCCTTTGACCATCCACCACATTGGTGTCTGCGTACTCTTTGGCCCGAGCAACCCTGAAGAGTTTGGGTCACCGTGCTGTTCCTCAAAACCAGGTCGCCTTGCCTTATATCAGAAGGCAACAGACCGGCCACAAATGGAGGGAAGCAAGAGAAGCGTGAGTGAGTGAGTGAGTGAGTGAGTGAGTGAGTGAGTGAGTGAGTGAGTGAGTGGCTGCCCAGGGGGATAAGGTGGGGCCCCCTCCAGGCGTGCGGAGGAACAGAAATGTGAGTGGCACACAAGGGGTTGGCCTTCCCCCTTAAGGCTTGGTAGGCACCCTCAGGACGTGCTGAGGGTGGCAGACAAATTGGTGAGTTGGCACACAAACCCCGAACGGAGCTCCGGGTGCGTGGAGGATCAGGGCAGTGTGAGTCGCACACAATCCCTGGAGTGGGGACACACGGGTCCCTACCACGGTTTGGGGTGCCCCAAGTATAGCAGCAGCACTGAGTAGAGCCAAGAGGGCCCCAGTGCCCAGGGTGAGATGGCAGTGCTGGGGGATCAGTGTGCTGTGGGTCAGGTAGAAACTGTAAATCCACTGGAGGCCCCTGGGGGGATTGGGGTCACAGGGCAGGGCAGGGCTGGGCTCACAGGGCAGGGCAAGGCTGAACTTGCCCCTTCCTCCCCCACACACCAAATGTTTGGAGACAACAATCTCCTCCAGTCTGTCATAACAGGCAATGTTGGAGGTGAAATCCCAATTGTGGTCATGGGCACCTGGCTGAAATAGACAGTTCTTTTCCATAGGAAGGAAAGCACAGAGCCCCAAGGTTTAGAAGGCAGGTGAGAGCCTCAGTAGGCCAAGGCCAGCTGGACTTGTCAGTAATAGCAGATTTTGGATTGAGGGAATTTTGGAGGTGGAAACCCAATCTTGGCCATGGGCACCTTGACAAGCAGGACAGTTCTTTCCCATGGGAAGGAGAGCATGGAGCCTGCCCCAGTGTTCTGGGGACAGATGAGAGGTGACCATTGTGAAAGTACTGCCAGCTAGATTTGTCCTGGTGATATTCCTATGGGAAGAATCCCTGGATATAAAGGAAATTTGGAGGTGAAATTCCAATTCTGGCCATGGGTGCCTGGAGCAGAAGGACAGTCCTTTTCCATTGGGAAGGAAAGCAGAGAGCCCCAGTGTTTTGGCAGCCGATGAGATGTGACCCTCAACATGCAAAGGTCACTTGGACCAGTCAGGCCGTCCATGGGAGGCCAAACCAGCCAGACCTGTTCTATGTTCCCTTGGTTTTATGAGGCTCCATAGTGTCACAATGGTACCTTGGATCCATGGGACTCCGCAGTGTTGTAATGAGGACTTGATTCCATGGGTTCAAGCAGTGTCATAATGGCCCATTGATTACAAGAAGACCTGCAGTGTCACACTGGCCCCTAGGTTCCAATGGGTCCCACAATGTCACAGTGGCCCCTGGATGTCATAAGGCCCCGCAGTGTCACAATGGTCCCAAGGATTCCATGAGCCCTTGCAGTGTCACAATGGTCTCCATGGTTCCTCAGGCCCCCCAATGTCACGGGACTCCTCTGTTCCATGAGGTCTGCAATTGTCACCATGGACCTTTGGACCCTTTGGGTTTGCAGTGTCACAATGGTCTCCTTTGTTTCCACAGTGTCACAATGGACCATTGATGACAGTAGGCAACTCTGTGACACCGTGGAGCTTTGGTTCCATACAGCCCTGCAGTGTCACAAAGACCTCTTGGTTTCATGAGGCCCCACAATATCACAATGATCCTCCCAGGGTCACAATGGTCTCACTGGTTCCATGAGGCCTCGCAGTGTCACAATGCTTTGCTTATTCCATGGGGCCCCTCAGTGTTACAGTGGTCTCCATGTTTCCATGAGTCCCCTGAGTGTCACAATGGTCTCTGTGATTCCATGGTGCACCTCAGTGTCACAATGGCCCCTTGGTTCTATGACACCCCAAACTGTCATAATGGTCTCCATGGTTCCATGCAGCCCCACAGTGTCACAATTGTCCCTTTGGTCTCACAGGGCCCCACAGTGTCACAATGATCCCTTGGTTCCATGGCCCTGAGCTACTGCATTCCCCCCTCCCCTTCTCAGGCCACCCTGCCAGCTCAGAAATGCTCCTTGGGCTTTGGCCTTGGCCAACAGCCCCTGGAATCAGCTCCTCTGCAGCTCATCACGTAAACTGCTCCAGGCACTGCTGCTCCCCAACCAGCTCCTGGTTGCTGTAGGAGCAGCCCTGAGAACTGTTTTTGTTCCCTCAGTGGCACAAGATCCCTGTTCTCACCCTTCCAAAGAATGCTGTTGATGCCAAGTGAGGCCAGGATGAGCTATTACTGGGACTCAAGCCCCTCTCTTGGGGCCCTGCAAACAGCGCTCCAAAAGGAGCCCTTGGAGCTCTCCTGGGCCAGCGACTCCCTCTGAGTGGGGCCTCTCCCAGCCGGGAACTCTCCCGTTTGCTGCACTCGGGGATCCCAAACAATGACGGAGCCTGGGCCGATCCCCCCACTTCTCCAGGCTCAACCCTTTGCCCTTTGGTGGGGAGATGCCAAAGCATCCTCAGTGAGCATTGCCTGCCCCCAGGCAATGCTCACTGAGCAGGGGAATTGCTCACAGCATCCCCTTCACTGAGCAGGGGAATTGCTCACAGGTGCCTTGCACTGACTCTTTGTGTCTGTGTGCACACAGGAGTGCCTGTGCTGGGGAAATGTGGCAAAATGCTGCTCTCTGAGGGGTTGGAGTGCCTTGGATAGATGAATCAGTCAGGCCTGTAGGGGAGGTGAAATCACAAGGTCTAAGTGAAGTTAAATGCTTCTAAGAGCTGTTCTTTTGCTAATTTGTTACCTTTAATAAAAGTTATAAGATAAGTTAAATATTGTTAAGTGTTATTCCTCTGTTAAACTGCAAAGGCATAGGTTTGAGTTAGGTTAAACTGTCACACTGCTCTTTTGCTAAATTGTGAAGTTGAAAGTATCATTTAAGGTTAAGGTATAAGTGTAGGTCCTGTTAAGTTTGAGCTGTGTTAAGCTTTTAGGCCGTATTCCTTTGACCCTTGCCTCCAACGTCCTTGTGTCTCACACACCCACACACAGAGGGAGAGTTTTCGGTTAATTTCTGCTTTGATTGCCTGGATTCTGTTTGGTTTTGTTGTTGCTTTGTTTCCCTGGTGTGCCTGAAGTGACCAGTCAGGAGCACAGTGACTTGCCAAGGAACTTTGTGCTGCTGTCCCTTAATATCCAATCTGTTTTTTGCTGATCCCTTGCTGGGGATTTTTCCAGAGCTCTCAAGGCCTCGTTGGTAGCAGGGTGAAGGAGTCCTGGCCCAGGCTCTGGCCCTGGGGGACACAGGGACGCTGCTGGGGGGTCCCTGTCCCTCTGTCCCACCCCCAGGGCCCTGGCCCCCCATCCCCGTGTCAGGCTCTGGGGTCGATCTCGTGGAACATCCTCTGGGGGAGGCTGCGGGGCAGGGGGGACCTGGGGGGACAGGGGAAGGGGACCCCGCTGTGCACGAGCAGGGTTGGACTGCGCTGGGGGGAGCTGTGAAGGGGGCCGGGGCAGAGTGACCTCCCCGGTGACCTCACACAGCCCCTGTGATATCACACAGCACCTGTGATGTCACACTGCCCCCATGATGTCACACAGCCAACTCTATGTCACCTTGTGATGTCATACAGCAGTTCTGTGATGTCACGGGAGACTGATGGCACAGTCACCCTGTGATGGCACAATCTGTTCTGTGATGTCACAGCCTGCTCTATGATGTTACACAGCCACCAGGTGATGTCACAACCCACTCCCTGATGCCACAGAGCCACCCTCTATGTTGGCAGACTCTGCTCTATGGCCTCACACCCTACTCTGGGATGTCACAGCCAGCTCTGTGATGTCACAGCCTGCTCTGTAATGTCACAAACCCCTCAAGAACTCAGTTCTACTGAAACACTGAAGTTTCTTGTACTTTGAAGAGATCCCTGTCAGGGACACAACTGAGAAAGTGTTCCCCGGTTCCAGCTAGAGCACAACACTGCAGGCAGTGATGCCACGTGGGCACAAACAACGCAAAGGTGTCTCTGGTGCTGAGCACACCTGGATGTGTTTCAGGAATGCAAAGGGCCAAGGCCTGAGCCCCAGCCCCTGGCCAGGCAGATCCTGTCCCTCCCCCTCTGCTCAGGGCTCTTCCTGGGATGGGCATTGGCATGTGGGGATGTGCAATGCCAGGGGCAGGACCATGGGGCGGCCCCTGCCAGGCTGCTGAGCAGGGACAAGGAAGCAATGAGGCCCCAGCCGTGCAAGGGTCACTTGTCCCCTCCTGGCCCCAGGCCCAGCAGCCATGGCCAAAGTGCTGCCCAAGTTGGCTCTTTCAGGGCTGTCTTGCAGCTGCTGCCCATCCCTGTGCCCTGTGCAGCCCAGGCTGTCCTATGGTGTCCCTGCCCTGCGCCTCTATCCCTGCAGGTTGTCGGCATCCCCTGGCTGCCCCACCTGGCTGGGCCCTTCCTTTGCTGACAGGTCTGCCTCCTGTCTGCCTCTGCCTGCCCACACAAAGCCTTGGGCTTATTATCAAAAGGGTAATTTATTTTTACTGTGCCTGTGAGCTTCTGGCACAGGAACAAGGCATGCAGGGGCTGCTTTCCCAGCAAGGATGGTTGGAAGAGAAGAAGAAGACATCTGGCTCAAGAATGCAGTGATAGAAAAAGCAAGGACTGAATCTGAGAACCTGAGGTGGGTTTTATGGAAATGGGTAAATTTTAATATAGACATAGTGACTGTATATAAGCGATAACACTTGTAGAATCACATGTCCATGTGATGAGTTATCACCTGCTGGACCTCAGGCCTGAATAAATGATACTCTTTTAAACACCAAATTAGTGTTAAGGAGACTTACTCTGGTATTTTGGACATTTGGTGACAGCAGAGGCTCACAGATCCAAGGATCCAGCTGTGACACTTAGAACCTCATGGAACAAAGGGTCCGTTGTGATGCAATGGAACCTCATGGAACCACAAGTCCGTTGTATTAGAACAAGGCCTCGTGGAACCCAGGAGACCATTGCTGACAGTGTGGAAGCTCATGGAGCCATGGGGTCATTGTGAGAGTTTGGGGGTGCATGGAACCAACGGTCCATTGTGACACACCAGAACCTTCTGGAATCAAGGTGGTCATGTTATGCTATAGAACCTCATGGAACAAAGGATCCAAGGTGACACTGTGGAACTCCATCCATTGTTGACAGAGCAGAAGCTCATGGAAACAAGGATCCATTGTGGCTCTGTGGGGTTTCACAGAACCAAGGAGACCATTCTGACACTGTGGGGCCTCATGGAACCCCCTGCCACTGTGACACAGTAGGGCCAAATGGAGCCAAGGGGCCATTAAGACACTGAGGAACCTCATGGAACCAAAGTCTATTGTGATGCAGTGGAACCTCATGGAACCAAAGGTCCATTGTTACACTGTGGGGCCCTGTGGAACCAATGGGACCATGGTGACACTGTGGTACTCCATGGAACAAAGGGACCATGGTGACATCGTGGTGCTCCATGGAAAGTGCAGGGCCTCATGGAACCACAGATGTGGGATCTCAGCACCTCAGGACAGAGGTGCAGAGTAGCCGAGAACACCCTTGGGGGGCTCGCGAGTCCTGGAATGTTGCCAGAAGTGTCTGGTGGCAGGACTTTGATCCTACACAGGAGGTGACACCTGTATGAGGAGTGGGAGGATTTCACTGGGGTGAATGGTGAAGGGATAAGTTAATTAGAGTGTAGAACACAGGGTTTAGGATTTCTGTATAGGGGGGTCTAAAGAAGTAAGATGGAGGAATTGGGGCATGTCCTGTCCTTCTTCTTCTTCTTCTTGGCCTCCATCTTCTGTGGTGATGGTGGCACTTTGGGATTGGTCTTTACTAGAAGTGCACTGGTTAATAAGGGTAGAAGGTATTGGGGAAAAATTATAAATATTGTATACGTAACTTCGGGTATAAAGATAAGTGACCGCCCTGGGGGCTCTCAGTGTGCTCATGGCTGGCTTGCTGTGAAGACCTCTGTTGGGCTGAAAGAAAATCTTTTAGATAAACAATTAATAAACACCGAGACCGAGAAAAGATCAGAAGTCTCTCCTCGTCCTTTGAAGCGCCGGGCTGTCCAAGGCCACCCGGGGCCTTTCCAGGCCACCTAAACAGCCGAGAAACTGACAAGTGGCGTTCCCTGCGTGGGCTACTCCCCACCAACCCTTTCGGGGGGGGATCAGCCCTGAAGAGCTGAAGAGCTGAAGAGCTGAAAAGCCAAGAGGGCAGCTCCAATCTAGGACGAGTTCCCAGGAGAGCACTGATAGCTCCTGAGGAGAGAAGCCTGAAGAAAAAAAAGAAGAGAAAAAAAAAAAAACGGCCAGAAGAGTCTGCAAAAAAACAGCAGTCACTGAGAATTCCATCTCTCAGCTTCTGCCGAAGACAGTTCGTAGCAGAGCAGCCCGGATCGGAACCGGAAGGCGCCTCTGGATCCTTCTCCTGTGACCTGCTGGACAGAGACGGGAGCCTTCGGACAGCTCTGACGACAGATTCGGTGAGAAGGTCAAAAAATAAGAACATGGGGGCTACACTCTCCCAAGAGCAAAGGGAAATTTTGTCCGCCTTACAAGGCGTGGCTCAAGCACATACAGAAGGGATCCCAAAGAAAGAATTAAAACAGCTATTGTTGTGGGCAAGTCTTAATTACCCACTTGCCAAAATATGCCTGCTATTCGAAGTGGGGTTTTGGCAGGAAATCAATAGGCACTTATATTTCTTAGCAACAAAAAAAGACGAGACGGCGTTAAAGCTGCTCTCGCCGGCAAGAGTAATGCTGGAAGGGATATCGGTTCAGTCGAAAAGACTGGAAGAGCAACGAAAAGTTGCGGCACCCTCAGAAGGGAGCAAAGCTCCAGGAAAAAATCAGCTCTGGCCTCAAGAAGCCAGGGGGAAAGGGCTCTCGAGAAAAGAGAGCAGGAAATAATCTTAAAACCCCCGGTCCCAAAACCCAGAAACTCCAGAAAGCTCCTAAAGCGTCCTGAAACCCCGGAGAGTACAGGGGAGTCAGGATCGGAAGGGGGGGTGCAGGGGGCAGAGAAGGGATCGGGGGGATGCTTACTCGCGGGGGGCACGGCGCGGCAGCAGCGGAGCAGGCGGGGAGCGCGGGTGAAGTGATACAGGGAGACACGAGTTCCGGTGCGGCTTTTGTCAGTGCAGAGCCAGGGGTGGCGGCCGCCCCGACCGGCAGAATAGCGGAGACGCGCGCGGCGGGCAAAACTCGCAAGAACCGGGCGGGGGTGTCACATACCAGTGCAGGGGCGGTAAACACGGGCGGCGAAATGGGGGAAATTGCACAGCCCCAAAGGGCCACCGTAGTGAGACGCAGGAGGCGCGTGGTTGTGACGTCAGACCTGGTGCGGAGGTCAGCTCGTATCGCGGAACGCACTTGGGGGCCGGCGGGGGGCGGGCTGCACACACCGGTGGGAGGAGTGGACACAGCGTCAGAGGGGGAGGAGACAGAGTCAGGGACAGACCAAGGGGAGGAAACCTCGGAGGTGGAACAAGGGGGAGAGAGTGACGTCAGCTCGGGAGAGACAGGGAGCGGCTCGGAGAGCACCCATGCGCAGAGAGAAGACCGCGGGCGGGGGCGGGCCCGATCCCCTGTGACGTCTCGGGTGAGGAGGGGCCGTGCTCGGGATCCTATATCCCGGGGCTCCACACCCTTTTCAGACTTGGTACCTCTGGTTGTAACCCTCGGAGTCCCAGTCCCTTCCCTTCAAGGGAGATGTTCTGGTGTTCAAGCTCCATTTCCAGCTGAATTAAAAGCCAGGCAGACACGGTCTCAAAACGAGATCACGAACACGGCAGTCAACAGGACGAGGGGCAGTCGAGCTCATGCTGTCATCCAAGCTGGGGAGGCCAGTGACAGCGCGACTTAGTGGGGGGCAAGGGTTTCGCTTGTATCTCCACAGAGCGAGGTCTGACGTGGGTGTCGGCACGACACGTGAAACCATTTTGAGTGCGAGAACATGAAAACGCGGATCCGAGAAACAAAGATGCAAGAAACAAAGAGATGAGTACTCAGATAAGAGTCGAGACTCAGACCGCACAGAACGATTCTGAAGAAAAATAAAAAGAGGCTAAAGACTTTGGGGGAGTTTTCTCTAGGGTCTTGAATGACAAGCAGAACAATGATTCTACACAGAAGCGGAGTCGTGGGTTTCATGATGCTTATGTGCATCATTCTTTCATTCATTGCAGTAAGCAATGGGGGTAATTTACCTATTATGCAGCCAAGGCAAAATGTATGGGAAACTTTAGCTCAGGCAGCAAATTTAGACAGTATTTGCCTGACACATTCGAGGCCAGGAAAACCATTTTCAGCATGCATGGTTGGATTGCCAGTGAACGAATGGCCAGTTCCAGGGCGCTCCGCAGTTAACATTTCGCAGGTCATTAAAGATCCTGTGAAAGAGTGGTGTGCTTGGACACGTCTACTTCCTGTGGCTTCTACAGAACCTCAGGAATTGGAGATTTTTGGGTCCATGACAATGGAACTCTGCATGCAGTTTGAGGCTCCAAATGTCACAAAGACGAAAACTGTCGATTTGACTCCCATTCATGAATTTTATAAGAATGCGTCAGCATGGTGTAAATATACAGAGAAAACTACCAAAGGATCGGTCCAAGTCCCAGTGCAATTGCCACGGGGTTTGTTTTTAATTTGCGGGGACAGAATTTGGCACGGCATTCCTGCTAATGCCACGGGAGGTCCATGCAGCATTGGGGAAATTTCAATGCTATCGCCTGATTTGAACATGTTAAGGGAGAGAAAACGCAGAGAAAAAAGATCAATAGAACAATATGCGGCAGATTGCAATGATAAAATATTTTCTTGGGACAAGAAAGCGAGTATTGCTACAGCAATCTTCTCACCTCAAGCAGCATCAGGGGTAGCCTTGACTCAAGTCGACCGCATGGGTTGTTGGTTGAGCAAACATGCACGGTCTGTGTCTGTCGCATTGGATGACATGTTAAAAGACATCAGTGGTGTAAGACAGGCGACTCTTCAAAACAGAGCGGCGATCGATTATCTATTGCTCGCTCATGGACATGGGTGTGAAGAGTTTGAAGGAATGTGCTGCATGAATCTCTCAGATCATTCAAGGTCAATTCATGAAAGTATTAAAAATATAAAGGACAGCATAAATAAGCTTGGCGAGATCACAGGATCATGGATCGATCAGCTGGTAGACTTCTTTGACATCTCTCCCATTTGGAGAGGAATTTTAAGAGTAGGATTCTATGTTTTAATAGTTCTCCTAGTCCTCATACTTGTCGTCCCATGCATATTTGCATGTTTAAAACACGCTATGAATCGGATAGCAAAACAGGTCTTCCTGGTGCAAACAGAAGGGGGAGATGTGGGATCTCAGCACCTCAGGACAGAGGTGCAGAGTAGCCGAGAACACCCTTGGGGGGCTCGCGAGTCCTGGAATGTTGCCAGAAGTGTCTGGTGGCAGGACTTTGATCCTACACAGGAGATGACACCTGTATGAGGAGTAGGAGGATTTCACTGGGGTGAATAGTGAAGGGATAAGTTAATTAGAGTGTAGAACACAGGGTTTAGGATTTCTGTATAGGGGGGTCTAAAGAAGTAAGATGGAGGAATTGGGGCGTGTCCTGTCCTTCTTCTTCTTCTTCTTGGCCTCCATCTTCTGTGGTGATGGTGGCACTTTGGGATTGGTCTTTACTAGAAGTGCACCGGTAATAAGGGTAGAAGGTATTGGGGAAAAATTATAAATATTGTATACGTAACTTCGGGTATAAAGATAAGTGACCGCCCTGGGGGCTCTCAGTGTGCTCATGGCTGGCTTGCTGTGAAGACCTCTGTTGGGCTGAAAGAAAATCTTTTAGATAAACAATTAATAAACACCGAGACAAGATCAGAAGTCTCTTCTCGTCCTTTGAAGCGCCGGGCTGTCCAAGGCCACCCTGGGCCTTTCCAGGCCACCTAAACAGCTGAGAAACCGACACACAGAGACCATTCTGAGCCTTTGGAACCCATTGGAACCTAGGGTCCATTGGGATATTGCAGGGCCTCATGGAACCAAGGGGACCTTATGAGCCTTCGGAACCCATTGTAACCGAGGGGCGATTGTGACACAGCAAGGCCTCATCGAACCATGGAGACCATTGTGACACATGGGGCCTTGTGCAACCAAAGGACCACTGCGGCACTGCAGGGCCTCATGGAACCAAGGGCACAATAGTGACACTGTGGGGCTCCAAGGGATCAAAGAAGCATTCTTAAAGTGCAGAACCAAGGAAGCCATTGTGACACTCTGGGGTGTTGAGAATTTAGCTGACTAGAGACTAGAAAAGTACAAGGCCATGGCTAATTCCAAGTCCTGCACCTGCAAGATAGTGTGTCCTTGGGCCTAGCTGGGTATGATAACAAGTGGACAGAGAGACGTGGGAAATAGAGAATGTAAGCCCAAAGGAATGACGAAGACTTGATGGTATAGTTTAACCAATAGATCACTTAGCTTACAGAATATTCATAAGCTTATTATTTGCTGTATAAGTGTCTGATGCTCTCTTCAATAAATGGAACTTGCTTATCACTCATATTTAGTGTCCGAGTTTCCCCTCATTGAAAAATAGCTCATCCCCAACAAAGGCCTCATTCTGCAACAAATGGCTGCCCAAACAGGGACCTAAAGGAAGTTTGAACTTGAGAGCCATTCTGCAACAAATGACGCCTGAACAGCGACCCTATGGACTCTACAGACCCTACAGACTCTACAGACCCTACGGACTTTACAGAAGATTTGGGCCTGTGAGCCACGGTCGGTGCAGTATTTTGGTGTCAGTCCCGATGCAGCCCAGGAGGCACAAAAAGTGGGCCCTGTCTTAGGCGACCCTACAGAGGAGTCCTGGAAAAAGGCAAAAGGGCGGGCTTCGGTGCCCTGGCGACCTCACAGGAGAGTCCAGGTGACTGAATGCCTGGCGACCTCACAGGAGAGTCCAGCTGATTGAATGCCATCGACGTTTTGCAAAGGGCTGCAGCAGCGCTGACTATCAGGTTAGAAGGTAATGGAAAGGCAAGTGGCTAATCACCTTTTAGATGCTTTTTAGAGAAACGAGGATTACAGGGTATAGATCTGCTTATTAGAAAAGCGGGGACTATAGACTGTCGACTTGGGAAGAGAATTCCCGAGATTGCTGCATATAGACTTGTAAAGACGTGCGTTGTGGTGCTGGCGCTGCAAGTATACGCACAGTGGGTCAGCAACCCTGCTGTGATGGCAGCAGCAGTCGTGGCTCGGGGCGCCTGCGGGGCTGTGCCACTCCGAACTCGGCATGGGCACTGCGCCATGGGGAGGAGCCGCGGCGGCTGGTCGCCTGAGATGCTGCGCTGCAGCGGCGGTAGAGGTGGCAGCCGCGGGGGGAGCGGAGCCGCCGTGGGGGGAGCGACCCACGCTGCCATGGGTGCAGCGCTGGGTGCGGCGCATGCAGTGATTCAGGCTGCCGGCTAGTCTTGCGAAACCAGAATCCCAGCGCGGGGGGGTCGCCCATTCTGACACAAGCGGCACAGGACCAGAGCGCTTTTCCAGCGTGAGCGCTTCTCCCTCCGCCCCGCGGCCAGCAGGAGTCAGTTTCGACTTAGCAACCTAAACAGACAGTACTTTGACAGACTCCAAGTATAGCTCCGCGGCTCAGCTGGCGCCTCCACAGACAGTGTCTCTGGCGCACAAAACTCGGTGCGGCCGGCCGGCGCTAGGCGAGCAACAATACGAACAGCCACAGAGCGCAAGCCAGGTGGGTGCTGTGCCCACGGTGCGGTGTGGTGCGCACCGGCAAGGCTGGGTGCACGGAACTCAGCAGCAGGCGGGCAGCCTGTGGCGGGGCCCACCGTGCCCTGCTGGCAGCCTGAAGCGGTGGCGGCAATGGCGCAAAGAGGGCGCAGCGTGGTGGGGGGGCCCCCCGCCTCGGGGGCCACGACTCGCGCAGCCGAAATGCTGCGCTGCGTCCAGCAGCAGCTCCGTTAACCCACCGCACCACAGTGACACGAACAGCAGCGGCCCGATCCCAGGGCCTTCCAAGCGCGACTACTTTCCCACCTCCGCCCCACAGCCGGCAAAAGCTTCAGTTTTAGACCTAATAGCCATAATAAATGTGACTCTTGTCAACAAAAGAAAAGATCTCTACTGCAATTAAGAGACTTGTGATAATAAATAAGCGACACCGAACAGCATTGCTATCAAGACGCTCCTCACCTAAGTTAAAAAGACTTTTTGTTCTTCCTGGCAGAGACTGTAAAAGAGAATGAGTAGTGAATGCGTGAGCCAAATTTCAGCCGATTTAGCTGAGCGTCCATTATACTGTCTTCAAATCACCTGTATTAACATAGACTTTAAACATCAGAAGCCCAGATAACTCAGTCGGTGGAACATCAAACTCTGAGATTGTATTTTGAAAAATTTAAAAATGTTAAAGATGTGTTAAAGCAAATGTATAAGTAAGATGTAATAAGTGTGCTTTTTGCATTCTTTGAGCTTTGCTTGGATGTGGTAGATGTAAAAGCAAGCACTGAATTCAAAAGAATTTTTCCACAAGTATACCTTGAACAAACTCCTTATGTTTAGGTGCATTCAAGTGTAAAAATGCTGTAGCACACACATGAAGGAAGTTGTTTTAGCTTAGTATTTTAGAGTCAGGCCTGTAAGTAAGTTATAGTAAATGCTATATTCTATGTCTATAGTAAGTTACATCCGTTGCTAAGTAGTTTAACCTAAATTATCTATTAAGTGCCATTAAATGTTAAATACTGTTAAGGTTAAGTTTTGTTAAGTTTATGTCCTGTTAGGTTTAAGTGCTGTTCAGTTTAATTTCTGTTAAGTGGTATTAAGTTTAAGTGAAGTTGATTCTGTTACATTTAAATTATATTAGGTTTAAGTGTTATGTAGAATTTAAAGTCAGTTAAGTTCTGTTGAAGTTAAGTTCTGTTAAATTTAAGGGATTTTATGTGTAAGCTCTGCTGAGTTAAAGTTCTGTTGAGTTAAAGTTCTGTTAAGTTTAAGTAAAAATAAGTTTAGGTGATGTTAAGTTCTGTTAAGTTTAAATATTTTAAGTTTAAGTATTTTAAGTCTAAGTGCTATTAAGTTTAAGTGATGATAGATAGATTTATGCATTTATGCTAAGCGTTTATTTTATGACTTGTGTGCAAGGTGTTGTCATGAACATCAGAGAAACTCTAGTTAAAAGAGACAATCAGAAGCATTTGTGAGTAAAGCCATTCTTGTTTTAAGTGTATCTGCTGCTTGAGAATGGAAAGCAAACTTACCAGATAATCAACGCAGATGAAACCTGCACACATGTTGCTCCTTTAGCTTATTTTTGTAAGTTATATTAGCACACCTTTGTTTGAGCCTTGTAGCAGCATAGAATCCTTTCTGTGTCTGTCATATAGCATATCCTATAAATAGTGATAGCCTTTTCAGTTTGTCTCCCTGTCTTAGATCCCTTGTAAGAGAAAAAGCTTGCTAGTTGAGAATACTGCTTGTAATGTAATAGTTGTTAGAATTGCCTATTCTTGTGTTGCAGAGTGTGAAGCAGTTAGCCCATAGAACTTTGCTTGTTCCAAAACAAAACGGGGGAAATGTTGAGAATTTAGCTGACTAGAGACTAGAAAAGTACAAGGCTGTGACTAATTCCAAGTCCTGCACCTGCAAGATAGCGTGTCCTTGGGCCTAGCTGGGTATGATAACAAGTGGACAGAGAGACGTGGGAAATAGAGAATGTAAGCCCAAAGGAATGAGGAAGAGTTGATAGTATAGTTTAACCAATAGATCGCTTAGCTTACAGAATATTCATAAGCTTATTATTTGCTGTATAAGTGTCTGATGCTCTCTTCAATAAATGGAACTTGTTTATCACTCATACTGAGTGTCGGAGTTTCCCCTCACTGACAAATGGCTCATCCCCGACAAAGGCCTCATTCTGCAACACTGGGGCATCATGGAGTCGAGGGTCCATTGTGACACAGCACGGCCTCGTGAAACCATGGAGGCCATTTTTACACTTTGAGGCCTCGTGAAACCAAAGGTCCATCGTGGCACTTTGTGTCCCCAAGGAACCAAGGAGTCCATTGTGACACTACAAGGCCTCATGGAACCAAGGAGTCCCTTGGGATACTATGCAGCCCTGTTGGGCCAAAGGGCAATTGTGGCACTGTGTGGCACCCTGGAACCAAGGAGAAAATTGTGACACTACAGGGCTCCATGGAACTCAGGACTGATGGAACAATGTGGGACTCATGGAACCAAAGATTCATTGTGACATTGCAGGGCCTTGTGGAATACTGGAGCCCATTGTGACATTTCAAAGCCTCATTGAACCAAGGGGCTCTGCAGGACCTTGTGGAACCATGGAGACAGTTTTGACACTGCAAAATACACTATGGAAAACAATACAGAGAGAATTGTCTTGTCCTGTATTCTTTTCCGGTTTATAGACTGATACCAGCAATGTCCAATTGATATTGACCCCCAGAACCTCCTAATGCAGTCTCAATAGATATGAAAATCAAAACTCTTCATGGCTGACAATGAATCCCACTTTATCCCTAACCCCTCCCTACCATTTCCCTCGTCCAAGCTCTGGGACTTCTACAGATCAGGAATGGTGTGGCCAGCAGGAGCAGAGCAGTGATTCTTCCCCTGTGCTCAGCACTGGTTCAGCAGCACCTAGAGTGCTGTGTCCAGTTCTGGGCCGCCAGTTTAGGAAGGCCATGGAGGGGCTGGATTGTGTCCAGAGAAGGGCAACAAGGCTGGTGAGGGGTCTGGAACACAAGTCCTGTGAGGAGCAACTGAGGGAGCTGGGGTTGTATATCCTGGTGTCCTGGTTTGAAAAGGAGGTGAGTTTTTTGGGATGCTGTGGTTAGGCCAATAGGTGCTCAGATTTGAATATTGGCACATGGTGTGGCCACTGAGGACATGAATATGCCTCTGAGAACACAGGGGGTTCAAAGCAGAGAACTGCCAAGAAAACTTTCTTTTGGTTCCAGTGGGTGAAAGAGGTCAGAGCTCCCCTGCCCAGCTGCAGGCTGGGTGCGGGAGAGGAAGCCATGGAGCCGGGTGAGGTAGGCAGGGGCCTTGGGCAGAGAGGGGAGGTGAAGGCCCCTGCAGGATGGAAGGGTGGAGGAGCACTGAGAGGCAGCAGGCAGCCCCCGGCCCCCGAGACAGAGAGAGACAGAGCCTGTGCCTGTGCTTGTGCCACCTTGAAATTTGACATCATGTGCTGGCAGCACGGCTGAAGGAGAAGAGGGGCATGCAGCAAGGGTGTGGCGAGAAGGTGCCCAGCAGGGCCAGCATGGGAGTCCTGGACAGGCAGAGCCTGAGATTTGAACTCTTTTCTTGGATGATGGAAACCTTACAAATGCTGATCCTCCTGGATCTGAATGACAAGAGAGATTGAGATGAAATAGAAGGAAATGGACAAGTGTGATGAAAGTCCGTGCAAGGGAAAGATATCAGAAGAGTAGAGAAAAATCCTAGATGATGGAATGGCATTTGGCTGGACTTCTCTTGTATAGCCATGGACAGAACCATTTTTCCCGTGACACAGAGAGTGCATTTAGGGGGAGGCAAGGCCAGAAAACCTGCTGGCTTCTGCCTGCACACAGCCATGAAGTTGTCATGTTCCAGAGGGGGAATGTGCTACCTAAAAGCAAACCAGCACATTATCCTGGGGGAAGGAAGAAATTCCCCTCTAGCAGATCAGGTTTGGGTAGGGATGTTGTGGGGATATAGTCAGGCAGGCAGAGCAGCAAGAGAGGAGACCAAACACTGTGGACTTACTAGGAATAAAAGCAAACCTGAAAAGCAAAAGAAGGAAGGAACACAGCCAAGACCATCCCTATAACAAAGAGATGGCAAAGAGAATTTAAATGGGCAGTAAAGCAGCAAGGAAGAATCATAAAACCATGAGAGCAACCAGCTTGCCATAAGTGACAGAAACACAGGCTGTGCGTATGGACTATGGGCTTCAAAGGCATTTTTTGCCTGGAAAAACAGGACCAGCACTGACTGACAGTGTGGTTCCAGTATGAAAAGCCAATCTTGGCTCTCCAGGGATTCCTGCTGCCTGTGAAGGCAAGCTGGGCTGCTGGGCATTCCTGCCTGCAGCCAGCAGGCCATGTTCTGCCCTCTGGGGTTCACAGACACAGCACACATGCATTTTCTAGCACACTGATATCATCAACCCCTGAGCACCAAAATGCTCTCCAAAAGTCTAAACCAGATGATTTGGACTCCCTCCTGTCTCCTCCCACCAGCCCACTCTTGGCACAAGCCTCATTTGAGAAAATATCTCCCATGACTGAAATTCCAATGGTCTCACGTTTTCCTCTTTACAGTGGAACACAACTGCTGACATTTTTCAACTTTTTCCCTCTCAGCTCTCTTGGGAAACTGCAAAACAATCTCAATTTCTTCAAGTGAAGCTGGAATCCTCCAGGAGCACATGGCTCTGGATGTGCTGTCGTTCTCCAAAGGGAAAGCAGAGCACCGTGTTGCTTTTGGAAAAGATGAGCAGAGCTGGAGGAAGCTGAGCAGGAGCCTCAAGTGGCACCTAAAGGCCTCTCACTGCTTCTGCTCCATCACTCTGATTGCAGGGGTCTTCAAGAACACGGTTCCTGCAGTGCCAATGCCATTTAAGAGAAGTGACTCCAGCATAAAGTGCAGAAGGCTCAGCCTCTGAGCTTTGGCTGTGACCTGCACAAAGGGAGCCAAACTGGCTGAGAGAAGCAGAGATTCCTACCAGGAGCCAAGATTAACCAAGGAGACACAGGGTGTGCTATAGACCCAAGGCAAAGCATGAGAGCAGGTAAGAACTGTACAGCCCTCAACATTCCTGTCAATCCAGAGCTTGCAAGAGAAGGAAACTCCTTTGGGATACACACCATCAATGCATGCCCAAAATCAGGGGACAAGTCTCAGCACAGAAAGGTTTCCACCACCTTGCAGAACAAGGTGCTGAGATATTTTCTTCTGCATGTGCTGCAGCAGATAACTTGCTTTGCTGTACACTGGGAGAATGACAGCACTCTCCTCTTCCAGCACAGTGTTAAAGCTTCGTGTGCCAGCACTTACCTTGTCCTTATTCATGAGACACAGCACCATTTCAGAGACCTCCCGAGCGATGAAGTTCTGAAATACCAGCTCTGGTGGGGAAACCCCAAACCAGCTCTGTTTCGGGGCAGCTGACGGCAGCTGGAGAGGAGAGACAGCAGGGAGAGCTTCAGCTGCTGTGAGGAAGGTTCATGCAGGAGAATCTTCCACTGATCCCCAGTGAAGTACAGACTCTGAGGGAGCATGTCTGCCCAGCCCACACTGGGCAAACAGTGGCTCACCCACCTCTGCTCTGAGCTCATCCACAGCTGCTGGGCCACACAGAGCAGGCTCAAGCCAAGCTGCTCTTTTGGCATGGATTTCTCCAGGTTTCCTTCTCCAGAATGCCAGGCAGCACTTTCCTAAAACACAGCCCTGTGCCCATGTGGTCACAGAGCTCTGGGGCACTGACTGAGCACTCATGGAGCAAGTAAAACCCATGAATTTACATTAGACTCCATGGGAAAGAATTTTGGAATGTTCTTTACTCTGAGACAGGGAAACCGAGGCCCACACAACTGCAATATCTTTTTTGCTCTAGAACTTAGACATCAGTAAAAAGAGCACAGGCCCAGAGGAGGTGTGAGAGATGAGGTGACATTTGACTGAAGCCAGAAGTTTATGAAGCAAACGAATGGAATTTCTTGGTTCTGTGTGTTGTTTGTGGTTTGGATTTGTTCAGGTTGGTTTGTTGAGTGTCACAGTCAGAGGCACGGGGTTGAAGACCTGACCAAAAAGAAGGAGGATGAGAGGAGAGGGGACAGAAAAGTTGGTGCTCAGTAGAGAATGGAAGCACCTGAGTACCCATCCAATGGCAAAGGGCACAGGGACCGCCCCAGCCGGGTACAAAGGGGATACAAAGATTGCCATTTTCTCAGAGGGTGTGTGTGTGTGTGCTTGGCTCTCCAGGAGGGAGACATGCCCGGCTCAGCTGAATCGTTACTAAGAAACACTTTTCTTTTGCTCTGATGATTTTGTTCCTTTTCATTGTACTTAAAAGTTAGTACGTTTCAAACAGAGGGAAGAGCAAAAATAAAAAGACAAATGAGATGAAAATAAAAAGACAAGTGAGGTGAATGCTGAATGAGGATAAGTTTCAGTTATTTTCTCAGCAACTTGGGTAAAAGTAGAGTTGGTATCTCCTTTTTCCATGAGCTTTAAATGGGTGCTTTCTTGTCATTACTGCAATCTTATTTAATGTCATTGTAGAGGCACATCTGGAATGACACAACAACAGCAAATGCTTCTGGAGCAGAGACATTGTTTGGAGAAAACTCTGCCCTGCTTTGTCTGCCACACTGCTGTCACTGCAGAGACACAAGCAGGTCTCCTCTGTGACTTCACAGCAGACACATTCTGCTGAAGGGAGTGGCTGCAGCACACTGTCCCTTAGCTGTGCCCTTCCCTGAGGTGTTCCCAAGGCTCCTCTCCAGGACAATCCTTTACCTGGATTGTGTTCTGTGTCTCTTACTGCCAATTTCCTGCTCAACAGCCCACCTCAGTCACCTACCCGTTTGGACTGTGCTTTATACTGAGCTAGTCCCGCCAGAAAAGCAGCTTTAAACACACCTCTAAGTAGGCGCTGATCCAGACAAAGCACATCCATTCCCCTCTGCCCAGGGCCAGTCCCCTGTACATCTGGCAGCCTGCAAAATCTAACACCCTGTCAGGGTCCAACACATTGTTCCAGCCCAAAGAAGTAATGCAATTTGTTCTGTTAAATCTGAAGTAATTCCTGCAGATCCTTGTCCTTCAAAGGCCAACGCTGCCACTCTGGAGGGAATCTTGTGACCCCAAGCATTTGATGGTGGCCACACCAAAGCAAGAGGTGGCTCCTCCAGCAGGAGAAGGGCAATTTTGGGCCTCTGCGTCCCCAGCCTTCCTCCTATTGTTTTAGCAATGGCAGCTGCACTCCAGCACACCCCAGCAGCTTCAGCAGAGGGTATTTGTGTTGGCTTAGTGCAGATCAGGACTCCCAGTCCACCACTCCCAGCACCTTGCAATGACAGCAGGACCTGGACACTGAGGTATTTTGCTGGAGGCAAGCCTGTCACAAGCACACACCTCTTCAAACTTCATGTGAAACAGAAAGGAAAAGAGCAGGAAAAGGCTACCTTTGGGCGAGTCTCACTCCTGTCTAGAAATGGGCCAATTCTGGGCAGAATACTCCCCCCAGAGCTGGCCTCCTTCTTCCTGCTGAGAAACTTCTCCCTCTGGAACTTAGAGGGAAGCAGCTGAAAGGCAAAAATACACCAGCTAGAGCCTCAGAGATGTGCTTTTTCAGAAAGGCTTTTCTTGAACAAGTGGCACTGGTGAATAACTTGTGATCACAGCCACTAGGACAGCCCTGGGAGCCCTGGAAGTTTCCTGCTGAAATACTTAGCATCAGTCAAATAATAAGACAGAGTGGAACACACATAGTCCAGCCACATGGCTCTGTCCCATTGGCTTGTCCGTGACTGGATGGGACATGGTTGGGGATTTCTGCTCTTTGGGCATTTGTTTCCTCTTACGTTTCTTTGGATTGAGGCAGTGACCTTTCCAGAGAATGGGGAGGAGCTCTCAGAACTGCCTGAACTCCATCCCTGCACAGCACTCAGAACTCACAGCAAGGAGGTATTGCTGCTGGCTGAGTCCAAGAGATGAAAGAAAACAAAGTTGAACCAAGAGTGAGGTGCACAGGAATGTCTCTAGGTTTTAGTTCTCCCTGTTGATTGTTTTCTCTGTCTGGGCTGACAGAGCCCTCCACAGAAGAAAACAGAGGCATCTCCTTGACAGAGCCTCAGCAGTGCGGCATCTTCAGCCAAGGGAGCTGCAGACAGCAAGGGACCTTTGTGGCCCTGGCTCCAGCGCTGCCTGCAGGGCTGCATCTGTGCCCACACAGGAGCTGGGAGAGAACAGCTGCTTTGGAAGCTCTTCCAGCTGGGACCAGCCATGGCTCTCAAGGCTTTGGGCAGAGTATGAACTTCCCCCCGCCACATGCCCAGGTGCCCAAGGGCAAGATGGTCAGAGCAGAACAGGTGAGTGCCCAGCCTGACAGAAGGAATTCCTGTGGCAAAGGGAAAGGGACAGAACACATGCCCAGGCCTTCAGCTGTACATTGGTTTCACTTGGCTCCGCTGGCACAGCCAGGCAAGACACAGCTGAAGCATCCCACAGTGTTCCCTATTGCACCAGGACAGCCCCAGCAACAGCAGCACAGCACAAAGGCCTGGGGAGGGGCTCTGCAGCTTCACAGCCCTGCTGGACAACAGGGGCAGGGAGAGCAGGGACACCAGGGCAGTGCCAGCCTTAACACAGCCCCAGTGGGTACTCACAGTAAAAGACTTCAGTCCTTTCCTGGACAAAAGACGAGGTGTTGTGGTCTTTTCTGGGAATCCAGACGCCATTTCCAAGGGAGGATGTCGCAGATGACTGACAATGCCTCAACAAAACTGGAAGGAGCAACAATGGAACTCTGAAAATCCAGAACCCAATTCATGGTTGTCCTGGTTTAGGACAAATTAGGGGAAATCTCCAAAAGGGAGCCCCCCAAAACAAAACAAACCTCCAACCACCCCTCCCCCAACACCGGGTTCGGGAAGGAATTTCTCGGAGGAGCAAAGTGGAAAACAAAACCTATTTATTTACAAGTAACAAAAAGAACACTCCCCAACACAAGAAAAGGAAAGAAACAGACTGTGTATGGTGAGGGCTTCAAGCTTCTTTTGCAAGCTCCAGGTGTCCTGGACGTCTCAGGTCAGGTCCGGAACCGGTCCAGTATCTTCAGGGGAGGGTAAGAAAGAGGGAACAAAAGAAAAGAAAAAAAAACAGCGCAAAAAAGCAGAAAGCAAGCAAGCAAAGCGGCTAGCCAAGCCAAGCAGCAAAAAGCCAAAAGCCAAAAAGACCTGGTCAAACACTCCCCCCCTCTCTTCCCCGCCCCGCCACAGCAAGACGGCCGGGGGGGGGGAAGAGAGAAAAGGCACAGCTGCCAGACACAACACACGATATTGGGATAAAGGCTGTCAACCCACGACACTCCACCCCTTATCCCATATCGTGAATATACAATAAAACTTTCATTTCACTTGCTCACACCTTTGACACTTACGCATTCCTCTCATCTTACTTGCTCAGACCTTTGACACTTACAGTTTCCTTCTGTCTCACATTCAACAAACAATGACATTCATATATGAGTCTCATCCCACAATCAGGTCTCCCTGAGGTACACACCGTGTTGTTCCATCTTTCTGCATTATCCACCATGTATAACCTGGTCCTTGAGCAAAGACAATCCCACGGATGGGTTTGTCTGTACTCGAGGCAGGGTTGATCCATACTGTCTTTCCCAACAAACCTCTGACATGGGCCACTGGGGCTTTATCCCCATCTACTATATTAAGGAGCTCAGACTGAGCAGGACCTGCTCGGTTGGTGGAACCTCGAGTGTTAACTAACCAGGTAGCCTTTGCTAAATGCTGCTCCCAGTTTTAAAAGACCCCCCACCCAATGCTTTTAAGGTGGTTTTTAACAATCCATTATACCTTTCCACCTTCCCTGCAGCTGGTGCATGATAGGGGATATGGTATATCCACTCGATGCCATGTTCCCTAGCCCAAGTATTAATAAGATTGTTTTTAAAATGAGTCCCATTATCCGACTCAATTCTTTCGGGAGTACCGTGCCTCCAAAGGACCTGCTTTTCAAGGCCCAAGATAGTGTTACGGGCTGTGGCATGAGACACAGGGTAGGTTTCCAACCATCCCGTGGTGGCTTCTACCATGGTCAGTACATAGCGCTTGCCCTGGCGGGTTTGAGGCAGTGTGATATAATCAATCTGCCAGGCCTCCCCGTATTTGTACTTAGACCACCGCCCCCCATACCAGAGGGGCTTCACCCGCTTGGCCTGCTTAATGGCAGCACACGTCTCACAGTCACGAATAACCTGAGAGATACTGTCCATGGTTAGATCCACCCCTCGGTCTCGTGCCCACTTATAGGTGGCATCTCTACCCTGGTGGCCTGAGGCATCATGGGCCCATCGTGCTAAGAATAACTCTCCCTTATGCTCCCAGTCGAGATCTATCTTCAACTCCCCTATCTTTGCAGCCTGATGGACTTGCTGGTTGTTTTGCTGCTCTTCATTAGCTCTACTTCTGGGGACATGGGCATCTACATGGCGAACCTTCACAGGTAACTTCTCTAACCGAGTAGCGATATCTTTCCACTCTTCCGCAGCCCAAATTGGTTTTCCTCTGCGCTGCCAGTTCGCCTCTTTCCATCTCTTCAGCCATCCCCATAGAGCATTGGCTACCATCCAAGAATCGGTATACAAATAGAGCTTTGGCCACTTCTCTCTCTCTGCAATACCTAGGGCCAGTTGAATAGCTTTGATTTCAGCAAATTGACTGGATTCGCCTTCTCCTTCAGTAGCCTCTGCAACCCGTCGAGTGGGACTCCATACAGCTGCTTTCCACCTCCGTTTCATCCCTATGACGCGACAAGAACCATCGGTGAATAGAGCGTAACGCGTTTCTTCTGCTGGTAACTGATTGTATGGCGGAGCTTCCTCAACCCGGGTCACTGGCTCTTGTTCCTCATCCGCGACACTAAAGCTTTCACCTTCGGGCCAATTTGTAATTATTTCCAGGATCCCAGGGCGATTTAACTTCCCAATTCGAGCGCGCTGCGTAATGAGGGCAATCCACTTACTCCAAGTAGCATTGGTGGCATGGTGGGTAGAGGGAACCTTTCCTCTGAACATCCATCCCAGCACCGGTAGTCGGGGTGCCAGAAGGAGTTGTGCCTCTGTACCAATCACCTCTGAGGCGGCTTGGACTCCTTCATAGGCGGCCAAGATTTCCTTTTCTGTTGGAGTATAGTTATCTTCAGACCCCCTGTAGCTCCGACTCCAAAATCCCAATGGTCGGCCTCGGGTCTCGCCAGGCACCTTCTGCCAAAGGCTCCAGGACAGACCATGGCTCCCGGCTGCAGAGTAGAGCACGTTCTTCACATCTGGTCCCGTCCTGACTGGACCAAGGGCTACAGCATGAGCGATCTCCTGCTTGATCTGGATGAAAGCTTGCTGCTGCTCAGGGCCCCAATGGAAGTTGTTCTTCTTGCGGGTAACCAGATAAAGGGGTCTCACAATCTGACTATACTCAGGGATGTGCATCCTCCAGAAACCTATAGCACCTAAGAAAGCTTGTGTTTCCTTCTTATCAGTTGGTGGGGACATAGCAGTGATTTTGTTAATAACATCTGCAGGAATCTGACGCCGTCCATCTTGCCACTTCACTCCCAAAAACTGAATTTCTCGGGCAGGTCCCTTGACTTTGCTCTTCTTAATGGCAAATCCGGCTTCCAAGAGAATATGAATTATCTTCTCTCCTTTCTCGAACACTTCTATTGCCGTGTTCCCCCAAACAATGATATCATCAATATATTGTAAATGTTCTGGAGCCTCACCCTCTTCTAGTGCAGCCTGGATCAGTCCATGACAGATGGTAGGACTGTGTTTCCACCCCTGGGGCAGTCGGTTCCAGGTATACTGCACTCCCCTCCATGTAAAAGCAAACTGGGGCCTGCATTCTGCTGCCAGAGGGATGGAGAAAAACGCATTAGCAATATCGATGGTCGCATACCACTTTGCTGCCTTGGACTCCAGCTCGTACTGCAGTTCCAGTATGTCCGGTACAGCCGCACTCAGTGGTGGAGTCACTTCATTCAAGGCACGATAGTCCACAGTCAATCTCCATTCTCCGTCAGATTTTCGCACGGGCCAGATAGGGCTGTTGAAGGGTGAGTGGGTTTTACTGACCACCCCTTGGCTCTCCAGCTCTCGGATCATTTTGTGGATGGGGATCACGGCATCTCGATTCGTCCGGTACTGCCTGCGGTGCACTGTTGAGGTGGCAATTGGCACTCGTTGTTCCTCTACCTTCAAGAGTCCTACTGCAGATGGGTTCTCTGATAGTCCAGACAAGGTATTCAATTGTTTAATACCCTCTATCTCCACTGCAGCTATTCCAAAAGCCCACCTGAATCCCTTAGGATCTTTGTAATAGCCATTCCGGAGGAAGTCTATGCCCAAAATACACGGAGCCTCTGGACCAGTCACAATCGGATGTTCCTGCCACTCCTTCCCAGTCAAGCTCACCTCAGCTTCCAACAAAGTCAACTGTTGTGATCCCCCTGTCACTCCAGCAATGGAAACAGGTTCTGTCCCCACGTGTTCCGATGGCATTAAGGTACACTGTGATCCAGTGTCAACCAATGCTTCATAGTCTTGTGGCTCTGATGTGCCAGGCCATCTGATCCACACCTTCCAGAAAACCCGGTTCTCCCGTGCCTCTTCCTGGCTGGAGGCAGGGCCCCTCTAAGCCAGATTGTCCTTCTTTCCTTGGGCATATGCCTTAGAAGTTCCTTCAAGGGGATCGGACATGTCATCGTCATCAGCATACTTAACATCTCGGCTACGAGCGACCGGAGCTGCTATCCTTTTGGTGATACTTTCTCTTTTCTTCAAATCATGCACCCGTTGTGCCAAAGCAGCGGTGGGTTTTCTGTCCCATCTCCTCATGTCTTCTCCAGACTCACGCAGAAAAGCCCATAACTCAGCCCGTGGGATGTACCTTCTCTCCCCATCAAAGGAGCGCCAGCGTTGGACACCAGGGCCTCTAATTTGTACAGCTGAGATTTGAATAAGGTCCTCCTTAATCTCTTCCCGGAGTTTCTTATGATTCTCCTCTATTTTGTCCTCTAGTTTCTGCAGTCGGGTTTCCACTGCTGCAATTCTGGCATGAGTTGGGCCATGCACAGCATCTGCATACGCTCGAAGCTTCTTTGCCATATCGAGCACAGTCTCATATGTATCATCCCGCTTCATTATTGCTAGGGCAGAAGCGTATTCAGGTGGCCCAAGTCGCACAAGTTTCCTCCACATTATAGGTGTGCATGGTACCAGGTCCGGATTCCTAGTTGTTGTATCATCTGAGAAAATGAGCTCTGCCACCGCCATCTCTCTCAGGCGTTGGATCCCCTGTTCTATGGTCTTCCACCGTGTCTGCTGCATATAGAGATCATCCGTACACAGGTATCGTTCTGCTACGCTTCTTAGGACCCGTTCCCAGAGGCTGTGAGGGTTAGCCCCCCTCATCATACCTTGATCAATGACAGGATCATGTGACAGGGATCCCAAATGCCTCGCTTCAGTACCATCCAAAATTGTAACCTCCCCTGCAGCATCCCAAAGGCGGACTAACCAACTAATTATAGATTCGTCAGGTTGTCGTCTGTAATCCTTTCTTAGGCCTCTGAGGTCCTTCAGAGAAAAGGAGTCAATATTAGCTCCAGATTCTGTGCCCCTTGATGTGGCCTCTGATTTTGGTGAGGGTCCTTCTCCTGCATCATCATCATCATCCTCCACCTTTCGATCAGTCTTGCCTTTACACTTTCCACCTCTTGTATTAGCTGCAACAGCCATGGGTTGGGGCCTATTGTCTGATTCAGCTGCTAGCCTGGAGCCTGGGATGTTAGCTGCAGCCTGGGTCACTGGGATAGTAACTAACTTATCTCCCTGTTCCCTTTCTGCTATCTGCTGCTCCACAGTATCTAGCAGAGTACGGTAAACAAACGCCAAGGCCCAGCTCACTGCAGTAACCCTTTCCTCCTTAGTATTACCATGGCACTTCTCCCTCAAATACTTTGCCACCTCGACTGGATCCTGAATTTGATCAGATGGAAAGTCCCAATCTATAGGATCGGAAAATTCCTTTAAAGTCTGGCCCATGTCCTCCCATTTCCCACTCCAATCAAGATTTTTCCTGCTTTGTTTTACTCCTAAGTCAGGAGTGTCTCTAACCCCTCTAGAAATCTCAGTCTTCATTTTATACACACTCCAGACAGTATAGAAAAGGCTTAATAAATTAAATGCCAGAAAGATGGTTTCTTTCAAACTCAGGGGAAATTCAATATTTTCTAATAGAGATGTCAACAATTTGGACGACAAGAAGGAGGACAGAGGCTGAAAAGCCCCTTCCCCTTCTTCTCCCCAAACAAACTGAGTAAACAACCATAACAGCAACCCATACATTCCTGAAATAAAGTCCAGCATTTTTATCCGACACATCATCACACATAAGACCAGCACAATGACTATTCTGGTTAGTGCCCCCCGCTTACAAAAGCTACTTATTAGGGACAACATCAGAGCTATTTTTGGGTAAGGAAATAACCCCAGGGACCACAAAAGTATTAAAACTTCAAAAACCCCTAGGGACCAGAAATACCGGCAAGCTTCCACTCCAAATGACATTATGAATCACCAATATGCCCACCAAAATAGCCAAAACCAAAATATTATTGTTATAGGTTTTTTTTCCACTGTTTTTTTTTTTGGCCTCCGTTTCCCGGCCAACGCACCAAAAAGTATATTGTCCTGGTTTAGGACAAATTAGGGGAAATCTCCAAAAGGGAGCCCCCCAAAACAAAACAAACCTCCAACCACCCCTCCCCCAACACCGGGTTCGGGAAGGAATTTCTCGGAGGAGCAAAGTGGAAAACAAAACCTATTTATTTACAAGTAACAAAAAGAACACTCCCCAACACAAGAAAAGGAAAGAAACAGACTGTGTATGGTGAGGGCTTCAAGCTTCTTTTGCAAGCTCCAGGTGTCCTGGACGTCTCAGGTCAGGTCCGGAACCGGTCCAGTATCTTCAGGGGAGGGTAAGAAAGAGGGAACAAAAGAAAAGAAAAAAAAACAGCGCAAAAAAGCAGAAAGCAAGCAAGCAAAGCGGCTAGCCAAGCCAAGCAGCAAAAAGCCAAAAGCCAAAAAGACCTGGTCAAACACTCCCCCCCTCTCTTCCCCGCCCCGCCACAGCAAGACGGCCGGGGGGGGGGAAGAGAGAAAAGGCACAGCTGCCAGACACAACACACGATATTGGGATAAAGGCTGTCAACCCACGACAATGGTACATTCAAGGCATATACTGGTACTAAAAATGTTACATTACTTGAAAGTAGCTAAGTGCTTGTTTGGTGTAAATAGCTAGTATAGTTAGACCTCTAGTTGGACTTTATTTGAACTATATGGCTACTTTGTGCAATTCACAGATGGATCATACTGAAACCTGGAGCTCAAAAGCTGAACATTAATAAGAGTTGGAACAGACAAAGTCGTAGCTTAAATATTACTCAAAAATAGCTAGAGTGGGCCTCCTCTTCTTTAGGCTAAAGCACCCCTGCTCTCTCAGCTGGTCCTCACAGCTGAGAGACTAATGAGAGACTGGAATGTTATGGCTAATGGCTTAAATGTCATTATAAAGGACTTTCTGCCCATTGTGACAAAACTGTATAAAGAAGCTGCGACCACTCAAGCCCACGCTTCCCTGAAAATGCCTCCTGACTGGAACTTGGCACTGTGAGTTAAGCTGCCTAAGGGAACTTGAGACAAGATCAAGGTGACACTACCGTCCCATTAGCTCAGGTCTGGGGAGAAGTAAACAAAGCTGAGGAGTAAAACCTATCTACAACAAAGCCAAACCCAGCAGCTGTCCTGAAAATCAGCCCTGTTTGGGTTCAGGCTGGGGAAGTCATAGCCACAGACTCTTCTGCTGAGGCCAGGTTTGCACACAAACCTCCCAGCAAAGACCTCCACAGTGCCTCCAGACCCATTCCTGAAGCCTTGCACCCGACGACTGCAGGGCATGCAAACTAACAGAACAAATCTGAAAATCCAGAACCCAACTCATGGCAGACTCGAAGGATATACGGGTGCTAAAGATTTTGTATTATTTGACAGTAGCAAGAGACAGACTCCAACTTGCCCCACCCCAGGGAGGTACCTGGGCAGTCCCACCTTGCCCAAATCTGCACTAATCCATTGGAGTTTTACATTTTGCCAGACCTCACCACAGAGAAGACCAGAAGAGGATTTAATGGTATGCTGCTGGCATCCATGGAATGGTGATATTTTCTACTAAATCTGTCTCTGTCACTCTCTTTCTCCACCCCTTCCCAACCCCCATCCCCCTCTCACTTTTTCTTTTCTTTCTCTCTCTTTCTTCCTCACATTTACTGTTCTATAAAATCCAGACTATTGACTTTGGCATATGGTCTCATTTGCACCTCAATACAGAGGCATCCCCCTAATAATTTTAATCACCAGATGATAAAAACCCACTGAAACTTGAACAGAACTTATTCACCTTTAAGCAGTTTAAACAATTACTATAGGAAAAAAATGCATAGACTAGTATATTTAGAAGATGTTGCATTTCTTCAGTGAAAAAAAGCACAATCAGTAGAGCATTTACTGTTCATCCTTTCAGGTGTACATGTCACTGAACTACTGTGCCAGAAGACTGGCATGATCACATCCTGTATTTCCCTTTGGCATTCTCTTTCAGAGCACACATGAAACAAAACCAAAAAGTTCAACTTTAGTCAGTCTTTACCTTCAAATGAAATTCAGGACTCCCTAGCAGAGACCGATGCTCTGCACGCTGAGGAACTTTTCACAGAGGCCAATGCTCTGCACCTTTAGGAATTCTCTGTGCAGAGCAATGCTCCGTGAACAATTCCCCTGGCGAATGGCCTGGTGCAGCCGCCTGCAGGAGCCCGGGCTGCGCACACCCAGTCAGGGCCGCGCTCTCAGGCAGCTGAGGCCGCGCCGCTGTCACAGGCGCTGAGGGCCCGGGCGCATTTACCGGGCAACCGCGGCGCCGAGTGCAGGGCCGGGCGGGACCGGGCCGGGCCACAGGGATTTGCAAAGGAGATTGGCACTGCAGCGACTGACTGCAGTTTGGGGCTTCCCAAGAGTCTTTCTGTAAGTAATGAAAGGTTAAAATGTGGGGATAAAGGCACCAATGTCAGGTGTATACATTGCTCTTTGCCGCACTAGTATTCTACCCTGGCCGGAATAGCAGGAGGGGCTGAGGGAGCTGGGAAGGGGCTCAGCCTGGAGAAAAGGAGGCTCAAGGGGAACCTTCTGGCTTTGCACAACTACCTGACAGGAGGGGACAAAAGGCTGCTGCAAGTTCAGGCAGCGCCAGAGCCGCCTGGCTCCGCCTCTCCTCTCCCGCTCCGCCTCTTCCTCCCTCCCTCCTCCTCCTCCTCCGCTCCCGCAGCCCTCACAGCCCCCGGGAGGGGCGGGGATGGAGCCGGGACAGGCCGGAACGCAGAGAGGGCTGGGGGGATGCCAGGAGTGGGAGTGACTGGGCTGTACTGGGATCATTCTGGGTGACTGAGTTCTACTGGGATCATCCTGGGATCACGCTGGCAGTGAGGAGGAGCAGCGCGATGGCTCCAGCGCTTGGGCTGGGGGCGCTCCTTGGGGGCCAGGGGGAAGTGGGAGGCCCGGCACGGGGACCCTGAACCGCAGCTGCCGGCACGGGGACCCCCCTGTTCCCCTTATCCTGCACAAGGCTCCCCCTGAAATCCCCATTTCTGGACATCAGGGCTCCCTGCTTCCCTTCTCCTGGCCATCCCATGGCTCCCAGCCTCCAGACTTGCTGTGGGCTTGACCCTGAGATGCCCTGGAATGCCTTGGTCCCCCACTCCTGCCTTTCACAACCCCCAGCCACAGCTTTGTGCAAAATCAGAGACCCCCTGAACTCCTCGTTCTCAAACATCCCGGGTATCCCCACCCTGGTCCTCCCTTTTTGGGAAATCCTGGACTCCCCTTTCCTGGGCTCAAGGACCCCCTGGAACTCCCTTCTACCTCTCCACATCCCTGATCATGTCCCCTGTCCCTCAGCTGTGCCCTGTCCCTGTCCCCTGTCCCTTGGTTCTGTGGGGCCCAAGGTGGCAGCAGGAGCCAGGGCAGCCCCAGGGGAGAACAACCCTGAGCCCCAGCTGGGCCAGTTCCCCCCAGGTCACTCCCAGCATGGGCCCTGTGGCTCCCAGTCACTCCCAGCATGATCCCAGTATGATCCCAGGTGTTTCCATTCACCCCTACTATAGTTTCAGGCACTCCCAGTATGGTTCCAGTCCTTCCCAGTATGATTCCAGTATGAACCCAGTGACTCTCAGTACAGTGCCATTTGCCACCAGTATGGTCCCAGTCACTCCAAGTCACCCAGTATGATTTCCAGTCACTCCCAGTAGGATTCAAGTCACTCCCAGATACTCCCAGTATTATTCCAGTAACTTCCTTTATGGTTCTTTTGTGATTCCAGTCACTCCTGGTCTCTCCCAGTACATCCCAGTTGTCCCTAATGTGTTTCCACTCACTCCCAGTTGCTCCCAGTAGCTTCCAGTATGATTCCATTTGCTCATAGCCACTCCCAGTCACCTCCAGCATGATTCCAGTCACTTCCTGTATATCCCAGTTGCCCCAACGTGGTCCCAATTGCCCTCAGCCTGCCCCTAGTCACTTCCAGTATGATTCCAGAAGGATCCCAGTCACCCTCAGTGTGGTGCCAGTTGCTCCCAGTATGATCCCATCTGTCCCAGCATAGTTCCATTTCCTCCCAGTGTGATCCCAGTTGCCTCTAGCACAGACCCACTCCCTCCCAGTATGATCCCAATCTGATGCCATGATGATCCCATTTGCTCCCAGCTTGGTCCTAGCTGCTCCCAGCTTGGTCCTAGTTGCTCCCATTTCCTCCCAGTCTGATCCCAGTTGCTCCCAGTGGCCCCTGTGTTATGTTTTGGAATGGGAGGAAATTTAGGGAAGTGATACAAAGTTTTTTGTGGATCTGACAGTCTGTTGACCTGCTGAAAAGTTAGACATGCTTTTGTGAAGCACACATGGTAAAGACCAAAAAATTCAGAAACTTTTCTTTTCTTTGTTGGTCGGCAAGGAGGTGCTGGGTTTGGGTTTGGGCTTCAGCTCTGTGTCTCGGCTGGGCTGGGGTGGGCTGGGCTGGGCTGGGCAGTCTTGCTGCAGGCTGGGCTTCTTTTCTATTTTCTGGGTTTCTTGCTGGCTTCTCTCTCCATGGGCTCTGGTTTGGCCAGGCTGGGCTTCAGCAGCTGCTGGGCAAGGAGACAGGGGAGGCTGTGGAGCTTTAGCCAGAGCAGGGCTGGCTGTGGCTGTGAAGATCTCGCTGTCAGGCTGCTGCTTCTTCTTGTGAGCATGGCTGAGATCAGAGACTTCTGTAGCTGCTGTAGAAAACTAAACACTAACTATAAAGCTGATCTGAACACAACTGAGCCACAGCTTTCTGTTACAAGTTATTGGTGGGTTAGGTAGGCTTCAGGCGTGATGTTAACTTTTTCAGTACTTCAATCTTCTTTTGAGTGAGAGAAATAAACAAAATGCAAGTATATTGAAAACAAGATGAAGATTCAAGTTAATAGTAATTCCCAGATGGGAGGGGTGAGAAGATGCTTTGTTTTTAGAGCTGAAATACTCTTGTAAGATATAAAGAAAAAACTCTTTTCCCTTATAACACATAAAACTCCAAGGAAATGAAAGTGTTTGAATTGATATTAGTTAAAGTGTGGGATCTCAGCACCTCAGGACTGATGTGTAGAGTGACCGAGACCACCCTTGGGGGGCTTGGGAGTCCTGGAATGTTGCCAGAAGTGTCTGGTGGCTGGACTTTGATCCTACACGGGAGACGACACCTGTATGAGGGTGGGAGGATTTCACTGGGGTAAATGGTGAAGGGATAAGTTAATTAGAGTGTGAAACACAAGGTTTAAGATTTCTGTACAGGGGGGTCTAAAGAAGTAAGATGGAGGAATTGGGGCGTGTCCTGTTCTTCTTCTTCTTCTTCTTCTTGGCCTCCATCTTCTTTGGTGATGTTGGCACTTTGGGATTGGTTATTACTAAAAGTGCACTGGTCAATAAGGGCAAAAGGTATTGGGGAAAATTGATAAATATTGTATATGTAATTTTGAGTGTAAAGATAGGTGACCACCCCGGGGGCGCGCAGTGTGCTCATGGCTGGCTTGCTGTGCAGACCTCTGTTGGGCTGAGAGAAAATCTTTTAGATAAACAACTAATAAACACTGAAGACCGAGAAAAAACCTGAAGCCTCATCTCGTCCTTTGAAGCGTGGGCTGTCCAAGGCCACCCCGGGCCTTTCCAGGTCTTTAAAACAGCCGAGAAACCGACAAGTGGCGTTCGCTGCGTGGGCTACTCCCCACCAACCTTTCGGGGGGAAACAGCCCTGAAGAGCTGAAGAGCTGAAGAGCCGAGAGGGCAGCTCCAGCCTTGGACGAATTCCCAGGAGAGCAGTGATAACTCCTGAGGAGAGAAGCCTGAAGAAAGAAGAAAAAAAAAAAAAACAGCCAGGAGAGTCTGCAAAAAACAGCAGTCACTGAGAATTACATCTCTCAGCTTCTGCCAAAGAAAGTTCGTAGCAGAGCAGCCCAGACCGGAACCAGAAAGGCGCCTCTGGATCCATCCCTCATGACCTGCTGGACGGAGATCGGGAGCCTTCGGACCGCTCTGATGACAGATTCGGTGAGAAGGTCAAAAAATAAGAACATGGGGGGCAGACTCTCCCAGGAACAGCGGGAAATTTTGTCCGCCTTACAAGGCGTGGCTGAATCATACATGGAAGGGATCCCAAAGAAGGTATTAAAACAACTTTTATTGTGGGTGAGGCTCAATTATCCACTTGCAGAGACATGCCTGCTATTCGAAGTGGGGTTTTGGCAGGAAATTAACAGACATTTATATCTCTTAGCAACGGAAAAAGATGAGACAGCGTTAAAGCTGCTCTCGCCAGCAAGAATAATGCTAGAAGGCATTTCGGTGCAGTCGAAAAGACTGGCAGGACCCTTAGAAGGAGGGGGGGAGCAAAGCTCTGAGAAAAAATTAGCTCTGGCCTCAAGTAGCCAGGGGGAAAGGGCTCTCGAGGAAAGAGAGCAGGAAATAGTATCAAAGCCTCTGGTCCCAAGACCCAGAAACCCCAGGAAACTCCTAAAGCGTCCTGAAACCCCGGAGAGTACAGGGGAGTCAGGATCGGAAGGGAGGATGCAGGGGGGAGAAAAGGGATTGGGAGGGGCGCTTTCTCGCAGCGGCGTGGCGGCAGAGCAGGGCGGCCAGGCTGCGGCGGTGCAAGCGGGGGGCACGGGTAAAGAGATAACGGGAGACACGAGTTCCGGTGCGGCTTTTGTCAGCGCAGAGCCGGGGGTGGCGGCCGCCCCGGCCGGCAGGGTAGCAGAGATGCACGCGGCGGGCGGAACTTGCAAAGACCCGGGAGGGGAATCACAAACCAGCACGGGCGGCGAATTGGGGGGAGCTGCGCAGCCCCGAAGGGCCACCGTAGAGAGACGCGGGAGGCGCGCTGTTGTGACGTCAGACCCGGTGCGGAGGTCGGCTCGGATCGCGGAGTGGGCCCGGGTGCCGGTGGGAGCCGGGCTGCACACACCGGTGGGAGGAGTGGACACAGCGTCAGAGGAGGAGGAGACAGAGTCAGGGACAGACCGAGGGGAGGAGACTTCGGGTGGAACAAGGGGGAGAGAGTGACGTCAGCTCAGGAGAGACAGGCAGCGGCTCGGAGAGCACGCATGCGCAGAGAGCAGAGCACGGGCAGGGGCGGGCCAGGTCCCCTGTGATGTCTCGGGCGAGGAGGGGCCGTGCTTGGGATTCTACGTCCCGGGGCTCCACACCTTCTCCAGACCTGGTGCCTTTAGTCGAAACCCTCGGAGTCCAAAGCTCATCCCTTCAAGGGGGACGTTCTGGTGTTCGAGCTCCATTTTCGGCTGAATTAAAAGCCAGGCACACTCGGTCTCAAATCAGATCGCAGACACGGCAGTCGACCGGAAGAGCAGTCGAGCTCATTCCGTCATCCGAGCTGGGGAGGCCGGTGACCACGCCACCAGTGGGAGGAGGAAGAAGTGCAGACATGCCGGATCTGTTCGGTGGAGCCACAGCGCCATCTCGTGGCGAGACTGCAAAAATGCTGCAATTTTTTTCCAACAATATTTAAAAGGAAAAGCACTTCAAAGAAGACAATGATAACACAACAAAGGGATTATCCATCGACTTCGGGATTTCGTGAAGACGATGAAAGTTCAGATGAAGGACAGCAACAAGGAGAAGATGTCATAAGGATCACAGCATCGGAAGGTGTTCCGGCATGGATGCTGTCAGCAGCAGAAACAGCAAAAAGCTTCTTGCATTCATTTGATACAGCAAAAAAGAAATATCAACAGGATCCTCGAGTTTCCTTTTCGGATTTAGAAGCGAGGTCAAAAACCTCAAGGCAAAAAATGAGGTACGATGAATCACCGATGACATCCACAACACCATTATTCATGCAAATCTCAATGGAGTCTCAAGAAGAGGAATTTCAAGAGCCGGTGAAGACGATGGATTGGAAGCGAATCAGAAAAGCGTTGGCAAAAGGAAAGCATTTATTTCCGGGATCAGGAGATCTGACAATGCCGGTGACATATGATGCCCAGGGACAGAATCCAAGGTGGGAAAGGATGGGTCATGAGACACTCAAAGACTTAGGGAAGGCGGCTCAAACTTTTGGGCTGAACTCACAATACGTCAAACAGCTACTAAGAGGGACATTCACCACGTATGACCTCACACCATATGATATTCTAAGTATTGTGGCAATGATTCTCACTGACACACAGAGTCTCGTCTGGGAAAAAAGGTGGAGAAAATATCTTTCTGAATTGCGGAATAGATATCAAGGTGGGCCAAACGCGAACCTCACAGAAGGGCAGTTAGCAGGGGATCCTCCAGACGACAACCCAGGGGAACAAGCAGTGCGGCTTCCACGACGAGTGTTAAGCGACATCAAAGAAGCAGCACAAATGGCAATCATGCAAATCACACCAACAGGAGCTCCAGAAGTCCCGTTCTCTTGCATCAGGCAAGGTCCCGCAGAGCCATTCATGTCGTTCATCGATCGACTCATGCAAGCCGTGGATCGACAGGTGACGATCGAAGAAGCGAAGAGGCCTCTCTTGGAGAGCTTAGCTTTCGGCAATGCCAACCCAGATTGTCAACGGGTGATTAGTGCCATGCCAGGACGGCCATCCTTGGCAGAGATGGTGGAGGCATGCAGCAAGGTGGGGACACCTCAGCATGTCGCAGCGATTGTGAAGAACGAGTTAAGA